>NW_019174343.1:4432324-4832755 GCF_002260705.1 Seriola dumerili | reverse complement strand
TATATATATATATATAACAATCACCATCTGACAAAAAATGGATGTCAAAATGTAGCGTGGACTCTTACCCAGCGGCTTTCTGTTCTTAGTCTTCATGTGGACTTCCTCAGCATCATCTAGAACCAGGTTCATGTACTCATCAAAACCCTGAGAGGGAAAAGTAGGTCAAAAGAAGTTTTAACAGGCCTCATAAAGAAACTTTCACTTTTATATATAACAATCACCATCTGACAAAAAATGGATGTCAAAATGTAGCGTGGACTCTTACCCAGCGGCTTTCTGTTCTTAGTCTTCATGTGGACTTCCTCAGCATCATCTAGAACCAGGTTCATGTACTCATCAAAACCCTGAGAGGGAAAAGTAGGTCAAAAGAAGTTTTAACAGGCCTCATAAAGAAACTTTCACTTTTTTCCCCCAATCCCCCCATATTTCTCTGAGACTTGGTCTTACTGAATTCACCAACAGCACAAACTTGCAAATTGCTCGTTTTGATTACAGCCTCAAATCTTCTTGGGTGTGACGCAATAAATGTTACACACCTAAATTTGAGTATTCTTCCCTCAAGATCCTCTCAAGGTTGATTGGGTTCAAGTCAGAGCTCTGGCTGGGCCACTTAACGACATTTAGAGTTGTCCCTAAGCCACTCCTGCGTTGTCTTGAATGTGTGAATAGGGTCATTATCCTGTTGGAGGGTGAACCATTGGCCCAGTCTGTGGTCCTGAGCGCTCTGGACCAGGTTTTCCATTAAGGATATCTCTAATTTGTGCCAATCAGCTTTTCCTCAACCCTAACCAGTCTCCCTGTCCCTGAAAAACACCCCACAGCACGATGCTGCCACCACGATGCTTCATCAGTGGGATGGTATTGGGCAGGTGATGAGCACCGTCTGAATTCCTCCAGACATGATGCTTTGAATTGAGACCAAATAGTTCAATCTTGGTTTCATCAGACCAGAGAATCTTGTTTCTCACAATCTGAGAGTCCCTTAGGTGTTTGTTTTTTTTTAACAAACTCCAAGCAGCTGTCGCTGAGGAAAAGCTTCCGTCTGTCCTCTCTGCTATAAAGCCCAGGTCGGTGGAGTGCTGCAGTGTCTTTTTTAATAAATTTGAAAATATTTCATTTGGTTTTCACTTTGTCATCAATGGTACTGGTGAGGGGAAATGTATGTATTCTTTTACTTTAGCATAAGCCTGCAATGTAACAAAACTGAAGGGGTCTATATTCTTTTCGAATGCACTGTTCATACCCACACAATGACATACATGAGATTCACTGGGCTGTGTTGAATTCAGTGCACATAACATAAAGCTGGTCCCATTTGCTGAGCTCAAATATCTTTTCCACAGCATTTGACATTATACTACGTCATATGAGTGCATTCAGTCTCCATGGGAACTCTGACACTTCATTAAACAAGCTCATTATTGTTTTAGTTGGGTTCTACACCAAGACTTGTTGGTCTTTGTTTATATTTACACCAGCTAAAAACTTTTTTTTTTTCTTTTTTTTTTTAATCACAAGCATACAATACCTATTTAATCACCTTGCGATAAGTCTACTCATGTTTGGAGGTAGGACTACAGTCCAAGTCAAGTCCACAAGTGGTTTTACTTCATTAGTAGTATTTCAACATCTCAGTGTGGACAAAGATTGGTTCTTGTTTACCACGTTAACATGCATGGTCAGATACTCCATCTTAGTGTAGACAGTCTCAGAATCTCCTCCAGACCATTCAGCCTACTTAAGGCACTGAAATATATTTCTCTAGGTGTGGGGTTGCGCACGGAGTTCCATTCATACTACAATTGAGGGTCTGCATCGGTCTGGCGTCCCATGAATGCCCTTTTCCTGATCCACACTCCATTCCAGTTGGTGGAATTTAATGCACCACAATTTTGTTTGCCAACCACTATAAAAATCAATAAGTGGAAGAGGAGAACAAGAGGAAGGCAAAAGGAGATAATATAATGTGTGACTACTTAATGGACTTCAGAACAAGAATCCATTGTCATCTGAAAAATACACAGTGGGCACAGTCACAAATTTTGGGTTGTATGCGGAGGTCCGTATAGGGGTCCACATGGAAGGGTGAATGACATCAGTTACTTCGTGGACGCGGAAGGTGTAAATTGGCCTTTACTGTACTTCATTCATTGAGCACCCTACCTTGCTCATTAGTCATATGTTAATGGAAATTACTATGGGAAATCAGATAATTCATTGAATTTTTACTGTTTAATAAAAATTAAGCAGAAAAAAAGAGCAAGAAATTAACTTACAATAATGCAGCCCTCTATCCGCATGTTGACCTGTTCATACAACCAGACCTGGATCCGTGAGCGCTGAGAATGAGAAGATCAAGCAATGAAATTTTGTTTTATTCCGACAACACACTAAACAAATCAGAATAGACTATAAAATGAGGCTGAACTAAATACTTACATTTTGCAGATACCTGAAAATGAGGTTCTGATACATGGAGTTAAGGAAATTTCACGTTCATAAGCGCACACACACACACACACACACACACACACACACACACACACACACACACACTGACAGAAGGCAAATATGTTCAGTGACAAATTAATGCACATAACTGGTTACTGAAAATGTCGCCTGATCACATCTTAGACTTTTCCATGCTGAAATTAAAGTTGTTGGATTACAATATGCTGAAAAGCAGAAAAGACAGTGTAAAATCTAATGAGGTCGCACAGGTACTATCTCCACTTAAACTGAAACTTATCTGCATTACTAGTGATTCAGTGATTACTTACATTCTCCTATGAAATCACTTATGGGGAGAGCCAAATGAGGTGTGCTGCAGGAAAGCTAAATAAATATACTTATTTTCACAAACAAACAAGATCACTCACTTTGGATCCCTTGTAATAAGAGGTGCAAGGAACAGTTATCTTTATTATGCATTAATCTGCAGATTATTGTCTTATATAATTAGATAAATTGTTTGATCTATAAAATATCAGAAAATTGTTTACAATGTCGATGTCAACGATTTGCCCAAGCGATAGTCCAAATCCCAAAGATATTCAATATACAACAAAATTAATCAAAGACAAGCGCCATTTGCGAAGCTAGACCTAGGGAATGTTTATTTGTTCGATTATTAATCATTTAGTAATGTTTCTGTGTTGTTTTAGCTAACCAACTGACGTATGTGCTAAAACTATCTATTGTTATCATGTGCACTCATTTATTAACAGAAATTCGGATTCTTATGATTTAAAAGACGCCATAATATAAAATACTAGAACTGTTGCAGGGCGTACAGCGTGTTAAGGTAGCTGGGTTTCGCGGGGGTATGTGTACATACGGGTCAATTGAATGCATTACAATGAACCAGAACTGTTTGGAAAAGTATTACAAATCAATACGCAATCTCCTGCTAGGAATAACTCTTAAAAACACCCTATTGCTCTGTTAAAAGTCTGTCCTCGTTCACTAATGGAAAATGAATGATTAGCTAGCTAACAAGAAAAGGCTAGCTTGTAGCTTGTAGCAACCAATTCAACCGCAACCGTCGTTCACAGCAATAAAAAGGATACAATGGGCTGCACCATAACCTTCTGGACCTTCTGTCCTTGTCCTCTGTACGCCATCCCTCCAACAAAAATACCAGCGGTAGGTATAGGAAGAAAAAAATTGCAGCTCTTTAATAGAGTGTGCTTCAACGAAACTCTCACGTTGAGAATTTGCTTCAATGGCGGGTTTCCTTCCGCGTGCGGCGCCAGTGGTAATAAAAATGTATCGTGATGTGACACAGCGCCTCTCCAGGTAGGGGGTCTTTACTGCACCTACATGTTGATCCACTAACTGTATTTGAAAAACTAACTGTAAGGAAAATTAAAAATAAAATAACGTTTCAATTCACGAGCAAGCACTGATAATAAATAAATAAAAAGTAATCAAAAGTGGCAGTGTGGGTATACTGCAACACGCAAACACAAAAACTGAATTCCTTACAGGAGTCATTTTATATGAACTACTGTCGCTGTCATGGTGCATTGTGTGAAAATGTCATCTGTGCAGTGTGGAAAGTTTCAAGACAAAATCCAGAGCTACTCAGATCTACAACAGATCTGCTCCCAGGTTTTAATTGATGTTCATGTCAGCAGACTATGAGGGTCTTTCCAAAAGCCGAAGCTTGTATTTCTCACTGTGCCTCATGGTGGATTCTGGGGTCTACTTTGGTTCATTGTGCTGTTGTTTAAAGCCGACCTCTGTTCACTGTCACTTTCTTGACTGACTGGAGAATTTGCTGATATTTAGTGGAATCCATTCTTCCCTCAATCTATGCAATGTTTTCTGTGTCACTGGCACAACTAAAGCAAAAATATTTCTACCTCCCATGATTAACAGCTGGTAAAATGTTCTTTTCATCAAATGCTGCCTTTTGTTCTCCAGACCTCAGTTGTTGATTTTTGTGATGAGGTCGCAGGTAAGGTTTCCTTCTGATCAGGTTAGACCCTGTTTGTGCATCAGTACTGCAAATTGAAACAGTGCATCGCCATTCCTGTGGCAGCTAAAACTTTCCGCAGGTCCTTTGCTTTCAGGTCTAACGAGTTCTGACTGTTTTACAAAGAGAAGGACGCCTAAACCTTTGCACATCACACTTACTATTTAATTTCTTTCTAAAGTTTATGAAATAAAAAGTAATAGCACATTTGAATTAAGGTTCACATTATGCTTTATATATTATTCACCTTTTTAAATGAATTGGAATAATTTATTATCATGTTTTTTATTATGAGTTGTATTGGGCACTGACCCTGTCCTTCAACTGGAGTGGACTTCAACATTAGTTTTGTATTGAGTTACTTATGGCCCTTCTTTGCTTCCACGCTGCTCCAGCGATGTTGTTGATTTTGCTGACCTTGATCTCTGACCTCTCTTTATGACATGCTAAAAGGTATCCCTCTAACATTATTATCATTATGCAGTGAATTATCATTCAATTGCAAATTGACTTTTGATTGAATAAGCATAAAAACATTTTTGCTAAGTTTAAAACTGACTGTGATGTCTTCACTGAAAGTGATGCACTCCTACTTACAGCGATGTGTGGAGGGAGTCTTAAGGAGCAGCACTCAGGTCATCACATGATTAATCACGACCATCTGTCCCACTGTTCATTCTGCTTACCTTTTACTTAGTGATAGGTTATTCTGCAAAATCACAAGACTATTTCTTTAAGTTTGTTTTATTTATGTGAAATCCTTATATCTACACGCATGTGAAAAGAACAATCTAATCATAATACAAATAGGGATTAATAAATGGCAATTAAATACTATGAAATTGGCTGAAATGGAAACAAAAAGACAGTGGCGTAAGAAACATGTATAAATGAGACAAATCATATAGTACCATATTGACAAGTGCAAAAAATGAAGACGCATGCTCATGAGCTCTTGTAATGTTTTTAATTCATTAAATATGATCAATTCTAATATCATTTTTACTATAAGTTGAAAAGAAGGGGTAAAAATGAAGAATTTTTACTTTTATCTTTTATCTGTCACATAAGTGTAATTTTTAGCATTTGATAAATACAGGTCCAAACCAGTTCCCATATTAGCCTCTAGAGTGTGCTGTGCCATATAAAACGTTACAACAAGTACTGGAGCCGCATTTTCGACAGTGTCTGAACTGTTTGCTTAAGTTAAAAGCAGTTTCTCTGAACCACGGGAAGATAAATGGAAATCAGCATTCACTCATGATCCGGCATCTGGCACAGCTTAAACACTGGCTACTCTTTTTTACATTAAGCCTCCAGAAATACCGAAGAAAGCCTTTCGGTCTGTTGCCAGGTGCATCATGACAATCAGCCTGCATCTGACCATAACTGGCCAAGGTATTCCCTCTGATATTTATAGATGGTATTATATAAAGCAGGTTTGGCAATTTCTCTGTTGTGTACAATATACCTGTAACATGATGAGCTGAGTCAGGGAGGCCAGCCTTGAGTGTGCCGTTAACAATAGTATTAATAACATACAACACAGGCTTGTCCCCCTGCTCAGAAGAGAAAGTGTGACGGAAATTAGCAGCCGCGGACAGACAAGAGTCCACGAGTGGGGGGAAAGAAAAGACGCAAGGAGCCTGGATGGCGCAGGCTGAGGTGTCGCCTTTCAGGGCAGGGACCCCTCGGCCACATCTTAAAAGGCAGGGCTGCTGCGGCTTGTGGTGGCGTGCGTCGCTCATCGGGCATCGCTGTCAAGTGCCACATGCTTGTCTTTGTGCTATGAGAGCAGGAATGGGCTGCTGACTCTCAATGCCACACGCCTGCTCGCATTCTCAAGGAAGAATGGGAGAAGGGAGACTCTGCAGACACTGGCGCTCCAGCTGGCCACCATACTGTAGAGGCCCTGGAGTCAAAATAACAATGAGGAGGGTAGTTTTAACATGCGCGGAGTGTGGTGCCTCAAACTGCTGTCATGGCCTTATTCACAGCCAAGGTCATGTGTGCATCTTCTGATATCTCTGGGGACTGTGCTTAGAAAAGAAAACAATTTAGAAGAATAAAATATAAATACTGCAAAAAATAAATTAATAATGCAGGGTAAATATAAGAGCATTAGAGTTGGAAAGAGTTGGAATGAAATCTTTCCCCATAATACATGATACTGTAAGTCACTCCTTAACACCACAAACAAGAGACTCCACTGGAATACTCTATAAATAGGAAAGACACACACACACACGCGCACACACACACACACACACACACACACACACACACACACACACACACACATACAGCCAAACAGGATACTCTGCCACACTTGCAGTGTGTGTTTTCTATGATTTCTTAAGCCTGTCTTTCCTACCTTCTCTTTCCTCGTCTGACCCGGCCAAAAGGAATTGCCCTGGTTAGATCAACCTCCTCTCTACATCACTTCCTGTTCCTGTTGGTGCTGATTGTTCTGAGGGGAAGGGAAGGCAGACGGGATGGGGAAGGAGGAGGAGGGAGGTCAGAGGGGGGGTGGTGGTGGTGGTGCTTGTTGGTGGTTCTTTGTTCCCCTGTCTGCCTCACCTGCCTGGCCCCCACCTGACAGGCTTGACCCCTGCAGGCCTTTTTAAAGCCAGCCAGACAACCCGCTGACTGCCTGTTTCCTGCCTCGCTGACTGACAGGATATTCATAGCGTGCTTGGGACACAGTCAGAGGCAAACTGCTGGTCTCAGCCCATATTGGCTCTTACTATAAAACCCCAACAGTTTATTTACTTTCTTATTATGTAACTAATTATTAAAGACATATTTATTCATAAAATCTGATGCATTGCATTGTGGGATTGGAAAAAGTAATGTTTATTTCATGGACATAGCTTTTTTTGCTACATGGGAATTTTAGAGGATGCTATGTAGTGCATCTTTTTTGCCTTTATTATAGTTACAGTGAGAGTGACGGGAAAGTCGGGGAGAGAGAGAGGGAATGACATGCAGTCAAGGGCCACAGGTCGCACAGGACTCGAACCCAGGCCGCTGTGGCAAGGACCAAGCCCAAATGGTACACACTCCACCTGGTGAACCACCACCCACCCCTTGTTTTTTCGAAAAGCCAGTGGCCACAAAATGCAATGATATGCTTCAACTCATCAGGATGTGCCACTGTGAAAGGAGCTATTTGTAAGTACGTTAGCATTCACAGCTGTTTATTTACCAGTCTAGAAAAAAACATTGCGAGTTCAGTATGAAACATCAAACGTGAAGTCAGCATGCTAACCAGCTAGCTCCGGCCCGATCGGTCTCGTCACTTTCCGATACAGAGGGACAGCAGCAGGCGTGTGCACAGATAGACCTCAAGTGGTGCTCACGCACCTGCTCTCCTGGCCCCTGACTAGAGAAGCGCCCTTTTTGCGAGACATTTTTTTTCTATTTCTTTTACTAATTTTATATCTTACTTTTTAAATTTGGCCCATTGCATCAATTCTCAACCAAAAGTGTGTTGTAATATACGAACTGCATTTGAGTTCTAATTCTGTGAGACCACACAAGCCCAAGACCAACAAGTTTACAGCCCTCACAGGTAACCGTTGTTGGTGACGACTGTCAGGACTCTGTTCGTTACACTCATGGACTTCCTATTTTATTTTGAAATCTATATGCACTCCTGTTCTTTGCTTCGCTTCCTGTAAAGTTGTTCAGTTACCCGGTCAGCAATCATCCACAGACGCACCTGTTGTTAATCAGCTCATCAGTCAGTCAGTATACTGTATATACTATACTATACTATACTTTCACTCTCTCTGCCAGACTGTCACTACTTCTGTGTGTGTTACTCTCATCCTAGTGTTTTTAGTAAGTGTATGACCCGGTTTGTATTTTTGGATTCCTCCCTTGCCTGATTTGTTTGCCTGCTTTTGGACTGTTTTACTGTGTATGACCCTGCCTGCCTTACCGGATTAAAGAGTTTGGATTTTAGACTGAGCTGTGGTGTGTCTCCTCTCTGTGTGTTAAATTGAAAAAATAAAGTGAAATTAAACTACTATTAAAACATCTCAATACAGCCTAAGTCAGGCAATAGCCCTCTATTCTGCTAAACAACAACCAAGCTAGTCCGGTGTTAGATACCGTCGTCAATGAAAACAAGCAAACTCTGTTGGTAGGCTGTTTCCTTTTGTCAGGCAACTGAAACAAAAAATATACATTACATGGTTAAGAGTCTATGCAATCATATCTGGATATCAGAAAACACAAGCTGACCTGTTGTCCGTCACAAGAAAATGTGAGAAATATATGATTCGAATTTAGTTGAATACTAGTATTTTGCCAGCATTATCATTTAACTAACCTGATATGTTAGGTTTACATTGCAACACTTGCAGTAATCTATATCATGTATTTAAGTTAAATATCATTAAAACATTGCCAAATGACAAATAGCCATTACATTTTGTCTTCAGAAGAAGCAGCTGTATGGTCAGGCACTTGAAGTTGGGCCACTGACAGTTACAGTCTGGTGCCGCTTACAGTTGTAATGCATCAAACATGCAATCTTTGCCAAATAAACATCATTTCCTACGGTTGGTATATTTTTGGGAGATTAACTCTTAATTATCATGCACAAAATGGATTTTGCTCATTTACCAATTGCAGCTTAAAGCTCCCTTCACCTCAGTACACACTATTTGTTGCAGCTGGACATAGGCCTACGTTGTATTTTGGAGGATAAAATGGTGGGCTTATTATTTCATTTATTTAGAAAATAACTTTTATCAATTCTATGTAAGGATTTGTTAAAGTTGAATTAATCAATATCGACAAGTCATTTTATAGACCACGAGCCAACAAACTATATGTGTGAAAACGACCTAAAGCATGTTTTTCTTTGATGTTGCCTAGAAATAGCCGATGCTAAAATTGGTAATTTTGTTAAAATCTGAGTATTAAACATAAGTTTATGGGTATTGAAATGAATAAATATGTAACTAAGTTTATTTGTGTAATATATGTAATATAAACGTAATGCCCTTTTTTTTTTTTTGCTTGAGCACCCGACACCCACAATGTCTCCGTATGGCCCTGTACTGTAGCTTCTAGTGTTCCCTGATAAAAAAATAGATCTGTGTGTATATACATGTGCAACGTTTGTGAGTGTATACTGTATGTATGAAAGCAAAGAGCTGTGGTTCTGGCCGCCGTCCCTGATGCTCGGTATTGGGTGGAGATTGTCAGACTCGGTCCAGCCTCATATGCAGTACCTGTTTGTTCTTTTTCTCAGCATCAATGCACATTGACTCCTCAAAGAAACAACTGTTCTGTTACACTCACACATCCACATATATCCAGAATCTCTATTTACTGCTCACTGTGGAGTAAACGGAGTTTTTGCCAACAATAGTGAATGAGCGATGAGTGATTTGGAAACACAGCCTTCCTCTCTCAGTCACGTTACCCAGTGATGATGTTTGTATATGTGTGGGATTAAAATCAAATGGAAATCATCTCACTTTAAAGATATGGACACAAAATATCTCTAAACTGGAATTACCGCCTCCACCAGCCAGCCAAGTTTCCGTAGATGTGGTCACATTCTCCTCTTCTTGAGCTACAGAGAGTGTTTTTGTAGAACATTATGATGTCACAGTGAAGTTGACCTTTTGACCATTCGGATTTAAAATGTCATCACTTCATCATTTTTATCCTATTAGATATTTGACTTAAATTGTGTCATAATTAGTATAGGAATTTGTGAGTTAGGGCTAAAAGAACATGTTTTGAAAGGTCACAGTGACCTTGATCTTTGACCTTTGACCACCAAATTCTAATCAGTTTGTCCCTGAGTCCCAATGACTGTTTGTGCCAAATCTAAACAAATCCCTCAAGCTGTTACTAAGATATCACATCCATGAGAATGGGACGGATGGATGTATGTGCGTACGTGCGTACGTGCGTACGTGCGTGCGTACGTGCGTACGTGCGTGCATACGAACGGACAACTGGCTCTGGCTGTTGTCGGCTCAGAGGCATGAAAACGTGAGTATCAGCCTTCACATCTCCACATATCACTTGAATGCCACAGCGCCCATTTTGACTGCCAGAATCAGTGACTTTGTGTCGCAACCAGTGGTTTGGTGAGTATTGTGGCGGCGGGATGTTATAACCTGTAGATGAACCTCCTACCTATTCATACACCCATTCATGCTCAGTGTGACACACAGGTCAGTGTTTCTGCCGCTGTTCTCTCCAGCTGATGGTATCACTCAGGGAGGTGATAGCAGTCACATAGTCTTTATCAAACGAGCCTGATTACTGACATGTTTATTCCCTTATTCAAACGGGACAATCAGTTTGCTTCTGTACAGGGTGGAGCGACTCATTATTGCTCTAACCTGTGATGTAGGACACAAACCAATTATAGAAGCGTGTGTAATCGTGTTTTTATTTTCTGTGATCTGACTTTACCAAATATGGAGTTCACTAATATGAGTTATTATATAATTAACTCACTGTACTACCTCAACTTTCTGCTTTTTTCAGTCAGTACCGGTTGCAAAAAACAGGTTATGGTTTTTGTGGTGTTGTATCTCAAAGCATAACGCCCATATTTGCATGTAATATGTAACTGTTTATTCTCAGACCACATCCATGTGTTCTCATTTAATAAGCCTGAAATCACAATTTTGAGGATTTTTTTTCATGTTTTCATTTTATATGAATGAAAATCGGAGGATCCTTGAGTCGTTCCAATCATGGTCACTAAGCTGAAAAGTGATGCTGCTATTTTTATCAATTCATGCAAAGCTGTCACTTTCTCAATATAAGGCAGCTGTACTTGTCAGGAACGGAAGTGAATAGAGAGGTGACATCTTTTGTGGCTGAAAGGTGGAAAAACCTCAACGGCTACTGAAAATTCAATATAATTCTCTATGTAAATGAAAGAAATATAACCTTCTAATCATTCAACTACATCTGACCAGTGTGCTCTTCTTCACTGTAATGTCCAGTGCAACTTTGGAAATGCAAATGCTGATTACTGTGGTTGCCGCAGGGAATCCGCACAAATTTACATCCACATCTCGCATGGTCGGGATATCAGACCTCTTTGTTTTGGGTGGTGATTGTGTGTGTTCGGAGTTTCGACATGCCTGGACGTGTTTGACCTCTGGTCGTTGTAGCTTGAATGGGTAATGCCAAAATCAGTGGCGATCAATAAATGACATCTAGAGGGGGGATTACCAGATTGGTCACATCGGCCACAACAAGCCTCAGCACAGCAGAGAGAGGAAAAAAACAGCTTCCAACTTGTTCACACTTTCTCCATTAAACAATCTATTCAATAGCCACTGCCTCAGACTTGCTCATGTGGTTCTTATCTTGTTTTAACAGCACCGTCGAGATGCACAATACATTTATTTTCCCTCCAATTAACACGGTGAATAATACGCAGGTCCGATAAGGGCTTTTTGTTTCAAACAGTGTTTGTGAAACCGAGGAAATGTGGAGGCATTTTTCATTGTGAGCTTGTTTGGCTGTAACACTGGGGATCTGATGAACATGTCGGCCAAAGCTGCTCCAGAAGTGGCAGGGGTCAGCGAGCAGAGGCACTGAAGGGGGGAGGAGAGGAGGAGGAAGGCTTCAGCAATATCTCAAACACTGGCCATCTCACTGCTCTCAGATATCAATCAACCATTATTCCACACCACTACTTTAACACAGATTCAATGCAAGAAAGAACATTATAGCAGCAATTTGATCATGTAATAATCTGTTAAATGCTCTGTTAACAAAACTGACTACACCCATGTGCAAGATAACAAGAATGTAACCCCCTAACCCTCACACCTGTGATTTCCAGTTAAGGCTGGAAAACAGATAAAGAAGGTAAGAAAAGAACCTGTGAACAACAGCTTTCTCAGTTTTGGCCTGTCCAATATAACATGGCTCCACACTGTAAGGAATGGCTGAGACTTCATAAAGATGGGAGAGGGTACAAGAGCATCAGTAACTGAGCAGTGGTTCAGAGGTACAGGAAGAGTCATACAATCAATCACAGAAGATGCAGTGGCTGTCATCGAAAAATGGCGCCATGCACAATTCACTATTTATGCAACCTTTTAGTGAAAACAGACAGGCCGTAGCCTCTGACATGTCAGGTTAATCTTTGTGTTTCGATGTGGTGTTTCAGTGACGGATCAGACAGTACGAATGACTTCGCATGAGGTCAACCTCTACGAACGGCGTCCGAGAGAAAATAATTACTCACAAAACAACAAAAACTGCAAGATGAAACTTTGTCAAAGGACGTGAAAAGAGGCCTGATGAAGGTTGGCTGCACGTTCTTTGGTCAGATGAAACCAAAATAAATTTGTTTGGCGTGGACCTGGCCAGGGACGGACACAATGACTGCACAGTGCCGACCATGAAACATGGAGGTGGGACTGTGTTGATAAGGGGCTCGAGTGCAAAAGGTGTTGGGGAGATGACATTTATAGATGACACGATGAATGCAAGTTTATGTGCACAAACACTGAATGAAAAGATGGCTCCCACTCTCAAGCAAAAGAAGTGAAAGGTATGACCTGGCCAAGTATGCCCCCTGACTCGAATCCAATAGAAAATCCCTGCAGCAAAAAGCAGGTGAAAAGAATCATCTGTGACGGATGGCAGAACATCTCTCCACAGACCTGTGCAGGTATCATCCAAGCCCAGGAAGATCAAATGTGTCATCAGAAATAAAGCTGGACAAGAGAGAAAAAAAGATTTGACTCTCACTAATGTAGGGTGTACTGAGTTTTGTTGTTAGTTCTTAAAATTGACCTTTCATTACAGTTTAATCAATCGAATAAGAATTTTAAAGATATTAAGTTGTATAATAAGTCATATATAAAATTGTGCTGAAATTCTGAATTGAAGTCCACTGACAGAAAACCAAATGGATGACAATTTTGATAACTGATATTGATTATTTTTAAGCTGCACTAACCTTATTTTTCATTTTTCTCTGATTCTGCTGGCTGTGTAAATAAGCAACATGTCGCTGTAGGTGATAATAAATCAGTGTTGAGTCTTCTGCTCAATCCACTGCCCCCTAGTAGGCAAACAAAAAGAATTAATGCAGTTTTAATTAAATAGATAATATAAAACATTTAGAGGCTTCTACTTCTTAACTATAAAACTTTGTTTCATTTCCTCCACTTCATACCACTGGAAAATAACCATTTTTCTTCCCTGGTTAAGTGTCAGTAATTCTAGAATAACCCTTCCAGGATTGGAGGTTTGATGTACAGGGCATTAACAACAAATAGTTTGGATAATAAATGTAATCTTGACTTTCATTTTCGCCTCTAAAAAATTTGAATTTGAAGCCTTGTTTAAAACAGTTTTCATCACCCTTTTGTGGTTTTCTGTTGTAAAGCTCTGTTTCCACATCCCAGTAATGAAGCTGCTGAGTGAAAAGAGGCTCCATCGACTTGAAATCCTCAAAGAAATGGAAAGTGGTTTATGTCACAGTTTCAACCATTGTACTTCTACTTAGTAAATGGCAAAGGTTTCTGTGTTTTCACAGGGGATTTGGCAGTATTTTATTGGCATTTTTATTCTCTGCAAGTTATAGGAGGCTCGGCTCTTTGCTTCCCCATCTGTTAAAGGGAAACAAATCTGCCCTAAAACAGAACCGTCACGGGAAATTCCACGGAATTCAGATTAAGAGTTTGTTCCAGTTCATAAAGAAATATTATTTGAAAGAGGCCGTTCCAGCTGTGATTCAGAATATGTCCTCATATTGTAGTCAAATCGCTATGGCTGGAGTCATAATGAGCTGCCAGTTGTTTAATTACTCACTGCGAGCACCGACAATATTTCTCTCAGGATGATGTCATCACCCTTCAGCTCTGCTTCAGTCGAGATTGGTTCAAATTCAGAATAGAAACATATGCTTTGTAATGAATTAATTATGCTTAGAGAGGGTACTGCACTCTTAGGTTAAAGGTCAACACAGGTCAAATGTACTGTATATGTTGCCGGCTTTGTAATTTTGACTTCAATTGCTTTTGTATTTATTTTTACATCATTTTTCTATCTTTATTATTTATCATTTATTTTTTTATTTATTAATTTTTCTCCATCTTTGTGCTGCTTATTTATTAAAGAAACATGTCACTTACATTTATGGTTGATTTCTATGAGCTGTAAGTCCATCTTTCTAATTCATTCAAATTCACTGACTAATGATCAAAACTATGTGCAAATACAGCAGATTGCCTGTCGTGCCTCTAATGACTTGGAAGACGAAACCGAACAAAAATCCAAATGTTTCAATGGATGGACAATTATTTATCATCATATTTTCTTGCTATCAGTAATGATCAGTTGGAAATATTGTGTTTTATTGGCATGTTTTTATTACTCAGTGTTGGTTGTAGCTCTGACTATCCAGTTCTTATCACAGGTTCAGCCACCACTTAACTCATCTTCCATATTTTTTTCCTCCCATTCATCCCATTTTCACACAGACCTTCTCATTCCTCACCCAAACAGCAGCGGTCCTCACCCCTTCCTGCCTTCCCCCTTGTCATCTGATTCCCTCCTGCTTGCACATCTGCCCCTCATCATCCAATCAACCCTCACAACAATATATATATATATATATAGTATATATAAATGTATGCATCTGCTCCTTTGCCCCCTCCCCATGCTCTCACTTTAGTGTTTCTGCCTGCCTGTCTGTTTTGCTGCCTGCTCCCTCTGCTTCACTGACTGCCTACCTGTTTGCCTTTTTTGACCAACTGCCTTCCATCTTACCTGCCTGGTGTGTCTCACGTTTGCGACCTCACCAGACTGTTGCAGTTCCTGGTTTCTGTACACACACATCACGACTCTCATGATGTGTGAGCTTGAAATATCCACCAGATGCTTCTGATTCCAGCCTGTAGAGGTGTGAATGTCAGAGTCGACATGCCATGCAGAGTCCACCAGCTCCATTAATCTGCTGTTACACCTCCAGTCTATTTGTGCCTGAGTAAAAGCAGCTGTGAATTGTGGAGATGGACTATTTTGACTTGGGCATGTAATACAAAAGAGAATTAAAAAAGTTAGGTTTAAAAACAAATGAAAGCAGGATAATACACACTGACTCACTATAAACTATATATATATATAAAACTCTTTTGGAGTGAAAGTACAGAATGCTGTTGGCAAGGTCAAGACGAGTTCACTCACACAAAAACTGCAGCTGGATTGACTTTGTCTTAAAGTTATACACAGACTCTAAAGACTGCAGCTGTAATTTTAGAAGTTTTTGCCAATTTATTAAAAATGAAAAACTGAAATATCACATGGACAGAAGTGTTGAGATACTTTGCTGTGACATTTGAAATTTAGCTCAGGTTCCTCTATTTCTCTTGATCATCTTTGAGATGATTCTACACCTCGACTAGAGTCCACCTGTCGTAAACTCAGCTGATTGGACATGATTTGGAAAGACACAAGGTCTCAAAGCTGATGCTGCATATCAGTGAAAAACCGAGACATGAGGTGAAAGGAACTGCCTTCAGAGCTCAGAGACAGATTGTATAAATCAAGATCTGGGGAAAGCAAAACATTTCTGGTGCATTGAAGGTTCCCAAGAGCAGAGTGACCTTGTGGTATGTTTCGAAGAGATGTACGGGAAGTGGTAGGGCCCATACACCATACCCTAAAGCCAAGAGGAAATCAGCCATTTTGAATTTAGTGTGCACTTTTAGTGCATTGAGAATTAACCAGTTAGACCTCAAATTGG
This sequence comes from Seriola dumerili, assembly GCF_002260705.1. Classification (NCBI taxonomy): domain Eukaryota; kingdom Metazoa; phylum Chordata; class Actinopteri; order Carangiformes; family Carangidae; genus Seriola; species Seriola dumerili. The sequence goes on along the minus strand of NW_019174343.1, from coordinate 4,816,505 downwards.
GTCAGTGCAATTTCAGATACAAAGTTGTTGTAACTTGAGTGTACATTGTCAAATCTGCCCCAAAAGTCACACAGTTGTTTATGATTGGACATATAATTATTATAATTGTATTAATTTTTGTCCATATTACTCCATGTTATTTTGAGGGATATACTTGCAACTCATATTAAATTGCATGTTTTCTTCTGCTACAGCATACAGCAGCATTCATACTCTGTACATTAAATCAATTTTTCTTTGAGGATTTTGTGTTTGTGTTTTTGTAATGCTCATTTCAGCCACAAAAGGCTGAAGTGCACCAAATAGTGCTAATGTTTTTTTCCAGGTGATTTGTAATTTCTCCTTGTAGTCTAAACATTAGGTACATATATTGTGTGTTAGCAAGTTATGTAATTAGTCTTTCTGCCAGAGAGGGTTTGCGGAGTCAAGGTGAGATAGTATAAAGAGCTACTAAGTCCATGTAAAAAGGAGGTCACAGTGGATATGTGGGTTACCAATAGGACTTTCACCCAGGAGATTAGGGTTTGAATTATAGTTATTGACTTATTCATACGAGGGTAAACCGGGTGAGACACCCCCTGCTTTCCTTTCAAACATATCTTTTATGGTTATTTAACAATATATATGGGAGGACAAGGGAAAGAAGCCCCTGCTGGGTATCTTTCCTCATGAGTCATTTTGATCTAGACAGACTTGGTATTTATGCATAAGACTGACTTTATTTTCAAATTTTGATGTTGCTCTTATTTTAACAGCAACATAAATTTTATATAATACATGTAGAAATATACAGTGTCTATATAATGCATGAAAACTTGCATACCTGGCACTTAGCCTATACACCACATGCACAAACAGTTGTCACAGGTATGGGAGGGGAATTATAATGTCTTTTAAACACTATTGTGTGTTCACTATAGGTTTTGAATGTTTTAGCATTTTGGGGAAATAGTTTTTTCACTTTTTGCAGTGAATTAGTGGAGAACATTAATACCACACTAACAAATGTAACAAAATATGCCTACCAGTACCTCTAAAGCTAGCTAACTCATGTATTATATCTCATTTGTGTCACGACCAGGCAAGGACTCAGGACACAGATGCAGGGTTCAACTGACTGTATTTATTGTCTCTTCAGAGCGCCTCCAATTGGAGAAATAAATAGGCTATAAACCTAGCCTTCACTATACACGAGGATATGAAAAATATCAAAATAATAATCACTCCACTAAAGGAGGAAAACACAATGGGCTATTAAACGTTATCTGTAAATAAAAACTCTCCAGCCAACTGGAGGCTCTACTCTATAAAAGGTAAGTAAACAAAAGATCACTCCACACGGAGGAAACAAAAGGCTATGAAATCCTTAACTATGAAACCAAACTAGGATATAAACTTACAACTCAAAACTCTCACTTGGAGGAAGAAGAACACAAAACTTCAGGAACGCTGTGACAAGGGCTGTGACGAAGAGCTGGGGTGCACGCACGCAGACGAAACACACTGGCACAAGACAAAGGGAGACACCGACTATTTAAACACTGGGCAAGGGAAACAGGTGAAAACACTCAGAGGGCAATCAGACCGAGACACATGAGGAAGGGCAAGTGACCTGAAACGAAAGGAGAGTTACTTTTCAAACTAAAACAGGAAATGACAATACAAAACACGGAGACAGGACAAAACCCCAACTGGACCTCAATGCGGTGTGACAATTTGTTTATTCAGTACAAGACGAAAGTATAAAAATAGACTAAAAGGATGGGAGGGAGAGAGTGATATCAATTTTATCATGTAATTCTAGGCACAAAAAAAAAAAGCCAATTTACTGTATTTCCCAAAATGTTGAAGGCTATGGGTTTCCTGTTTACAAGCAATGATGTACGCCCAGCAGGGCGGTAGAAAACTCTGCTAATGGCCATTTTCAGTATTTAGAAATAAATCAGCTTCTTGATAACCAGTAGAATTTCTATTTCAATATAAATGTGCAACACTCATCCTGGATTATTTCCACAACTCTATTTTTTTTTTTTTTACCCCGTGCCACCTTTGAAAGACTTCTGTCAGCTCTGGCTAGCTAGCATGATAATCAGTGCAAAATGGCACCTAGCAGCAATGATAATGCTAACACAAACCACACAAAGTTAGCTCTACAGGTAGTGAGAAATGATCCTAAAACCCAAACTAGCAGCACAGGTTAAAGCCCCCTTTACAACCTTCTCAAGTAAAGATAGCATATAAAGTTAAAAAAAAGTAACACGTTAAAAAAAAGTAACACTAGCATGAAATCCTCCTGTTTGACTGCTGCACAAGAGCGGCACAGAGGCATGGCTATTATTTTGCTGACATTAGCATGTATAAAAATCCTGTTGTTTCCTAGAAAGATATCAGACGCTCCCTATATACCAGATATATTAGTGCAAAAAATGTTTATTTGATATATATTTTCATATCCTGATAAAGATTCAGTCATAGTTTACTGTGTCAAGATTTCTGTATTATTAATATTTATATATATTTCTGTTATTAGTGAAGATTGGTCAGGTCCAAAATGTTCATTCAGCCTCCAAGTCTGCAGGCAAGAGTACACATTTGATTGACAGCTGAGACAATCACTGAGACTCACTGTAAACATATATAGTTTGCTGCTAACTGTAGCTATGCTAATTTTTTGTTAGCAGAGGTACTGAACAATCTGAACCACAGCATTAGGCTCAAATATGGGTGAAAGTGATGTTCACAAATAATAAAAAGTTTGTACTTGTAAATCAGCCTTTGTAAATCTGTAATATAAATCCGCGTGAGGAAGTTTGTAAAACATTTGTAGGCTGTGTGAACAAAATCTGCCAGCAACTTATATCACTGCTGAAGTTAAACAAAGACTAATGTCAATAAAGAAGTGCTTTTGTGAACATCTGTGTACAGATGTTAAAGATTAGAACTTGGAAAACATGAAAGCAATAGCATACTTATCTATCTATCTATCTATCTACTGGTATGGGGCTTCATGAAGCCAAACTGGTTAACCACTGCTCTTAGATCGTCAGCATCTGGTCACATGGTTTACTTAGTTTTTTGCAATTCATTTGTTCAGCATATGATAACACTTAATGCAAGCTTTTGTTCCTGCAGTTATTGTGAATACAGCCAAGCTTGAGCCCCACAGGCCTCTGGTTCACTACAGAGCCTTCCCTCAGGTCGATCGGTGTTGTCAGGCCCACGACTCATGATCCATGTTTCCCCTCATGTCTGCCAGATATCTGTGTCGTTAGGTGATGGGTTTTCCATAGTTTGTGAACATGGGCAGGCTGCTACAATGTCAACAAAAGGCTTTTTTCTGCATAGACTGTAATTCACTCAGGACAATGCCTGTTGTCCTCATAACCGCTTGTCTCAGAGGACGACGAAACACAAGGGCCATGTTTCATATTACCAGAATCAAGAGCTGCACATGGATAAAACCAATCTCCCCCTCTGTGATGCCTGCAAGGGCTTTATTTCATCTCAGAGAACTATTTTATCTTGCTTCCTGTTTTTATGTCCTCTTGAAACTGACACCTGCTCACACACACACACACACACACACACATACACACACACACACACACACACACACAAACACACATAAGCACACACACATTGGCAGCAGATCCCAATGAAGTGCCTAAATATGGTGAACAAAAGGTCTGCAGGGGAGTGAAAGGAGAAGCAGAACAAAAAACAAATAAGTAATGAAATTATAACAATACAGAGAGAGGGGGAGATAGAGAGACAGAGAAAGAGAGGGAGAGAGAGTAGGGTTGCCACAATGGTGAGGAACAATCGCGCCGCGTCAATGGAAAAAGAGAGGTGGGGGGGAGAGGGCTATCTGGACAATAGTGCCGGTGACAGGAGTACAATGGCTGCAGTGTTTTCAATTAGACATTATCTCATAGACAGAGTGGCAGGTCTCATTGTGCGAGGGGGCTATTTCAGGGCTGCCTTTGTGTGGGGCAGTGCCATACTCCCCAACCCCCCACCCACCCACCACTGCACACACACACACACACACACACACACACACACATACACACACACACACACACACACACACATGCCCGCAAAGGTCCTGTAGACAGAGAGCAGGCCTTTTATGCGGGTTGTTATGTGCTTTCCATCAGCGGAGGGCAAAGTGGAGCCGGAGCCGGAGCTGCAGAGAGATGGAGGGAGAGGGGAAAAAAGGTGGGAGATGAGAAGTCGTGATGGGTGCTGGTTGGTGACCCCGTCCATCTGACATGTGCTGCTCAGGCCCATCGTCAAGTCACGTTCGCCGACATTGATCCGATCATCCTCTGTCCTCTGGAGACTTTCTTTAAAAAAAAGAATATTGTGCACATCGCTATCGGCTCAATCAGGTCATTGTGGTCTCCATATCTCAATAGGGTAATGTTTGCGAAAAGCAGCTCTCGCCTTCGACATACGTCCGCAGCGTTGTTTTGCTGAATTAAGCGGATGAGGGGTCGGAAAAATGGGTGTTTCGGTGTGCTTGCTTCTCAGAAATAATATGAACTTTGCTTATCGGATGGGAGCATCTGTAACACGTTGACACGCTCACAAAAAAAAAAAGAAGAGTTGTTTCGACAAGTCTCATTCAGCCGTCTTTCTGCGGTTTGCTATATGTCAGTGCATGTGTGTGTGTTGTGTGTCAGTTTGCCTTTTTGCAACTTTCCAAACACGACACCTTGTTTGGGGTAAATGCACACGTAAGCAGATCTGCACCATTGCTGTGATATTTTATCAGTTAAGCAGAATAATCTTATGAGGTTTTTCCACTGTTGGTGTTTATCTCAGTGTTGTCAGTCAGTCAGGGGCCCTCCCCTCCTCCCTCCCTCCCTCCCTCCCTCCCTCTGGTTCGTATGGTACATTCCATATTAAGGCTGGATGTCATGGGTCACACTGTTGAAGGGTATTACTATAAATCTGTACTAATAGCTTGAAGGTGAAAGGTTGAATCTCACTGTCCAAAGCCATTTGCCTACATATTTACACACTTTAGGTGCAAATGCATTCATGAGGCTTTTTCTTAAATAACCAAATTGCGCTCAACAACCTTATACAACATTAAAATCATGACAAAGTGTAGCTTAAAAAAAAGTATTCAGCCTCTCTGGACATTTTCATATTTTGTTGTGTAAGAAAATAATAATAAACAAATAAAACACAAATTAAAACATAAGTGTGCATCAATTCAGAAACTTTACAAAGTCCCTGTTCACCAATCACTGCCACCATTAGCCACATAGCTTCATTGTAATGCCAGTGTTTGGATTGTACATTTACACTGTCTGGCATGGTAATGCGTCCAGGCCTCATCAAACCGTCAGATTGGCTCCTGGTGACATTTTCAGATCCACATTCAGTACATGTGATGGTGTTAACTCTCATAAGAGAAGTTCCCATGGTTTTAGGATAATAATGGCTGTTCCATTACACTTGTGGAAAACAGAGAAAAGTTGAAATTATCTTTTTTATGTCAAAAATTTCCTCTGGAATTAGATGAGAAATCAGGACAGGAAAAAACATTACTGAATGTGCAAATTCTACATTTCACATGTTTTAACGGAGATGTGATGACTTTTATTTGAATTGAAAACCACCAGTGATAGATGACCATGGACATGTTACAAACGCACCTAAACTTTACTCAAAGACATTAATACACAGAGTATCTCAAAAGAAAAAAATACTGATAACACTTATGGTATTATTAACCTTCAGTTTTTTCTTTTTCTTCTCTTTTTTTTAAAATTGGAAAAATTTGTACAGAGTTTTGTTTATGATACATAAAGAAAATATGAAAAACACTTTGTCCCCAGAGGGGCAGTTGTGTATTTAGCAGTGGGATATATGCATTTAGCACACATAAAAACATAAAAACACAGAGGCACATAAACACAACACCTAGCCCAAAGGATAAAGGACAATAAGTTAATAAAAACAAAACTGATGATAAGTTAAAGCAGCTACCTTTTCCTCCTCAAGTTCAGGAGGGAGATGGCAGAAGGAATCAGAGGAATGTTTGAATCTGTTTGTCTTGGCCAAAGGGAGTCTGCTGTTCGCTGCGTGCACATGCGGCTGAGTTAGAGTGTATACTTTGTTTGCACTTAATTATACATAAATGTCCAGAAAAAAAATACCTGCAATCAATCCGTAAAAAATGAACAGATTTCATCTTCAAAAATGATTGATTTAGATTATTTAACAACTGTATGAAGATGGCTGACTGCTGACAGAAGATGTATTATGAAAGTACTTCAAGAATATAACAGGAAAACATCAACCTAAGATTTAGATTTTACAAAAACATACCAGTGGTAACGGGCATCATAAGCGACACATATCGATCTGATAAGATTATCAGTTAAAATGACCGAATCTATGTGTCTGACCACTGGTGACCCAGAAGCTCCGGCGAGTGATGGCTATAGGCCGACTTCTCTCTTTGCTCCAGTGTTTCTCGTGTCTATTTCCGTGCTCTGAACCACTTCTGTGACCCAACAAACTCCAGCGTGTCTTTGTGAGGGTCATTTTTTTTTTTTTTTTTTTTTTTTGGGGAGGAATGGGGGTGGGGGGGTGGTGGGGTGGTGGTGGTGATAAGTCTCTCTCTGTGGTTTCCACTCATCGCACGGCCCATTACGAGGGTGGACGTTTTTACTCCAAATGGTGCAACAGCAGCTCAGTGGTGATCCTCCTTTCTCCTATCTCCTTTTAGTTGAATCAGTGTTAATCAGCTGATGCAGTGTTTGGATGGAGGGAGAACAGAGTGGTATGAACATACACAACACTGCTGACAGAGAGTTGCAGGCTGTTACAAAGTTCCTCGTCAATTCAAAGTAGGAAGTTTTTAGTAATGTGATACTGACACTGTATTTGGACCGGTGTGCGAGCCCTGATTTCATAAGGTCAGACTGCAATTACAGATGACCACATGTGCATCAGCTTGTATTTTGGTGCAATAGTTGCTTAAGTGTTCATTGTTGGTGCAGCATCTATCTAATATTTGAATAGTGGATATCATCCTGAACATGCCTGGGTGTTGGGTGTGTGTGTATGCGTGTGTGTGTGTGTGTGTGTGTGTGAGTGAAGCGGCAGGTAGTCTGTGCAGTCAGCAGCCCTCAGATAGAGCAGATATCTATCTAATGGCAGAGTGGAGATACAGCAGCTGAGTGACCTGATTCCAATCTCCACCATCAGGGTGTGACAACCCCAGAAAAGAGGGGCAAACTGGGACACAGGAAGGCAGTGTGGGTAATTGACTTCAGTTGAGGTTGGGGTTGTTATGACATGTTGCGTGTAGATTACGTTGGGCTGCTCACACACAGCCTCCACAAGCCTCCAGCAACTGCCACTGTGGCAGGAGGGGTTTGTGTTGCTGTGCATGTAAAAAACAACACATATTTGCTCTAATAACATATTTTCTGTCATTTGTCATATAGCACAGTAATATTTCTGATAAATTCTCACACATTGTAAAAAGATTATAATAAGCATGAATAAACCTTCGTTCAGTCTGGCATGATGTCATTAACTTTACTAAAATCCTGTATTGAACTCCATTTTTTTTGGCACAATTAATGCATTTAGTCTGATGTATTTATGATGCCTTTTACAATAATGTGTAATGAGCTCAATGTGTAACCTGCAGCATAAACATTCACCCATCATCTACATTTTCCTCAATTTGATCTGATTTGTAGACAAATATCTACTTATATGTCCACATCTACAGGTGGTTCAGTGCTACAGTGGTTAGCACTGCTACCTCACAGCACCAAGGTTCTGGGTTCGAACCAGCTGGGGCCTTTCTACGTGGAGTTTGCATGTTCTCCTCGTGCCTGTGTGTGGGTTTCCTCCACGTACTCCGTCTTCCTCCCACCATCCAAAGACATGCGGGTTAACTGGCTGTAAATTCGACTGTAAATTGCCCATAAGTGTGAATGTGAGTGGTTGTTTGTCTCTATATGTCAGCCCTGTGATAGACTGGCGACCCGTCCAGGGTGTTCCCCGCCCTCGCCCCAATGTCAGCTGGGATTGGCTCCACATCTACTGACATACATGAGTGACAAATTTCAGCTTCAGTGCTCCTTGTCATATATTTTACTGGAGGGATGAAACTTTTTCCTATAAAATATATTCCCTATATTGTTTTGATGAAGGTGGTGGACAGCGCAGTCTAACATATCACTCCATCGATGCATAGATGATCAGATGGGTTGAGATTTGGTGAGTATGAAGGCCATTGTAAATCAGTTACATCATTTTCATAGTGTCTATTCATGATCTACAATTTCCATTTTCACATGCATGCAAAATATATTTGTAATATATTTATTTTAAATCTAAACAAACCAACATTCTGGTTTCTTGTCATTTGTTGTTTTCACATGATGAACGTGATTCACGTGATTTCTTACATTTCACATGTGGAATGTATGAAACTGACATGTGCCTAGATGTGACTTTTTCACCTACTAAATGAAATGTATTGACAAATTCACCTGTTTTTGTTTGTTTGTTTGTTTGTTTTTTTGGTATGTCACTTTTTAGCACTTTCTCATATTATGTTTTTGTCTGATTTTAAAGGGGAAAAAAGCAGCAGCTCAATCCATGAGTGTGTGTTGTGAGCGTTGTTGCACCATGTGTGGACTGGTTACATATCTCACACATGTAGGCTGTCTACAGGGCAACTGAGCAACATATTCATGCATGTAACTTAAACCATCCAGCTGGTATACTTCTGCTGTGTGAATAAATGATAGCGGAAATAAAATCCCTCCTGGTTCAGGCTGTCTGTATATTTTAACTGTAAACAAATCCCACAAAGAGACCAACACTGACAATGAACTGAAGTCAAGTCTGATACATCAAATTCCTGTTTACCGAAGAGCTCTGTTGTCGTCCCATAAATATGTATTAATTCACAGCTGGAACTAGTCCCCCTGATAGCACCCTGTGGTGAGATGTTAGGAGGAGCTTGTTCACCGACATCAACTGTCTGATCCTGGAAATGAGGTTTGATGAGAGCCGTGAGACTGAACCAACACAACCAGGCCGAACTGGTGAAGATTGTAAAGACTTTAAAACCAAAACAATGAGCTGAAAGATGCTTAAAAAAAAAAAAGCTTCATAGAGTCGAATCATAATTGTCTGTGTGTTTGTCACTACACACAATATAAAAATATACAAAGTGAATGAAATCCACAGGTTCCTACTTACTACATAAGCCTCGGTATCTCCAGTTTTAACATGCATCTCATTCATACATTTCCACTAAACCTGGTCATTACAAGCCGCTCTTACAGGTTCCTGTTCAATACCCCTATTTACTCTATACCTGTTTCTCCTTTTCTCTGCTGTATCCTATTATTTGTTGTTGCAACAGCTCAATATCCTCATGGGTATCATTAAAGTTTCATCCTCTAAACAACCTGGCACACTGCTATGGAAACTCTGGTGCTTCCAAGAGTACAAATAGAGGCTGAGGCTTTATAGTACAGAGCGTGGTAATACAAGAATACGCTAGAAACTACAGCTGACAGCGGCTGAAGGTGCCGTAGCATGGTCCAGCCTGGCAGAACAAACACAGCCGGCTGGCACTGCCTCGGCAAACCTTGGCCAGCTTCATCAGCACAGACAAAGGTAGACGACCTGAAAGGTAGGAGTGAGAATAAAGCTACGGGACTGTTCAGGCTGGCACCAGGCTTCCCTCTAAGACAAACACTGTGCGGTTTGAATGGACAAAATGACACTTTAGTGGGGATTCAGAAGCAACATTGTTTTTGTTTTCTCCAGTGCGAGCAAGTTTGAAGAATGAACAGCTGCAGTTGGGCTCCCATCATATGTATATAGTTGTTATGTCTAATCTTATTCGTTACTCTATGGTACCCTTTTTTAAAATCAAAATTAGTGGGTATAATCGGGTTTTGTGAACGCAGATAAACGCGCTAAAAAAAGGCGATTGATTCACTCTACCCTGCCAGCCATGTCACCACATGCAGCTACAGAGCACACACACACACACACACACACGCCTCACACAGACGCGAGGGAGAAAGAGAGAGCTGCTAGCCGATGCGCAAACTGGCAGAACGTCCCGTCAGTGTCGGAGCCTCTGTGTGAGACGCTTCGATCAGTGACTGTGTGTTTCTCAAACTTATTTCAGGGCTGCAGTTCACTCTTCCTGAGCGCAGTGTAGCCTGGTGTAACAGCGCCGTGCTGGACAGGTATGTTTACATGGTTTGTGCTCTGAAAGATGGGAAAGGGGGGAAGATCAGTGTGTTCACCCAGGTGTTGTGTTATTTGACCCAGCTGTGGATGCTGACTGTATCCATTCCCATTGCCGACCAAAGCCAGATGTTAGCGGGTCTCAGTGGGTTTTTTGACCAGTGGAAATGGGAATTAACTCTTGTGGCCAATGCTGTTGCACAGCATAAACTAACTCAAAAGAAGTGGTTTTCAAAGTCTGACAGTCAGTGTTATAGACTTTTATTTAGTTTAAGCTCAGGAACTACAGTCCAGTGTGGATGGTAGACGTAAACAGGAAGTGTAATGTTAGTTAGCTGCCAATGAAGCCCAGTATTCCAGCCTGTATTTATTTACATTTATGGCAGATTGGGAGTAAGTATTACTAGATTGAGGGCGCCTCAGTAGATCACCCGGTAGAGCGTGTAGTACTGGGACTCGGTCCTTGCCGCAGCTGCCAGGGCTCGAATCCGACCCGTGGCCCTTTGCTGCTTGTACACACACTTTGAAAATCTTTGCACTAGAGTAAATTTACATATGAGCACGAAAGTTCATTTTTGACCTTCTAAAACTGTAGTTTGACTAAATATTCTAAACTCAAGCTCCACTTTCTAGCTTTTTTTTTTGGACCACCTAGCATCCATCTGCTGATGAAGACTGTGAGGTGTGGTTGAAGGCTCATGAAAAAGCTTGTATGTGTTAAGTTTATTTTGTCAAAGAACAGGTAAAATAATTTATAATTTGCCCGGATGTGTGATTTTGGATCTCTATCATCTGTGTGGGTGTGTAGAGAAACAGTTTTCAGAGTGAGAACATTATCGTGAAATAATTGCAAAATTAAAATAGCTCTATTGGTCATTCACACTACTTTGCTTTGCACTGTAGCGTTTGTTTGGCACTGGAATCAGAGTTATGGTCAAGTTTAGGTTAAGGTAAATGAAGTGGGATTCAATTAAAGAAAATGAAGTATGAAGACAGTTAATACATCACATAAAACTGACACCTTCCACAATAGCTGTTTCTGTCTAGGCCGAATCCAACGCTCTGCCCTGGTGTGAGTGAATGCAAATCCTGGTAATAACTGACATTAAAATTGCACTTCACAGCATGATTGTTACTGGAACTGCACACACACACACACACACACACACACACACACACACACACACACACACACACACACACACACACTGCCACAGTTAACTTCACAGTCTGTCAACAAAACACCAAACAGATGTAAGTGATATATAAACCTGGTTATGAAAATGCTTTCCAAGTCCCGCAATGCACCATGAGGTGTGATGAAAACAGAGCCTATAATTTTTTAGCCTGTTCAACATGTTGACATATCCGTTATTCAGAATGTTTTGGAGTGTTTTTTTTTGTTCGTGTGATGAGATTACATCTAAAATAAATGCTTTTTTTTCCATCTTAAGTATAAGACTGACTGTAATACACATGACATGTTGTCAACTTTTTTCCCACAAACCTTCTACCATGAAGACAATGAATTTCAAACCATGGCTAACTTTACTAACAAAGTTAAAGGTTTATTAACGTAAATCTTTATCATTTTTTTTCTTTTGCCCTAACACTGTATCCATGTGCCAGTGGGTGGGGTTGTGTGAGGTACATATCTACTGCAGTAGATTCAGATCAGTGTGCTCCCAGTTTGGAGAAGCAGCTGGGAGCACTGGCACAGAAGCTGAGTGATGTGCTGCTGTGGTTTGCCACAAAAATGCCCACAGAAAGAAAACAATATCAGTTTGTATGTGCTCAAACAGCCCTTTCCTTTGGAACGACATTTTAGTTCAACCATTGAATTACTGTATGAATACACATGCATGCGTGCGTTGAAGATATTAATGATAGAAATCATTTTTGAGAGTGTAAAAATAAAAAAATAAAAATAAAAGCATTAGAATTGAACAACAGTACTTCACAGGCCTTAGTGTTGGGACGCAAACATCACATAGAAAAAAATCTGATTCTGATTGTTCTGTCTGATTTGACACAGAACGGTCCAGAGATCTCACAGGAAACAAGTCTCAATAATATTCCTGACATCACAACAGTGTGTTTTTGAGTTTGGTTTAGAGTGAATGAATGATTCAGACTTCAGGCAGTATCAGTCATTCATCCTGTCCTCCCTCTGCTGCTGCTGTGATTCACTGCCGGTAGGTCCAGCAAGGAGGGGCTCAGCTGAGTTTACAAGAATTTGTCAAATTACATTTGTCAAAATACATGGCAAACTAAGCTAAACTGTTAAAATACATACTGGCAGCTTCTGTTATTAGCTTGTCTGTATTTATCAGCTAAGCTATAGTGGCTGTGGATGAGAGATTGCAGACAGAGCAGATAGATGTTGTCGCTCTTCTTCATGTTTACATGTTCACACTTGTTGGATGGGTGTATGGATAAAGTATCGGCTGCTTACGCACTTACAGTAACGAGCATAGTTGTCGTCAACTTCAGTAAAACTGTTTCCACTATGGGCTCTCTGCTCTGAAGTCTGTTCCTTGTGTGTGTGTGTGTGTGTGTGCGTGTGTGCGTGTGTGTGTGTGTGTGTGAGGATGTGCTCAGGAGGAGGGTTCTACACAAGCCAAGTAAGTTTTTCCAAAGTTACAGTTTACAGTTTTAGTATGAAATGTCCTCCACTGCAGCTCAGCAAAGAAAGGTTTTACTAAAAAAAAGAAAAAAAAACACCAAACCAACTAACAAACTGAACAGCTTCTAACTCCCCAGTACTGCATGGTTCTCCCACTAATGGATGCCCCCAATCTCCAGCAACTTCACATCTACCCCCCAAGTACTCAACAAATACCATCTATTAATAACATCTTATTTATTTAATTCCTACATATTTGTGTTGTTTTTTTTTTTTTTCATTTGTGTTCTGTTTCCCTCTCTTTCAAGTCATCTAAATCTATAGCATTAATAAAAAGCTGTCAGTTGTTCTCTGGATGCCATCATGTTACGTTATGTTATGTTATGTCTTGTTATGTTATCACTTTCTTTGTTTTTGTGTCACCAATAAAAGTGAAAACTAAATTCTGAAAGGGTTACTGGACTCGTCTAGTTTAAGAATCCTAAGTTAGAGCCTAATTGATCTGTGCTTGAAGTGAAGCGAAACGGTTCACATTCTGCTACGACAAGTCATACAGAGCCTGTTGGTGCCATAAAGATAACAGATGGAAGTGAAGCCCATGTGAAAAATAACAAAATGATAATAATCAAAACATTGTGTTGGCGCTGGCGGACTGAAGGTAGTCATTCAGCAAAAGACAGTTTCCCTCTATTGTTCACAGGCTTTGTCAGGAACAATGGTGTGTGTGCTTTTTAGAACAGGTGACACAAACAACACAACTGTGTTTCACTTTGCGAAATAGTAAATGCCCACTCCAAATGTTACTGTGTTCTGAAACGGTTCATACTATTAACAAAATCAAATTACTGTCTAAAAAAGAAAAAAAAAACTACAACAAAAAAGAAGATGGAAAACAAGCCTCTGCTCTGAAACAGTTCACGCCTGCAGTCACCTGACTCAAGAAAATACAAATAAAGTGGCATATTAAAAATATTTTCGGCCACATGTAGATCCTGTAGCAGAGCGAACAGGTGGAGGGGAGGAGGCAGGACAAAAAAATAATATATAAATAAATGCAGAAATAAATGATTAAATAAATAAACACAAAAATAAATACATTTTGGTAGTTATAAATGCTATTACTGTGTTTAACATTTATTTGTTTATTCATTTATGCATCTCTAAACTTACGTATTTATTTATTCATTTATTTCTATATTTCTACATTTATTAATTAATTTATTTCTGCATTTCTACATTTATTTATTTATCTCTGTATGTCTTCATTTCTACATTCATATATCTCTGTATTTCTGTGTCTCTATGTTACTAAGGTGGGCTGTTCTACACCAGTCTAAAGCTGGATTGGTTATAGCGGGTTGATCAAGTGGATGGATTTACTACTACTGCCTTGACTTGACTGATACACAGGAGCGTTTTCCAGATTTATGTTTCAATTTAGGGGGGCAAACTTGGAAAAATACATAATTGGTGCGGGATCTGGAGGTCCTCCCCCAGAAAAACAAATGTAATTTAAAATCAAAGTCAAGAAACAGCCGCCTGCACTAGCATGGATCAGTCAGACTGAGGAGCTGAAAAACAAGAATGAATCTAGAACAGTTTATAACCGGTGGATCAGGACAGGAAGTGATTATAAGAAGAATGGCTGTTTCATATTTGAAAGATTCATAAAAACATCATGTATCTAAGATGTTAGTTGGCTGCGGGCTAATGGACCGTCTTCAGGGTCAAACAAGGACAAACATTTTATATAGCTGACACAGCCTCACAACACATCACAAGATGATGATTAAACCTGGTTAAACAATCTGTTTGAATGAAACAGCGTTACAACAACAACATCTCATTCCAATGTCACCTGTTTACTTTACAAACAGGTTCTAGTGGCACCTGTTCTGATAGCAAAACTAACTGTCTCATAATCATAACACTCAACAGCTGATCATTAGAACCTACCCTTATCTCAAATGTAGGACTATTGTAATAACACAACTCCGCTTTGAACCGCTGTGTTTCGATTTGTCACATTGTTCTCACTGATTCCATCACAGGTGCTTTCTTCATTTACTGAAAAGACTTCAAAGGTGACTCATCTTCTGACACATTGGCAGATAAATGTATCTACAAACTAACTTCTGCGATAGATAAGAGATAAAAACCAACGCATGGTGATGATTTGATCAGTCATATTTGTAGTCGCTGTTCTAGTGTCACATTATTGGTGAGCCTAAATTAATCCAGCCTGAACTGTTTTAAACACATCAAACTTTTTTTAACGAGCATTTCGGTTTGTCATAGATGTGAAATTGAAGATTGGATCACAGTGAAGCCTATTTAACATACATACAAGTGGTTATAAAGCTTGGCTGTCGTCAGTGGGCCAAACAGGTTTGTTCAACATATGCTCACCTGTCTTCTCCTGTTTTCAGTCAGTGAAGGTAAATGGCACGTTTCTCACCTTCGTAAACAGACTCCAGTGTGGGTTGACAGACCGTGAATGTGTCAAACGGTCAGCCACAGGACGGACTGAATCAGCTGGTCAGGAATGTGTGTGAATTTTTTTTTTTTTTATTACTTGCGCAGAAAGTCACCAATCATTGATAGAAGCTGCTCAGATATTGTTAAGTGATTGCGGGGAGTATATGATGATAGGTTTATTTCTATAAAGACAAAAAGTGGAGGCAGCAAAACCTCAACTTTATTCCCCCACATTGAATAACTGGGATGCATTTGCTCCACTTGCTTCAACCGATGCTGCTGCGGCAGCTGAAAGGGTCAGGAGGGGACAGCTGCAGCTAATGAAGAGAGAGATGCAGGAGAGGAGGACGGCAGCCAACATGCTGCTGTGGGAGAGCCAGCTGGAGCAGAGGCAACAGGTGAGACTGACAGCAAACGCAGAGACAGAGCTGGAGATATGATTTGTTCGTCACAAAGTACCTGGCACCTTATACATGGTATTATTATTTAACAATTAATTTAAAGAAGCCCCCACCACTGTCGAGGGGTTTTCGTCTTATGCAGCAAACGGCGCCAGCAGAGCACTGTGGCCTGTTTGTACTTTCGTTGATTCCACCCAATTCCACCCCCTTAGTACCCCCCTTTACAGGGCCCCCGCCGCTCTGTCGATTTGGCTGCCAGTGTTGTGCCAGACTGTCGGCTGCATTTCTGTTTCCCTCACCGTTTTAAATAACAATAAGTGTAAAAAAAAAAAAAGAAAAGTGTGCCTGAAATCAGTTTATAATCAAGATTTCTGATGTCAACCTCTTCCTCTCCCTCTCTCATCTGCAGGTCCTCGCCCTCTCTGCGACGAGCCATCGGCCGCGCGCCCGCGTAGCGGTGATGACACGTGGCTCGCAGCCAGAAGGTCCTGAGTATGAACCTGCCGAACAGGTTATGAAAGTGGATGGAGGGACAGTTTACTACATATCAATGCCTGTGGTTGATTACGGGACAGTTTTGTGTCCACAATTGCTGCCTTGATTTTATTTGATCTTTTCTTTGAAGGCCTCCTCCGGTGCAGCCCTGTGTCTCACAGCTTCACTTCCTACTCCCTCCGCTTCCACTTTGTGACACACTACAGTTTGTCTCCATTGTTCAGATGCATTGTTGAAGACAAAAGGCTCGGTTTTGAAGAGAGATGACAGAAACAAGACCAAAAAAATTGTGTTGAGGTTTCAAAACTCCTCATACAATCAGTTCACAACTGCACTCAGGAAAATAAAATGATAATCCTTTAGGCAGTCTGTTTACTACCATTAGTTATAAGCTCTGTGTGACCAATACAACCTTGGCATGACTGCAGGTGATGTCGTCACACGTCACACGAAGTTTGTGATGAGATTTGAAAATAAATTGTCAGGTTGACTGAGGAATGGTGAGTATGTAGGAATGTGGACCAGCTTCACCACTTCCAGTCTGACAATGTGACAAACTGCCTCGCGTTCCTTCTTTGCTTCCATTTTATTACAAATACCATTTCTTTTGTCTCATTTGTTCAAGCTGTAAACATCACTGAGGTTTCCTTCATTTGCAATGATGTTGAGATACAGAGAAATACACAGTTAAAATTCAAAAGAAGACAATACTCAGTCGAAGCATTTGCACACTGAGGTGAGGTGGTTTGAGATCATCATCTTGAATTGTCCAGGGGTAGTGAGCGTGTTGATCAGGGGAAATCTGCTCTCAGTGCCTGGAGCTGAAGGCTCTGTTTACACTGTTCATTTAATGTGTCTCATCCCGAGACAAAATCCAAACAAGACTTGAGACATTTTCATTTGCACTAAGCCACATATATTATTTGCATCTCTGCTGGCCAGGTCACAAAATGCCCCAAAATGACCGACAAAGCGCTTCATTGTCTTTTGATGTGGAGACTAGAGGGTGACACGGGAGTGAATTTTCACTTCTGTCCCGTCCCAATCGTAGAAAAATGACTCCTGTCCCATCCCGTCCTGTGTTGTGTTTTTATAGGGGACTTTGACTCAATTTTTGGTAATGACATTTTTTACAGTGTTTCCCACAGGTTGACAATTTACTTGTGGTGTTGGGTGGGTGGAGGGGGTGGCATGTGCCCGATGTGCATGCAGAAGGGTTCAGAGGGGGAGAGCGTAACCCAGGGTTTTTTCTGTAGCTACAGTTTACAGATATCCCTTAAACACCTCACATGCAGACTATCAGATGCTACAATTTACCAATGTTCCATAAATGCCTCACATGTAGACTAACAGTCGATGCTACAATTTACCAATGTTCCCTAAACACCTCACATCCAAGAAAACAGTAGACACTAGCTGGCAGCTGGTCACAGCTGAAGCCTCTAGTCTCCACTCAGTTACTGCAGCGCAGCAGCGCAGACAGGTGTGTGGCCAAAACTTATTTAGTTTGAAAAACAGTGAAACAAGATGCACTGGCTCTGCAGTGAGCAGCCACCATAGCAGACAGGAGAAAAAAAAGACAACAGAACGACTGGCATGATGTTCAAAATAAAGTCACATGATCAATAGAGAAATTGACTACCATCCCGCGGGAATCCCACAAGAATCCCATTCGAATTGTCAGCCTCTAGTGGAGACACTGGGGGGGCCGCACCACGTGACGAGATGACGTCATGTCGATGTCAATCTCGATGAACTTCTCTTGGTGGGTTTCATGTCACAGACACAGGTCCTGCCAAAATGCAGCCGTTGTTGTTAATATGGTAAGGTATAATTGCAGCTGTTTCGTTCTTCACATAGAAGTAGATCTAACGTCACTGTTGAGGATTACCTGAGCAAATTTAGCCAGAACTCGTACTGAGGTAATCATGTCACACAAATGGACTCCTCCATCTTGCCAGACTCTAAGATATTCACTTGTGGCTGAATGACAGTGGTTTGTTCCTATCGGCCTCCTACTGGCATCGACCGCTTTGGTATTCGTAAAAGTGCCATTTGTACACTGCACAAAGACGGCGAACACTCGTCTACCGACACGCTAGCTAGCTTTCCAAGCTCCTCTGCAGCTTGTTGTTGTGTTGAGTTTTCTTTTCGGCGGTCTTCTACTGTGTCACGCGACAGACAGATGGTTCATCCAATCATTTTTTCCGTGAGCTCCTTCTGTTTTCCAAACAGTTTCCTATGAAGCCCTCCCACATTTCTTCTGCGTGACAAACCATCTGACACATCAGGTTAATAGTGAGGAGTTACCTTCTCTTATTGAGGATTTATAGACTGTCAGTCATCCTTCAGAGGCCTGAACGTCACCACACAGAGACAGCATGTCACCACGCCACCACATGTGTAGCAGCACATAAGAGCATGTTTTTTGTGTCAGAGAGAAAAGGGCCGAAGAGATGAACTGAAGAGGAAAAAGAAGGGAACGTTAATTTGAAAGTGGAAGAAAAGAGTAAAGTGGAAAAAAAAAGTGAAAGGGTAAAAGAGAAAAGGGTAGATGGAGAGAGAAAAAAAAGGAGAAGTGTAGAAAAGGGTTTTGTAATCTCAGTATAGTGGTGTTGTGCCGTCTCCATGGCGACAGGCACAAAGGCCCGTGGTTGGCCATTGATGGCTAATTGTATTCTTCACAGCTCTTTTGTTAATTGTTGTCTGCCCAGCTCCCACTTCCTGCTGGGCCACGGCACAAAGCCACGAACAGGAGGGATTAGAAATGGCACATCATCTCCCCCAATACACAGCCAAGCTCTCTCTACCTCATTCTCTCCCTCTCTTTCATTCTCTCTCTCCTCCTCTCTTTGTCCCCCTCTTTCTTTCTCTATCTCTCCCTGTCCCCATAGAGCCGCGCCTCCTTTTATCTTTTCACCGTCTGCACTCCCATGACCTCACCGATTCTTTTTCTTTCTTTCTGTCTTTCTTTCTTCCTTTCTTGATCTGAGGTCTTCACTTCTTCAGTCACATTTTTTGACACTGTTGTTTTTCACTGCCAACGTTATTCACACAGATGCAGATGAGACAAGGCTACTGTACAAGTTGTCGACACTAATGCAGATGCATCATCTAGTCACAGTTTTAGCTGTTTATTATCACTAAGCCAACGTTTTCCATCACTGAGCACTGAGCACGTTGCATCACTGTTCAGAAAAACAAAGTGATGTTATTGATACACTGTATTTTTATGTTTCTGGGGATCAAACTTTGATGAAGCCACGGTTCTCTACTTATCAAGTCCTTTGACAGCAGAGACAGAAAGACATCAATGACAGCTCCGGTGTGATCCAATATACTGACACACAAAACAAGCGATTACAGAGTCAGAGGAGACAGAGCCAAACAGAGTAACTGGTCAGTCAATTCGACCTCAGAGGGTTGCAGTAACACCGTCTTCACCGTATTGTGGTAAATACAATGAGCAGGAAGAAGAAGAAGAAGAAGAAGGGATTTAAAGGTCTTATGAAAGAAGCACTTAATCTTCTTGGAAAACAGAAGCCTCTTGTAAGGCGGTGGATCTTCAGCAGTGACCTTATGGTGCACTTGTAGATGTACTGGTACAGTCATATTACGTTCGCATCTGGCTAATAATCACTCAGACTCCCATTCACTTCAACCATTAAATGCACAGATGCATTTCCTGTTGGACTTGTAAGAAAGAATTCACATTTGTTCACCTTCTATCTTGCATAGTCGGCCAGTAGAAACGTTGATGCACAAAAGAGGTTTTTTTTTTCTTTCTTGTTTTGTACATTACACAACCAAAACAGCAGTGTCTGTTTTTACAGTTTCTGATCACTCTGCAAAATATTTCTATAATTATTTCCCACACTGGAACTGGAATCACATCATTTTATAAACCATGATGGCAGCATGGCTGTACGGCTCAGACTGAAATATTTAACAACAATCAGATGGATTGCCATGAAATTTGTACATTCTGTATGTTCATGGTCCCCAGGGGATCAATCCCAAAGACTTTTTCATCTAGCGCCACCATGAGGTTCACATTTGTGTAATGTCTCAACAACAGTCAGATGGATTGTGCATGATATTACACACCTTCATGTTCCCCTGAGGATGGACTGGAACCACCGTCATCAGGTCAGAGTTTTATTTTGTAATGAATGTCACCGGTACCAGCAAACCAGTGACATTCACATCAGCCTCAGCTGCTCTTTGTGTTTAGTGCTATTTACCAAATGTTTGCGTGTTGGCATGCAAAACTGACCTGACCATGGTAAACACTGCCTTACAACTGCATTGTCAATATGCGAATGTTAGCATGCTAACGCTACAACTGCTAACAGCCTCTGCAAAGTGTTAAACTTTCTGCTTGTCCTATCAACGAAATCCCCTCAAGAAGACAAATAATCAAAGGTTTTTTTTTTATGTAATAGTGCAGCTGGGGTTAAAAAATATAGAATATGGACAGAATATTAATAAGCAAAGCTGTCATAAAATTCGTCAACTTTTTTTTGTATATTCATAAGGAATTAAAGTGTTAGGGAAAAAAATATTACTTTGAATAAAACTTCTGTTAGAAATGTTTATGATAAGAAAACAGTTCACAGAATAATTTGTTGAATTTACAATATTTGTGGATTATGGAAGATAGATTTTTTCTGCAAAGACACATTTCTGTTGTTGTTAAATGTAATTCGTTGTATTTCTGTAGGGTTGTGGTGGTGGCAGATATTACAGTGGTAAATATCTTAAAACAAAACTTTGCAAACAGATCAGGAACTGCTACCGATAAATTAGAGAACCTTTTTGTAATTTGGTTGAACATATCCATGTTAATTAGTTACTAGAGATGAAACAATTACTCAATTGACAGAAAACTAATTGCTAGCTGGCATTTATTAAGAAAAATTAAACATTTGCTAATTTTAGCTTCTCCAGTGTGAGGATTTGTTTCTTTTCTCTCTTTATAATATATCCATATTATCTGTAATATATATATAATAATTGTTAACTGAATCTCTGTTTGTAATAAGGCACTGTAAGAGAATTACTGGGGTGGTGAGGGGGGCTGAACCTTTGAACTCTATCATTAACTTGAAAAATTGCAAACCCCCGCTCCTCATACCTTTAAATAATACTGCAATGGTAAAACTACTGTAATAATAAATAACCAAGAGAGGAAAACATAAAGAATTAAAGATGATAATTACAAATAATGCGTCATATTTACCAAATATTTCAGCCACTCTCTAAGCCTTTTTCTTCCTGTCTTTCTTTTTTAGCATTAGAGTTAGAACATTTTTTATTTTAATTGATATATACAGTATAAATTAAGCTTAAAAGTCTTACTTACAGTTCAGTTAACTGGAAAAATTAGCAATTAAGTGTGTGAGTTTAAATCACCTGTGGCCTGAAGACTGGTGCAGAACTGATCGTACGTTTCATGTCATTACACTATATGAGTGATGGACGACATGTTAAACTGAACCTGCATTATATATTTTACATACACACTCATCTTTCTCTTATGACGCAGAACAACAACGCGAATGTATCGTGAAAAAATGAAGTGGTAACATTTAATGACTGTATTGTGTTTTGATAAATACAATACATGTGGTTCATTCAGCCACTTATTTGATTATAATGGGCATAAAAGCCCTGGTAAGACATGATTGTTGTCCGTGTGCCACGCATGAAAACCATCTTTATGATGTAACTCTGTTGATCTCTTTTTGATATAATAAATCTTACAGCAGAAGGCTGAGCTCAAATATAAATATAGGGAGAGAGCAGCCGCCCTTCCTCCCTGTGATAATTTGTGTACAGTCCCTAAGACGTTTGAAGACTTCACCTTGGGAACTTGTGAGTGAAGCACTTTTGGATTGGTTATTGATGTAATGGAAGAGAAGAGACTGTCAACTGATGGGAACGAACTTGTCAATATTCATCAATAGACTGGTCAATTTGTGTGTAAGTATGAGGAGGGAGCAAGTAACAGATTATCGACTCTCTCTCTCTCTCTCTCCCTCTCTCTCTCTCTCTGGCCCCACCGCCACCACCTGGAAATCAGTCCCTCTCCCTTTAAGTGGGAGGTGAGCGGCAGGGCGCTGCGGACGGTGACTGTTGGAAACCCAGACCAGTAGATAGAAAGTCACCGGGAGTGAGTAAGTCTGAGCGGAGTTCTGCTCTCTGTCTCCAAAACATTTACGCACGGCAGCAGTGCTCCTCCGTCTCTCTGTCCTTCTCTACACCCCGCCGTCATCTCTCCAAAAAAAAAAAAAAAAAAAAAAAAAAAATCCACGACCACCCACCGACCGGCTCTCTCCACTCTTGACGGACCGGGAGCAGAGGAGTCCGCGCGCGTACCGAGCAGCCTCGGTCCCAACCACCGTGCTTTGCATGCGGTGAGCAATTAAAGCGGGAGAGGAAGAGGGGGAGGACGGAAGTTTTTTCACTCGTGGAGAGCTCAGTGCGCACGGGGACTGGTGAGTGGAGGCTAGATTACATTTCACTGTCATCACGCTTGAAATGCACTTCATGTAAAAAAAAAAAAAAATACTGTCACTGACAAAATGCTGTGGGTGTTCGGGACCTCTGCACAACTCGGAAGTCGCAGAGAGTCTTTGTGTCAGGCTTGAAAACTTCCAAAAACTCTCTGCAATGTCGTGATATTACCGGATCAGCTTCAATTCTACAACTTCCATGAATTTCAAACTTCCGTTTTTACTTTTGCTGCATCACCAACCACTTTGCTGTGACTCTGACCCAACTTCTCTCTCCTCTGTCCTCCACCGGCAGCTCCATCTCCTTCACTCTCTCTTGTGACATCTTTATTTATTTTTTTTTCCCTCTGAATGTGCCAGAAACCAGAGGCTGACAGCACAGAGCTGCACAGTGCTGCATGGCAGGCAGCTTACACAGTTATCCAGTGGGGGAAAAAGATGATGGTGATGATGATGATGATGATGATGATGATGTCAGTTCTGTTGGCAAATGCAAATGAACAGATATCAGCAGGTTCACGGAGAATAGGGACAGGTGTCAACAGCTTCAGAGTGAAAGTATGAAAAGTTGTTCTATAGCGGTCGTATTTTTAGAAATAAGATCAAGGAAGCAGCTGAATATCGTCTTGTCAGGTGTCATTTACCTAGACATGAAAAAAGTCACATTTGCTGCACAGATATAGTCATTTACAACATATAGTGCACAAAGCATGGGAGTACTATAGGTCAGTGGTGTCTGGGGTCCCACCCAAAGCTCCTCCTGAGGGTTCAGGTGTGTGTCCCCAGCATGTGAAAAAGCAGAAACAAGAGAGTGTGTGTGTGTGTGTGTGTGTGTGTGTGTGTGTGTGTGTGTGTGATGTGGATCAGCAGTGAGTCTGTCTTTGAGGATATCCTCACTGTGAACCCGGTTGTGGACGGACAGACAGACAGACAGACAGACAGAGGTGTCGTCTCAGCACACAGTACAAAGTATGTAAAAGCTTGTGGGCATTCTGCCACAGTGGGGGGGGGGTCCTACTGAACAGTGAAATTGTGTGTGTGTGTTTGTGTGTGTGTGTGCATGTGTGTGTTTGTGTGCTTGTCTTTTACAGTGGCTGGCTGAATACAAAGCTGTCGTCAGTGGGGAGTCCCTGACCTTTCTTTCCGTCAGTCTCCTTTTCTTTCGTCATTCGCTCTTTGCTCCCATCTTCACACCCCCTACTGTTGCCACCACTCCTTTTCTTTCTTTCTTTCTTTCTTTCTTTCTTTCTTTCTTTCTTTCTTTGCTGCGTCTCTATTTCCAGCAACAACTCTCCACAGTGGTGAACAGGACGGAGCAGTGCAGGTGTAAAGAGTCTGTCTATCAACACCACTGTATAGTGTGTAGTACACACACGCACTCACACACACACACACACACACACACACACACACACACACACACACACACAGAGGATAATCTCAAGGAGTAGTTTGGCATTTCACCTTTCACCTTTCAACCCCCCCCTCCTCTCTCTCTTTCTTCTGGAGCTTTGTCTTTCCAGGTGAATGGGTTCATGGAGGAAAGGTGACCCTGTCTCTCTCCTCCTATTGGTCGGGTTGAGTCCTATCATGTCTGAGTGACATCATAGCCAGAGGACATACTCGTTTATGATTGGCTAATTGTACATCAGGACACCTCAAACTGTTTTAAATCATCACTAAATCAATTTAATATGAAACTCCAGCTAAAATAACAGGTAAGGTGGAGTTCATTATTGTCCATACTGGAACGCTGTGCAGTGCATTAATGAGATTATAACACAGCTGCTTGGAAAAGAAAGAGAGAAAAGGGGACAAAGAGAAGGAATGCAAAGACTTGTCATTCAGTTTTTTCTAAAAATTCTTTTAACTCATGCCTGGGTTTCTTCATATAGCCCCAGCTTCTTACCAGTACATTAAGTCTCCGTGTTAAGCTCTGATGCTCGTGAAAATAAATACCCGGCGAACCCAAGGTCATTTAACAACATGTCCTGTCTGACCTTCTCTGCATCCGCCTCTCAATAAAAAAAGACTTTTAATCTGTTTCATAAGTTTCATCAATTTGTTCCTGTTTTTGACTCAGGACAAACCATCAGAACAGCAGGTAGTGTTGTTGTACAACCTTCTGGGTTGTTCAAAATTGGCAGGTATTTATTTTTAGGTAAATTGGACACTTCTCTGTGCAACGGGGATGTAATGGTGACACATGATAGGACCGTAAGAAACCAACACGACCGTGGGTTTACAAAAAAAAAAGAAAAAAAAGACATTCAGAAATGGATGATTACTATTTTCCTAATGCAGCTGTTAGAATCGCTGTAATGCACTGCAGCGTTGCAATATAGGAAATAATAGATTCCTCCTTGTGTATCAGGACACCGTCTTGTGCATTATTTTTATTGTGTTTTTCATACTTGCATTAGACTTCTGAATTTGTGCGTAATGAAAACACAGTGTGTGTGTGCATGTTTATGCTCGTGCACTATTTCCTATACATCCGACGTCTCCATAAGGGCAGCAGAGCAGACAAAGGTTTTCCCCCTCTCTCCTCCTGACCTCCTATATCCTCTGGACATTGTTCTCTGAATCCTATTGAACCAGGAGTCCACAGAGAAACACCACAATGGAGAATAATGGTGTGCCTGCATGTATGCATGCATGTGTGTGTGTGTGTGTGTGCGCGCGCGTGTGTGTGTGTTTGTATGCTCCTCGGCCTCTCCTTTAACGCAGTGTGAGGCCAAGCCAATCACACAGAACAATGCCGGGTTCGGGGAAGCCGTGTGATCTCTTTAAATAAAACCCTGTAGCTGCGTCGGGTCCTCGGGAAGAGTCAGTAGAAGTGAAAACACTCAGCTGGTCGACTGACGGATCAACGCGCTGCCGCTCCACAGTTTTACCCACTTCGGGCTGGTCAGCATCAGTGAGAGCAGGGCTCAGTCAGATTGTCATAATCCGATCGGATGTTGTTGTTGACCGCGTTACTGATTGAAAATGAGTTAGTGAAGTTTTTGTTTTGCACATACGAAGAGTTTGATCTTACGTTTATGTAGAAGCGGAACACGTCATTGCTTTGAATATCAGTTTGATTCGTTTTAGAGCTGAGCGTCAATTCTAACAATCAATCCATCGTTCATTCCAAATATTTCAAACGGAGTCTTTTCTCGTCTCCAGTCGGAGGATTTTCTGGATAGTTTTTACTGTTTTCTGACATTTTTAGGTAAAAATAATTGACAAATTATTAAATAATGAAAATAACTGTTAATTGCTAACCCTAACCCTAATCATTAGATTTTGCGTACAGTTGCAAAGTTGCAGTTTACTATATCTTTCTAAGCTGAAACATTATGATGATGATTTGCACCTTTCTTCCCCCCTGCCCTGAATGAGATGTAAATTCATTCTCATTTTCCTTTTATTTAACCGTATGAAAAGTTTCACTGAGGCGAACATGTGTCTGTGTTTTAACAGCCAACAGGGCAGCGTAGGAATATTGTCACACAGTAGATGTAACACCGACTAAGACTGAATAACATCCAGTAAAAACAATGAGTCAGAAGCAAATGCATCTGCAAAGATCTTAATGATTGCTGTTTTATAGATCCTTTAATTGCCCAAAAGTGATGTCTCACAGTTTCAAGTTGTCCTGCACACTGTTCCAAGCTGATCTGCCCAGCTCCGTCCTAACCGACATCTGTAGGACACAGTGAGAACGCAGGCTCATGAGAAAGAGGGTGAATGTCTGACAGTTTGTTGTTATCTGTGCTCACATGACTTTCCTGTGTTTTACAGTAACGTAAAGTTTTTTTCATTTTACGACTTTGACTTTTTACACTTTTTTATTTCGTCCAAATAAAAAAAAATAAAATAAAAAAAAAGAAGAAGCAGAAAATAGAAAGAATCCTCCTGAGGAGACGACGATGTGCCGCAGACCAGCAGTCTCACTGTTACTGCTTTGTGATTGATTCATTGATCAGCAGAAAAAAAACAATTTACAACTCTTTTGAGCAAAAGTGTGAAAGATTCTCCAGTTCCAGCTTTGTAAATGCGAGCATCCTCTGCTTTTCTCTGTCGTAAATGTCAGTAAAGTAACTGGCAGCTGTATTTTTAAGTAATTAAAGTGGCTGGCTTAGAGATGCCTGTGAAGTGGTGTTGTCAATTATAAATCCATGTTTCTATTCAGGCTTGATAGCTGGGTAATGTGTTTGTCTTCTATTCTGCGCCATAAAAAGTGGATAAAGTGAGATTATTCAGGTTAATTCTTCACTACCTCCCTGATAAGAGCGTGATACCACAGACGGTTTCTGCGCCTCACAATGCCCTCTTTTGCATTATGTAACAGCCCGTTCTCCTCATGTTGAGCCGTTATGACCCGCCGATGTGGTCTTCAAAGATTATACTGTCACACGGACAAAATCCAGCACATTTAGTTAAAGTGCTGCAGAAAACGCTGCTTTCGGCCGAGGGGAGAACTTCTCGCTCATCCCGTAAGAGTCGAGGCGTGTCTTGTCTTTTTTTTATCTTTGAACACTGGCGAGAAAGAGCAGTAATTATAAGCGGAGATGTTAAATGTGTCAGGAGAAGCTGTTAGAGGTCCTGTCTTTGTGAAGGAAACACAAAGGTGGAACCGCTCTTTGATCCCCGTTGCCTCATCTTCACATCTCCTCGCCATTCTTCATCGGACTTTTTAAACAAGAGGAAAAAAAAAAAAAGGCTGTAGGACGTTCATAGGAAACACACACACACACACACACACACACACACACACAGAGGACACACACACCAGACACACACAGAGGACACACAGGGCGGGTGATAAAGTGTAAGTCTTGCACTGGTGATGAGCCACTCTCAGAGACGCCAAGAGACAACACACACACATCCGTGTAAGCATCTACACACACATTCAAGGTAAGACTCCTGCTCTAACAAACCTCAATGATATGAGTCAGACTTGTTTGTTGTTGGCTTTTCATGTGTGTGTGTTTCTGAGGCATACACTGTTGAAGCAACTGATAAGCAGCAATGTGATATCCACATGTTCATAAAACTGGAGATTAAACACGGGCTGTTTTTTAAATACCTACTTAACATAGTGCATTTACATTCTGCCAGCTGTGCTCCGGATGTGCACTCACTCGTCCGTGAGTGCTGTCATAAGCTCTTAATAACGTGTTAATAACGCAGTGGGGGTAAAGGCCTGCGCTCTCAGCTGTGGCAGGCTATTTATCAACAGCTGTAAATCACTTTTGGGCCAGAAAGAACGGAAGCATCCTCGAATGTTGCCCTGCGTTTCTCACGCCACTTTTGAACAGTTTTTAATCCTTGAAAAAAGAAAAAAAAAAAGAAAAGAAAAGAAAAACAGCAGTTGAATTATCTGAACTTTCCCTACATGTGTGGACGCACGTGTGTTCGTTGAGCGAGCGGCGTCAGGATACAAGCTCATACAGGACTAAGGTGTGTTTCATTAAATACAGAGTTGAGAGGGAAGCTTTTGTCGGGAAGTATGTGGTGCGTTTTAAGTTCTGATCTTTGTGAAAGGGCCATAACCACAGGTTGCTTTTGTCTCGCTGTTCCCATAATGCTTGTCACATAACAGCACAGCATTGTTTTGCACACAGGACATGAATAAGCAAGTTTATGTGCTTTATATGCAACAATTAAAACACTGTAAAAAGCTGCCTCTCACTTTGACTGGGCGTATGGAGATGTTGTGTTGCTGTGATGGTGACAAATGAGTTTATATTTGAAAGAGTTTCGATGAAGAAAAAAGTTTTTTTTTTTTTTGTGTTGGAAATATTTAAATGAGGATTTTGACATAAATGTATGAAACTCACAGACAGTTGGGTGTTTTGCACTATCACAGTGACAAAAAGCCTCTGTCTGCCTTTTCATATGTTTCACCTCCTTTTACTACTTTCAGCGCTGACCAGCAGATTTGCATCAGCATCAGAGAAGTGCCAGCAAACAGATGTTTTTTTTGTTCGCCAAGATTGAGGATAAAGGTATAAAAAGGTTCTTTCCATCCTCTTTCCAGCTGATTTGTTTATGTCTGCGTCGATCGAGAGAATTCACAAACACTCTATTGATGGATGAGCTCGGCACGCACAAATAAAAACACAACAGTTTCCTGGTTCATTTACATGAATTTCGCACGAGCTCAACAACACTTCTCTGTTGTCATGTGAAACTTTAAGTCGATTTTTCTCTTTCAGAACGCAAAACTCATTTTCGACACCTGTTATGAACGTGTGTGTGTGTGTGTGTATGTGTGTGTGCTGTCATTTGCAAATGACCAGAGACCGTTTTGTTTGCCCTGCAGTCGTCCAGTGGCATGATTTGCATTTCCGTTCAAAATCTGTGAAATCTAAAGCGACAGTGGGGCCATTATATGCCCGCTTTGTGTAAGTTGGTTTCTTGTTTGACTTGGACATTTGTGTTGTGTGTGTGTGTGTGTGTGTGTGTGTGTGTGTGCGTGTGATACTTCTTCTTTCAACCATAATATGGCTTATAGTTAATGGTGCATTTGATCCCTCTGTTAGCGTTCAGTGAATTAAAACGGGTGTCTAACTGCGTCCGCTGCAAAACTCGACTCTTGTCGGCGAAGTGAAACATGTTTGTGACAGAGCGGCTGCTTTTCAGCATTTTATCTCCATCTCGACACGATAACTTGTTGAAAATCACACGCTCACATCCTGCGCAGTGAGATACGTTATCTGTGTCCCTGTCGTGTTCTCCCCGCCATGAGTGATCTGTCACCAGGAAAATGAACAGTAAATGATGTGATGTGTGTCTCAGTAGGGTTCATGCATATGCACTGTCCTGCTGTAACAATGTCAGTTACAAAGCCTAAACTTTTGTTATTACACTTCCCCTATTTGCTGTTCCTCTGCAGACAGATAAGGAGTTCTTTCCATGTTTTAATTCTCATGTGTCTCCAGTTTATCATTAACACAATTGAGGGAGAAACCGCCCTGATAAATTCCAGTATGTGGCGTTTTATCATTCCATCACCTCCAAAAACAAAAACTAAGACCACTGCTGTGAAGAATGGTGACCTTTCTCTTCAAATGACTATATTTAGTTTCCCCTCCGTTTCAAATAGTATTTCATAAGAAAGGTTCTGAAATGAAAAAGCAGAAGTTGGTAAATGAAGATGAAAATTTAAAACAGCTTTAAAAAACAGTTCATAAACATGTATTTTCAGCTAAAAGGCAGGTCACTGTAGCTTCAGTATCTTTAAGCAAACTTTACTCAAACAGGAGGAAATGGAGTATTGGTTGGGGACTATTTTCAGTGGTGGATTAATCCACATTTGGTGCTCTGGTGAGTGTTTACAGCAGCAGCAGGAGGAGTGGAGCAGCAGTGTATGTGCACTGAGTTAAAATAAACTACATGATAAAGGAACGTGTCACCCAGAGCAACATGTGGCTCACTGATGTGTTTTTAATAGTTTCTGGACAAGAGTGGAGCTCTGTGGCCCGGAGGAGGACGACACGTCACACAGCACTTGTTAGTCGGATCAGTTCATTGTTGGTTTTGGTGTTTTTGTGGAATTTGCTCACAAGACAGCAAATATAGAAAATCAGCAGCTTTATCCTTTCATGGTTTGCTTGGAGGCAAACAGACGCAATCATAGTATCAGCCGAGTCTTCACGAGCCATTTCACCTTTAGCTGTTCCTGCTCACCTCAGGGATAAAGACAACAGTAAATACAGTTTTCTACATGAGCTCATGTTCCTGTGTTGTCTTTTAAAGGTCCATGTTTTCCTCTTCTCCTCTGTTCTATTTGAAGTGTTGATCCATGAGATGTATTTGTGGCTTTAAGAACCAAAAACCATCTCAGTGTAGTTTAACATCTCCTCTCTCAGGCTTCTCTCTGGAGCTCTGGTAACAACAGGTCAGTGAGCCAATCACAAGAGAGGAGGCTCTAAGCCTCTCTTCTGATTGGCTGACTGTTTTTTGAGTAAAGGTAAACACTCAGAGAAACTAAATCCTACAAGGTTGGGTGGTGAGTCCAGGTGGGCGGGGCTTGGGGCATGGCTGAAAGTGGTGACTGCTTTGTTGTGACATCACAAAGTTCCAGAAGTCCTGACGGCTGGTTTTAAGGCTCAGTTTCTGAATACAGGCTGTGTGCATTTCTCTGTGGACTGAGCGCTTTGATACTTTCACAGTATTAATATAGAACCTAGACCTGCTTTATAATCAAACAACACATGGACATCTACCTTTATACAATATGGGGCCTGTAAAAGAATCATTGGTTTTGATGCATCAAGGAAATTGTTCCAGTACAGACTAAAGTAGGGTAAGGGAAACTTATTTTCTCTCACCTACTGAGCCAGCCGTCTGTCTCTGAGGAAAACGACAGCATCAATTGTTTCAGCAAAACACCATGAGAAAAGGTTCAGTAATTATGACGGAAACAAAGAAAACATGAAAACATGTCAGGTGACATTATAGAGAAATAAAGCTTGTGTAGAGAGGACATTTGGGTGGATGGATGGGTCAATAAAACATGGTTATTATTGCAACCATGATAACAAAGCTCCACAAACCTTAACTAAGCATTAATTTTTAACTCAAAACCTAAGCAAACTTTAACCAAAGCATCATGAATCTTTTGCTTTTGGAAGATGCAGACAAACAATGTCATGACAAGTAGAGGTGAAGGTGTCAGATCATAAAAACAGCTACAGAAAGCATGAACCAACAACGTTTTTTTTTTAATTTGTCGAATTTGCCGTGAGCTGCTGAACGCTCCGCTATGTCCACCAGCTGGTCTCTAACTGTGTGTGTCTGCTGTTTGGTGCTGAGCAGGTAGTGTACGATGAGAACAGCTGCCTGCTGCGGCCAAAAAACGGCACTCTGAGGGCCGCGAGAGAGAAAACGAGACATTAAAGTTGAGGAGCGGACAGCTGAGCGACGCGCTGAAAACTCACTATAGAGCTGTGTAAAGGCGAGGGGAGCCGCAGAGCCAGGAGATCATTTTTCTGTAAGTTCACGAGCGACGCCTGTCTCTGTTGTCACATTGGTGTTTGATATATGAAAACATTGGTTATAGCTGCTTTTGACTTACTCCTCTGATAATTATTGGTGCTGTTCTTCTTTCCTGTTCGTCTCTCTTCCTGCATCTTGACATAAGGGTTAATGGAGCATCTCTCGGCCGGGCCTGTGTTTGAAGCCAGGCGGCGTGTCATTACCGTGCTCAGCCAGCGACTTCAAGCATGATCTCCAGCTTATTGGAGCTGGTTAAGACCTATGGTACTAAGTTGTTTTGTAGCATAAGTAGCTATACTTGTGAAACACACATGTGCACACACACACACACACATACACACACACACACACACACACACACACACACACACACACACACACAGAGCAAAGACCTCCTGCAGTTTCTCAATGCTGAGACGAACAGGCCCTCAGCAGAATCACCTGTTGTGTTCCTTACTGCTCAAAGGCGTTTCCATAGTAACACCTCAGAGCCCTGGCCCCTTGGTCTATAAGACCCTCAGCAAACATAGACCCCCACCACTACCACCATTACAAACTCCATAAAAACACACACACGCGCACGAGCACACACACACACACACACACGTACATTGTGCACACGTGGGTGCTCTCTAGAAGCAGCAGTGAATGGAGTATATGGAGGATATAAAGTGTGCCGGGCTAAAGGAGAGAGCACATTGTGAGAGTCGGGCCTCCTTTGTCTGAGCTAGCCTGAAGGAGCAGGGGGTGGAAAGGGTGGGGGGGTGGTGGTGGGGGGGGCTTTGTGAAGGGAGAGCAAAAAAGTGGCCTTCATACACATCCTTTCTTCCCTTTCTCTTGTTCTATCGCTTTATTGGGAGTGTGTTTTGTCTTCTTCCCCCCCCCCCGTCCTCCCCCTCCTCCTCTCTGATAAATGCCACAGTAGCCTTTCGCTAGCCGCCACAATAGACGACCTGTTTCAGAGAACGCAAGGGGGAGAGAGGGGGAGAGAAAGAGGGATGAGAGGGAGGGAGGGAGGGACGCATGAAAAGAAAAATGGCTGCTTTTTAACCTGTGCTTCTGAAAAGCAGAAGAATAAAAGGGGCCGTGACTAAAGCCAGAGTCCTGTTCTCCTCTCTTTTCTCTCTCCTCAGTGTCTTTGTGAAGGGCACAGTTGTGTCATCAGCCTATTTATACATCTTATTTAGAAAGCCTCTGAGAGAGCAAGAGGGAGAGAGAGAGAGAGAGAGAGAGAGAGAGGTATCTGGAGCGTATTGGAGCAGGATGGAAATGCAGCAGACATGTTGGACTTGTTTAACACTTAACTTTGATCACTGTTAAGACATAAAGTCGCCTGGAGTCAGCAGAACTCGAATTTGAAATGACTTAATCTCTGACTGTAATGTGAAACGATCAACCGTCAGTAACTTATTGGGCTTTATCTCATTTTTTTTTATTGTAGGACAGTTTCACAGAATAATGGACTTTGTTTTGTAAAGCACCTTTCATACAAGAAATGCAGCTCAAAGTGCTTTTTTTGTGGTGCTTTACATGAAAAGACGTAAAATGAACATAACAACATGTTAAAAACATTAATGTATAATCAGATATGAGAATAATAACACAAAGAAAATTAAAACAAGTTAAAAATGGACATTTAACTGCATTTAAAAGAAGTGCTGAGCAGTGCACAAGTGTGCAGGTGAATCGACAAGTTTTTAGTTTTCTAGTGAGCTGTTCTCTGATATCTACAGGGAGTGTGTTCCATAGCTTTATCTCCAATTTTCCTACAGCTGTTACTGGGAACCTTCAATAAAGCAGCAGTAGATGATCTCATGTAGCTTGGTGCATGTATATAAGGAGATGACAGAAGGAGCAGTGGACAGAGGATGGCATTAGCATCCATAGCAACAAATTAGATTTTGTAAAATCAGATTATGTTTTGGATGAAAAATTTTGATTTGCAAAGTAACCAGTAACAAAAGCTGTTTAAAAAAAAAGCAAAAAGAAAAGGCATGGGACCCCACTAACCCTAACCCTAACCCAAATTATCTGACACCAACAAAGAATGTTTTACAAAGTCTTTGATTCCAAATGTTCATGATTGGAAAATTTTCTTAATATTAAGAACAATAAAAACCTAAATAAATGACTAAATGACTTCAATGGTCACATTATAAGTAACCCACATTATAAGGCCAGATAGTTACCGTAAGTTTATTTGAATTAAATTATCTTTAATAAAAAAAATAAAAAAAATCTTGTATGTTTGTGCAGATTTTAATGAAAATATTTGGCAACACTGCGAATCATCCATTGGTTATTAAATGGGGAGAGAGTTGCATTTTGAGACATTGCTGTGGACATGTTTGTCCCCTCACAGCCTGGGGCCCCAAGCAGCAGAAGCTACGCCTCTGAACTAAATCAAAAGTAGCTCAAATCGTGTTCATAGATACTCTCACATAAGACTTGATGGTGTTCCCCCAATTCCTTACTTTTATGTGTCCTATTTTTCCCACATAAAACATCTCGCTGTTCTTCCAGTAGATCAGTAGTAAAATATGTTTAGCTCATGTCACAGCACAGGTCGCACTGGGGAAGTGATTTGTTGTTACATCTACTTATGTGGCCTACTTAACAGGCCACAAATTGCAGATGCTCAGGCAGCTATGAGGAAAGCCTCGTGCTGTCATAACAAAATACTGAGCCGCGCACCTGTAACCAGGAAGACTTGTCCTGTCCTATTGTTTCTTCGTCTTGTTGACGCAGAAAACACTAATTCACACAAAGTCGCAGCAGCTTTGCACTTACCTCAGCTGCACATACCTGTCGACTGGGACGAATGTCGGACATCACTGTTGGTCACATTGATATTTCTGTGCCTGTGTTGCTTGTAGAAAGACAAGGATGTAAAAAAAAAAAAAAAAAAAAAAAAAAAAGAAGCGAAAGACAATGGGCCCTTAAAACAGAAACATTTTACAATTTAACAGTTACCGGTTCCAAATGTGTCCGTCCTTCTGCTTTGCACATGCTGCTCCATCTGACAGGGCTGCTCTCCAAGTCATCATCTTGTTGTACTTCGACAAAGATGAGACAATAAAATTATTTTGTACATTTACTTGACTACTGTGCTTTGTAAATCCATAGCTTTATAAGCTGTGGCTACATGGTTTAAACTGTCAGTATGTGCATCATAGTGTCATGAGTTGAATGCTCACCAGTGTGGGCTGAAGCTGTGTGTACTAAATGCTAGGAACCAAAGCTGACTCTACTTGAGGCAGTTTCTTTCTGCCTTTTTTATCAGTTCTGTAGAATCTCGACCGCACCACACAGAGAGATGAATAAAACAGAAACCACATCCCTCAACTTTGACAGTCAGTGGAACACAGAGGAAAGTGCAATCATATGCACAGCAGAGACACATATGACTGCACACAACTGATCTCCTGACAACAGGCTAAGGTTTTAGTGGTTGCATTTAAGAAAATTAGCTTATCTGCATGGTCAGGGGTGAGTCATATGTTCAGTTTGTTCAGCGTAAGGCCTTGTTCAAAACAGATCAGTATTGCAACAGATAATATTGCAGAGAGGAATGGTTTTTAAAAAAAAAAAAAAAAAAAGGCAACGCTGCAGATGACTTGAGTTTGGGTGTCAAATCAATCTGGTATCAAGTGATCATACAATGACTGAGTAATCATTAGGATCCCGAGCCCCAGTGTTGATGAGTATAGTCAGAGTATTCTTAGTTTTTACTGTCAATATTGGAACTTTGTGGCTTTGTGAATTAAACAGTTTAATTTGGTAGTAATCCAAAAATCTTAAATCTTACAAGCGGGGGGTTCGTCATCATAGCCGGTTTCTTCCGTATCTATGGTTTCCACCAACACTGGAATAAAAAAAAAAGTCCAGTAATTACAATTAATACAGTCTTTACAGCCACTTCTGCAGCCATGATGACGACCTCTTCTTTTGAGCTTGTCGTGTTTAGCCTGAAAAAGTCTTGGGTTCGTGGGGAATGTTGTTCTTTAAAGGCCGATGAAAACATTAAAATATTGGTACATCGTTAATAATGGTATTCCATACTATTTTCAAATCATTCACCACTTTTATCTCGACACGCGGAGTGAACCACACACGTCTCTTCAGTCTTGATGTCACACTACAGGTCTGCAGATTGCCCTGCCGTCCTCCTCCGTGTCCCACACATAAAACACGTCTTGTTCACTCGTTTCACCGCTGGTCACGCGTTTCACACGGGGCGGTGCGTTCTCTGCCGATGGGAGAATGTCATCTTCTTTATCCCCAAACACATAACATGTATTATGTGTTTGCATAACTTGCATAACTTTTAAAGTAACAAACTCACAGCTTTTCATTAGAAGTAGATATATGACATTATACAGCAAAAAAAAAAAAAAAACCATACCAGCTAATTTGCCACTGACTGTTAATGGAAGTGTGTGAATGAATCAGCATCTCACTTTGTTCTTCTTTCCTTGTCGGGTCATTCTTTCATGTAATTTCTCTGGTATTTAGCTTGTATTGTTGCATCACTGGGTATGAGGGAAATTTGAAGTGAAAGATAGAGATGTGTTGGAGCTGTGTGTGTGTGTGTGTGTGTGTGTGTGTGTGTGTGTGTGTGTGTGTGCGCGTGCGTGTGTGTGCGTGCAGTGAGCAGGCCTCTATGGGGCAGCCCCTAAACTCCAAGAGGAAAAGGGGAGTAAAATGTAGTCTTTGTGATGTCTCTATCAGTCAATCGCGGCGCTGGAGTTCCCAACACTACCCGTTGTGTGTGTGTGATGAACTGACCAACGACCACAGAACAACAGCAGCTTATCAGGGCTTGTATCTCTCTGTGTTCGCACACACACGGACACACACACACACACACACACACACACACACACACACACACACAAATACGCTCGGTACAAGATTTAAAAAAAAAAGAAGAGGAAACTGAGTGTGTATTCTTGAAGAGCTTATTCTTTGGACTGTGCACTATGGTTCAGTACCCTTGACATCAAAAGGCCACGAGAACAGAGGAAGAGAGGGGAAGGAAAGGAGAAGAGAGCGAGGCTTTTGTGTCTCCAGTCCTGAGAGCTCATTCTCTAATGAGGCCCAGTCAGTAACGCAAGGAAGCTTTGTTCAAGGACTGTGTGTGTGTGTGTGTGTGTGTGTGTGTGTGTGTGTGCGCGCGTGTGCGTGTGGAAGTGGTACCTCTCCAATAAAAGAAATTCAAGACCCAAAACATACGCACGCAGTTCTTGGAGACTCGATCATCTGTCGGTGTGATCTTCGTTACCTATTTCTTGTTTCACTGAAAAACTGTTTTTGAACTTATCTTAACATCAGTCGGGTGGCAGTAAATAAAAACCAGGTGAAGTGTTGGAAAAGGAAGCAAATATAGTGCGGAAAGGTGTGTAAAGCAAGCAAAAATCAGTCTGTCTCTGAAGTTCAGGAGTTTAAAGTGTGAGGGTGCTTTTATTTTGGAGGTCACCTGTACGGTGTTTCTCTGTCATCTTTTTCTTCCATCTTATTTGGGTGATTTTGGTCTTGATTGAGCTTAATTTTCCCATCTTGTCTCACTGTTCAGACTGTCAGCACATCACTGAGGCGACTTCCATCCGTATGTTGGATCTCAGACGGCTCATGTTCAGTGCCATTAGAGAAATGCATACTCCAATACGTACAGTAGATACCGGTGGATCTACACGTACTAAGCATGCGGCGTGTGGTCAGCAGACTGTGTGGGGTTTCTCAGCCGTCTGACTGGTGCCATAATACGTCTCCATATCTTACATCACACCTGAATTCTCTACATTTTCTCACTAAGTGCTTCTGATCATGGTCTCAGCTGCACGCGGCTCGATGCCAACTAAAGGCTCATAACGGTCACAAGTGCAGACAGCGGATGCACATGCAGCTCTGTTTATTCCTGTATTGGGTGTCACACATGCAGTTGCCGCATGTGGTTCGTGTGTACAATCGCCAGGCGAGGGCTGATGAAGACATTTATGTCACGCTGACACTTGCAGCTACGCAGACACGGAAAATAATTTGAATAGTCGGAGTCATATAAACTTTAAAGGGCACAGTTTGCACAAAGAAGAGCCTTTTATTTGCGTGTTTATTTTATTTTTCCGTACTGGAATGCCATTGGATGCAAGTCTTTGGGGGGGTCGGTTTTGGGGTCGGAGTTCAATTGGTGATTGAACATTGGTCCCCTTAACCTACCGAGCTGTGTGTGTCGCTGTGGTTCGTGCAGCTCCATGCAACATTGCGCTTGTGCTTTATTTTTGCAAACCCCTGTGTAACACCGAATTTGCAGCCGACTCAAGTAACCTGCCATACTTCCCCATAGCATGTGTCTGTTAGCGCTCACTCTGTTGTTGGAAATATGGCGGCCCTGAGACGGGGTTTTACAGAAGACAGCAGTAACACAGCAAAATGTAATCAAGAGATGATGCAGTGCATGTAAGACGTGATTTTTCTGCAGCTTAATATGTGGTTATGTAGCTTTTTTTTTTTTTTTTTTATGCCCTAAGTCGTAGCCACAGGAGCCGCTAGTGCAACGGCATTCAACTCAAATAAAAAGAAAAGGAAAAGAGCCAACATTCAACATTCAACATGGCTGTGGCAAGAATGAGGGTGTTTTTATTTTTCTTTCTTTCAATCTGTCATCTGATTTGACAAAAAAAAAAAAAAAAACCAAGCCTTGATAAGAAGAAGAAGAATAAAGAATCAAGACTTTTGTGCATTACTGATGTAAGGATCGGGGTATTTGACAGGTTTCTCTCTTCTAAGTGATATTAGACCGACTGATTCTCACTTACCGACTGACTGATTCT
Organism: Seriola dumerili; assembly: GCF_002260705.1. Lineage (NCBI taxonomy): Eukaryota > Metazoa > Chordata > Actinopteri > Carangiformes > Carangidae > Seriola > Seriola dumerili. The sequence goes on along the minus strand of NW_019174343.1, from coordinate 4,777,897 downwards.
ACGTGTTGCCTTTGTGCCGCGGCTCTGTCATTATTCCGACCTCGCTTTCCCCAGTTTCTGTCACCTGTCCAGGAAATCATAACGGAGGATAAAGCCGACTTTGTTAGAAAGCATCTGAACCCAATGAATGCTCTTTATCACGCTGCTATCACACCTGTTGGTGGGTTGATGTTCGATCAGTATCGTGCACGCCGGCCCTGCAGCGAGGTTTACCTGCAACAGCATGCTAATTATGCAAATGAGGCTCCTGTACGGTGGGATTTGAAGAGGCCCTTTGTACTTTCCCTCGCGAGTGGAGAGGTGGGGGGTAGGAGAAGGGAAGGGAGGGGGGTGGGGTCAGGGGTAAGAGAAGAGTAGAAAAGACAGGCTCTTCTGGTGAGGGCGTCCCAATCACTATGACTTGTGTCAGCCGCTCGGTTGCAGTCTGGCAGCACTGTTGGATCTCCTCACATCCGCTCGGCCGTGTCAGGTCAGTACCAGGGTCTGGTGCCACATACCTTCTTTTGAATTTAGATTTTAGACTTAAAATCAGTATTAAATGATCATATTGATAATTGTTTCTTCTGTTTTTCCTCAACTGAACTTGTGCACAAAGTTTAACTCTTAGCTCTAAATTTTCTGAAACATTACACTCACTTACTTCTGATGTGCTCAATCCAAGCAAAGCGACATCCCTTGCTGGTTTTTCAATCAGAGGTTCAGGTGAAGAGAAACAACAAAAAAAAAACAAAAAAAAAAACATAACATTTCAAGATGAGATTTGATTTCTGTCAGTGATGTTTGAGTTTACTGGCAGCTCTTGCCAGGCTCTATGGGCAGACAGGCACCAGCTGGCACAGGTCACTGGATTGTTTTATCATCCCCAAGCAAATACTGGTAACTATGAAACATTTCCCCAAACATTTGTTTATACATCGGTTTGCACTTGTCTTAACACGACTGCACAGCAGGTTAAAAACTCACTGTAAGAGCTCTGTCACGAAAAGCTGTCAACAATTGAACAATGTGTGAGAGAATTTGTTGCAAATGTTCAGGGACAGTGTGATGGAACCGGCTGTGTAAATATGCAAAGATCTAGGTGTGAGATACTTTACATTGGCTTTCTTTTGTGTGATAGACTGTTGTGTTTGAGCCAGCTGAGTGAGATGTGCTGTGGTTTTCTGTCTTTGATTCGTTCCTGCAGGGAACCTTCTGCCATTACAGCTGTCAGTCTCAGGGATGACAATGAGAAAGTCTTCATTTGCTTATCACCATGTAAACCTCTTTAGATATCTAACACTTTATCCTGCTGCTCTCAACTGCTGAGACTGGCTCCTGGCACTCTCTCCCCGTCCATTGTGCACTCTCTGTTATTCTGCCTCAGGCACTAGTTGGAAAGTGACAAGGACGATATAAACCCAACAAGCTGCTCCCAGTCAGGAGGGGGAAGAATAAGAAAAACACTGAGAGAAAGAATAAAGAAACAAAGGAAGAAGAGAAAAGAAAGAGAGAACAACAGAAAGGATTTGCATTGCCAACCCCCGGGGGGGGGGGGGGGGGGTGTTAGGTTTTACGTGTTACAACTTGTTGGGTAACTGAAGGTTTTGTGTGAAGTGAATCCTGCTTCGTGGGAAGTGTAAGGTTTCAGTGTTGTCATTGCTTAAAGGACAGGGGCTGATTTTTATCTGAGGGCAGAGGCATGTTCCCTCCATCCACTGTCGCCCCCCCCCCCCCTTTCCTCCTTCTCCACTGCGACAGGAGCATCCAGTTCACAGCTCGGGGGGGGGGCAGGACCTCAAAACTCTTGATTGTTGATCATTTCTGGTCCCTTAATTGATAATCTTTCAATATTCAGACCATCATCAGATAAAATTACTAAGGTGCATATTGTGTCCGTTTCCTTTGTAGAATCCCATCAGTATGTGAGGATATGAAAATTTAAGACATTTAGCCACGTAGGGCGATCAAACAAATGATGCTTGATTCTTGTAACAAACTTGTCAGCTCGGATTTTTACTTTTTACTACTGTTTCCCAGAAACAAGTGCGAGTGTAAACACGTTCTTCTCATAAAACAAACAATGCTTAGTATCTCAAACAAATACATAAGTTTCAGAAGCGAAACATAACCCCACCTGCCCGGGTGGTTTTATTTCCTGTTTGCGCTGAGCTCACCACGACAGTCGGTAATTTGTTCAGTTATATATATTTTAAATGTGAGTACAGTTGGTCGCAGACGTCTCTAATAGTAGTTTTTGGTCACTTTGTTCCAGTTTGTTTAGCTCAACAGCTGCTCTGAGGTCTGTTTTATTGTGATTTCTTAGCGGCATGTGGCGAGCGCCTATAAAAGCTGAACAACACCGTAGGTGGTCGGAAAACGGGCCTCAATCAGACAACCTCATAAGAAGGCAGCGCTATTCAAATCATGCAACGCACGCACACAACATACATATACACACAAGGTCAGTTTCCACATGAGTGCAGTCAGCTGCAGATAGGCTAAGTGTGTGTTTAACTAGATGAGAGTGATGTGGAGGGAAGCGATAACCTTGACTGGTTTGCTTTGTTCTAGCTAAGACACTAAAGGCATTGTTTAAAAAAAAACCCTTTGTGCTTGTGAAACACACACACACACACACCTTGATGCATTCCTCGCTGTCAACGGCTCTCTGGGTTACTGAGATTCTGTGCATACCTCTGCGTTGGGACACACACACACACAGACACACACACACAGTATCTGTGTGGAGGCGTGTGAAAGCCACCTGTGGCAGCTCTACAGTCCAGCCTCTGTGGAACATAAGAGGGGTGACCCAGGAATAACTCAGCGTGGGACAAAACTCAGTGTGCTGCCCGCTGCCAGCCCCGACCCCCCGCCATCACTCAATCAACCCCTCGCCGGTACTGACGGTGGTCACTGCCGTGTTGGCTAAATAGTTTGCCACCTCTCCCTCTTTATCCCTCTGTTCTCATTCCTTCTAAATGCTCTGCAAAAGCACACACCAACCCTGAAAATAGCAATCAGACAAGATGAGGGCTGATACAGATTCTTGTGGGTTGAAAGCTGCTGATATTTTATTCCAGTGGTAACCACAGATGACAAGTGACAGTGTGTTGGAAACAGCATTTAGATAATGGGACGCAAACCAAAAACATGCATTTTGTCTCTCAAATTTCAATGTTGCACCTTTTAAAACAAGATATGGGCCCAAACACAGAAACATCTGCACACACACACACACGCACGCACATGCACACGCGCACACACGCACACGCGTGTGCATTCACAAATAACTGTGATATCACATTCAAAGTCAACAGTAGTCAAACAGGTGGCATCAAATGAGTTTGAGTGCTGTTGTTCCCCCCACTTGCAGCTGTATTTAATGTGCCACAGGGCAGCTGTGCGAAATGGATTTTTTATGATTCAGAGTTTGCACACACACACACACACACACACACACACACACACACACACACACACACACACAGGCATAAATAAACACACCTTCACACATAGTTTGCACAGGTTTAGAGTCTTGGCAGGCAGGTGGCTGTGTGTTGAAATGCAGTAACAACATTATTACGCATTTGGCAAAATGCTGGCAGTTCTTTCTTTCATGTTGGCTGTTGGAGGAGAGCACCATGCCAAACTCCATGATGCTGTTCAACTAATGTGGCTCTCCTTATTGGTAAAGGTGCGCACCTGGTTCAACATGACGGAGGCTCTTTCTGAACTGTCAGGATTTGCTCTTCAGTCAGTAAAAAAAAAAAAAAAAATAGAAATGTTTCTTTTTTTAATTTCGTAAACAAAAAGTCACAGATGTTAAGTTTTTATATCAACATTTTAGTGGAATCATATTGAAAAATAATAACATGATATGATCATGTTATAACAGATACCTGATACCTTTTAATTAATGAGGAAATTAAGTTAAATTTAAATAAAAACTAAGATTTTTTGGAGGTTTTAATTTTACATGTGTTGTCCGATATAATAATAAAAATATAATATATATATTTAATATGATAATAACAGGAATGACACAATGAGTATCTATATTGGAAACATATTTATACAAATATAGTGGTATTGGTTTCAGATATATTTGCGGGCTCTGCTTGTCTGTAGCAGGTTGCTGAAATAACTGAATTGACAGTAGTATGAGTAGAAAAATAAAAGGCCCATAATGTTAGATACTCAGAAACACTTGCAGCCGTAACTAAGAGCAGATGATATGGATGAAAGTGGTATATGTCATTTATGCTGTGATAATTATATATATCATAGTATAGTGAAAAATCTATTTAGATAAAGTACGACGGGATAAACATGAGATCGTCTGTTTTTGATCAACTCGGAAAATGAAATACACGACTCACTCTCATGACTCCGAAAACAGAGGAACCGCACTGTCACCATCTTTTGGCAGATGTCGTCATATCGCCTAAACCAGGTAATAAAAGTCGTACTTGTAACACAAGTTTGTTGAAGCTGCAGTTGTAGGACTAGTGGTAGGTGTAGCAGCAGTAGCAGCTGCAGTAACTGGATTAGCAGTTGTAACAGCACTAGTAATCATGGAGTTTGGTAGCAGAAGCAAGTCAACACCAAGGTTCATTCAAGTTTATCAAATATTTCACTTGATTCCATCAGTTGATCATTAGCCCTCTAATCAGTTACAACAGGTTTATGTCAGTCAGTTTTTTTTTTTTAACTCATTCTCCGTGTCTGTGTTAAAAAGAAATATTCATTTTCATAGAGGATGATCATGCTGCGCCAACGCTGGGTTTAAGTACAATCTGCATGTCCAGTTCTGCCATTATAATACATTTCATTACCACTCTGGAAGGATTTTTTGTCCATGTATATGTATATGTATATGTATATGTATATGTATATGTATATGTATATGTATATGTATATGTATATGTATATGTATATGTATATGTATATGTATATGTATATGTATATGTATATGTATATGTATATGTATATGTATATGTAGTACTTGTTTTCTAGCCAAAATTCTGCATATAAAATTGAAATGCTTCCATATGGGGCTCTATAGTTGTTGTGTTAATCATTTTATATATAGAAATCCGCAGGAGTATGGCCTTTCCAACAGACCTGTATTTTTCTGGAAAAATACAAACAAATGATAGTAAAAGAAATGTTTTTTTAAGTGTCAGATGTAGCTGTGTAGTTGTTCTAGTTGTAGTAGGAGTGTGAGATAGTTTGACCACTAGTTGTGCTATGGAGCTACAGATGAGCAGGTCACTGTTTTGTTTGTAACTTGTGTGCTCTTAGCAGATACTGTATGTACCCACATGTGGGGGGTGATGTGATTCACATTCCTGCTGATGTGGTCATGCTGTTTCACTCACTGATAGTTGGCCGTGGCAGTTTGCCAAGAGTTGTAGCATCGTGCCAGCTAAAGCTACAGTAAAAGCAAGGGGAAGAGCTAGCAGATAGCTAGCAGACATGGTTGTAAACTGAGCAGGTTTCTAACAATGTAAACAATCAGTTCTGCATCAAACATGTTTGTCAGGCCTCAAGGATACTGACAGTGAACTCTAGTGAGAAACATCTGTTCAGTTACGAGAATAGTGCACCTTTAATCCTTAGAAGGTTTTTATAATCGCAGAAGAACAACAGATCGATTGTGTTGAGCTCTCACACAAAATTACAGTTAATAATAGTTTATTAACTTGTGTGACTTGCCGTGGGTTCAGTGCAAATTTCTCTGCCAGAGCTCTTTGTCACTGTTGTTTTGAACACACTTTTATGTTGCACTACTTAAGTTTTGATTCATCGCTTCCGGTGCTGGAGATTTCCAGCAGTGACCACAAAGAGCTCGACTTCATCATATCTCAGTTTGTAGGACACGGCATGGCCTTTACTGGTTTTGCTTTTGAGTCATAGCTGTATTGTGCAGCTTAAAACACACATTCACATGCATATACATCACCGAGGTTTGGAGCCTTAGACCCTGGCAGACAGGTGGCTTTGTTCACAAACACAGTATGCAGGCTGGGAGAGCTGGGTGAAGTGGAGAAGGGGGTGGGGTGGGGGGGGCTCTAATCATTATTATGCTTTCCGCAGAACGGTGGCGCTCCGCATTTTTTGCCGTGTTCCCGAGTTGGTCGGCACATTCCGCTGGCATTGTTATCCGGCCTGTTTCCTGCGGCCGGCGGCTTTTGTCAGCCTCTCCCCCATTGTCCCGGCTTCCTTTGTTCCCCGGCTCCAACAATGGCTTTTTTTCTGCCTCTTTATATATATGTGCACTTTTTGCCCTTGTGTGTTCTGTTTGTTTTGTTCTGCTGTCTGCTGTGTTTTTCTTTCCTCCTGCTGCAGAGCTGGGAAATAACACACACACACACACACACACACACACACACACACACGCCCGAGGTGATTTGTTCAAGTTCACTGTGGTTCAAACCTCTCTCACTCAACCTGTCCTCTCCTCCTTTCTCTCTCTCTTTCTCCCTCACTGAGTCGTTGTCTGCCTCCCTCTCCTCTATAACCCCCCTATTATTTATTGTCACACACTCACACATACACACACTCAGACAGTAAGCTTCTGTGANACACACACACACACACACACACACACACACACACACACACGCCCGAGTTGATTTGTTCAAGTTCACTGTGGTTCAAACCTCTCTCACTCAACCTGTCCTCTCCTCCTTTCTCTCTCTCTTTCTCCCTCACTGAGTCGTTGTCTGCCTCCCTCTCCTCTATAACCCCCCTATTATTTATTGTCACACACTCACACATACACACACTCAGACAGTAAGCTTCTGTGACTTCAGGTGGTGGTAACACAACCAGCACCTAACCCTTTGCCATGACTTCAGCAGTGACTTAAAACACTGGGTCTTAATCTGAAGGACACATGTCTGACGCCACAGAGCCAACATGTGATCATAAAACTGATTTACAGAAAAGTTCCATTTTTAACTACAGTAAATACAGCCTTTATTTTTCATTTCTACTGTTTTTACTTATATTATTTAACATCAAGCTCCCTGTTTTCTGATCCCATTTTAATTTGCTGTTAGTTTGTAACTAATTCCACCACTACCACAGCTTCTGATCACAATCTACTTTGCACTTCTTTCAGTTGCTGTTTAGCTTCCGTCCATTTCCTGATCAGATGTTTCACACTAAAAGCCTTCTTTTGCATCAAAGGACATAATCCCTCCCTGTCCAGGTAGGGTGTTAATGTGAGAACTCTGCAGGAAGTGTTTTGAGCTTTATTGACCATTCTTTAACCACGATCAAAAAAGCAGCAAAGTAGACTTATTTGGAATCAAGTAGAGTGAAAGAGATAATTCAGTGTGAAATTGCAACTCTGTAAGCTGTAGTTGCTGCGTTGTTGTACTGATGGAAACTGTGGAGGATTTACTTCTAAGATTTCCCTTTGTGTTAAAATGTTTCTCTTTTGTTGTAACTCTGTCACTCAAATGAAGTAAACCTTAGCCCCTTTTTATACAGTTTGTTCAGAACAGGATTGTTGCGCCTGTATTCCGTCTCGCTGTTCCTTATAAAAGATACGATCATGGACTGGGGGGGGGGGGCATCGTTGTTCCAGCAATAAGCCAGCAGTCTGCATCTACCATCAAAAATAAATCTGAATTTTGTTGGATGTATCCTAATTATTTAAGTGATCATGTGCGTCTCCATGTGGTTGACATTTCTGGTTTGGCCTGAAACGTCTCTGAAATTATTATCTGGTTTACGCCCAAATACCTACAAGATGAATTACATGCCCATTAGCCTCAGCTGTACACCTGTTGCGACACGCTCAACTAAGATGCTGACAATTGTAAACATTATACATTACCATTTAGCTTGGCATTTAGCTCAAAGCACTGTGGCAAAGGGCAGCCTCACAGACCAGTTAGCATGGCTGCTACTATCCACTCAACCAGCTGTTTTCCAGAAGCTGTTTTAACTTGTTCATCTTGCAGAGTTCCTCATTTCCCACAACGTGAGCTGAGGTGATATGGACAGATATTGACATTTTGTCAGTGTGATACAAGATTAGACAAAAGTTCCTCCATAAGGTTCCCTCATCTAATGTTTATTTGTTGATTCTTAAAAATGTACCCGTGTTATCTTGATCTCTTCTCTTTTCTGTAATGACACCAACTACCAAATCAAATGTTGGCATGGCAAGTGCACAAAACTTACCACACCCAAATGACACCTAGTATTGTGTGTTGTATTTATCCTTCAACAGAATGGTTGAGCCCAGCCCTCCAGCGCTGCACCTCCTCTCCGGTGGGGATGTCAGCATGGCAGGCGTTGGTGTCAAAGTAGAACAGGAGGAGTCCAGCGAAGGAGGTGGAGTCATTACCAATGACGAACTTCCTAAGACATCTCCCTTGCGTGATTGGTCTGGGAATCAGCCACTGGAGGCCCGCCAGTTGACCCCGCCGCTGTCCCGCTCCCCTTCGGTAAGGATATCACGAAAGGTGTGAAAGAGCGAGAAAGGTTGTTGACAGGCATTTAAGAAATGTGGGAAGTGTCACAGATTAAAATGTCAAGTAGAAAGTGTGCTTTTCCTTATCCTGGTCTGAGGAATTGTCACTTGATGTTCTCTTTTTTTCTTGTCCTGACAGGAGGGCTCTCCAGGTAAGGAGCTGCCTCACAGGCAAAGCCCCATGGGACTGAAGGAGGTCAGGACACATGATCGACCAGAAGGACAATCCAGCTTCAAGGAAGGTGTGTCTAAACTCTTAACGTGGTCTCTTATCCACTTTGTGCTCTGCAGTGTCAGGAGTAGTGTTGACAGAGCTGCCAAGTAATTGTACTCAGACTTGAGAAAGAAGCTGCGTGTATAATGATGTGCACTTTGGTGCCGTGTAAAACTGGAAAAATATCTCCTGTTTTTGAAGTTGAACTCCTGTTATTTAGAAGAGGAACCATGACTGTGCAGACTGAGAGTTCATTCTGTTTTGTTTGGCTCAACCTACCACACTGTTGATATCCTGTTTTGAATATTTTGACAAAATAATCTTAATGCAACATCTACTTACCAGCTTTTACTGTTAAACAGTGAGCTCAGTAAGTGTAAAAAGGTATTTGCTCTAACCATATGATTTACAATTGCTAATGATGATGATGATTTTTTTTAAATATATATTAAAGGATCATTTTGGTTTATTACAAGCTGGGTCTTATTTTAGCCATGTCAGTAGCAGTCATTCAGTCCAGATGTCCATGTGTTGTTTGATTATAGATCAGGTCTAGGTTCTATATTAATACTGTGAAAGTATCAAAGCCTCAGTCCACAGAGAAATGCACACAGCCTGTATTCAGAAACTGAGCCTTAAAACCAGCCGTCAGGATTTCTGTAACTTTGTGATGTCACAACAAAGCAGTCACTGCTCTCAGCCTTGCCCCAAGCCCCGCCCACCTCGACCCACTAGGATTTGGTCTCTCTGAGTGTTTACCTGAAATCTGCTATATATTTTTTTGATCAATCAGAAAACAGTCAGCCAATCAGAAGCGAGGCTCAGAGCCTCCTCTCTTCTGATTGGCTCAGCGATCTGTTGTTACTAGAGCTCCAGAGAGAAGCCTGAGAGAGGAGATGTAAAACTACATTAAAACCACAAATATCATATCACAACATATCTTCTTATGGATCAACACTGGAAAAGTGTAAAATATGACCTTTAGAAGTATTGGATGGATTCCCATGACATTTTGTACAGATTCATGTTCCCCATTTCTGGGATATTGTGGATGATTTTCAGGGTCAGGGAGCTTCTGTCAATATATGAGAGAATCCCTCAGAAGTGAGATGTCTGTCCTCTGAATTGCACCAGCTGAAGTTGGGGTGAATAGCTGATCATCATAGGGACGATTGAGACGCTTTATCTGTTAAACTATGGGGATAATGGCAGACATTTTCAGACAGTCTCTCCTAGAGGCATCTGTAGTGTTGCACTCAGTTGTTCACATGAAAAGTATTAGACATAGTTGTGTCAAGAATGAGAAAAGAGAACTAGATCTCGGAGGGTATTGGGACAAGGTGGTTTCCGTCCAACAAGCACATCTGATGCATGGCGCTAAGACAAACTGGCAAACGTTTCCTGCTAAACATCAGTTAGCATGCTGTTGTTAGCATGTAGCATATGTTCGACCTCAGACACCCCTTAGCGTGGCTGTAAACTCTCTGTCATGTTACAATTTTATAATAAAACAGCATTGTCAGAAATTGCTGATGTCTGAGAACACTGCAGCACCGCTAGAACAAAGTCTGACCAGACAAGAAACGGTCACATGATCAGACAGGTTGTAAACATCATAGCCAATGAAAATGAGGTCCTGTTTGTCTGTATGTGATTATAACTTCAGTCAAAGTATTCTGATGGCATACATTTTAGCTTAAGACAACCTTGGTGAAATTTGGCACAGTCTATGTTTTTGTTACAGCCCTTTCTCCTCAGTGTCTCTGGGTCATATCAGTGAGGGCACTACCATTAGGGGGCACTTTTTTCCAATCTGCACATAGTGTCAGTGTCAGTGTTTATGTGATATGTGATGTGTCGATTTTTGTTCACAGATCAACGCAAACATTTAATCAGATTAATTAAAACTGAAGTTAATGCAGTTGCTAATGTGTTAGACGAGACTCAGCAGCAGCGGCCGTAAAGTGACTTGTATTTGTATCTACGCTTAATTTCCCTCAACAAGTACTCGCCATTTGAAACATTTGTATCAGTGCAGCTCCTCAGTCTGTCTCCCTGCTGCACCTCAGCTTTATTTGCCTCTATGGCAGTCTCTTACTCTCAGACACGTCCATACAATTTTCTCACCGACCGGGCTTTGACGACTCCATATCTTATGTGTTTAAGTGCACTACATTCTGCTGCTATTCAACATTAAACAATGCAGTCTGCTGAAAATCGATGCGCAGAAGTGACGATTTGTCTAGCGAAGTGAAGGTGTTGTTTGGTTGCTGAATGGGCTCGGGGGGATCAGGGTGCTTTTTTTTTTTGTCTGATTTTGTTCAGTCCCTCATATGTTGAGTAAAAGGCTGCACTCCGAGCCGCTCCTGAGACTCTCCCTGCCCTCAAGTCTTTCACCAGCCTACACTCCTCGCCTCAAATTTTTCTCAAATTCTCCCGACTGGCTGACCTTGGATTGTTCTCTGTCCAAATATTGATCCACTCAAACACTCAAAACTTCTCCCAGATGCACAAACAACCTCTGCCCTTCGGCACCTCAAATGCCTTCTTCAATCAGTGCCATTAAGGAGGCAGAGGAGAAGGCTGAGAAAGTAGTTTGGTGTCAGATGGATTTTATTTGACAGAATATATTTTTCACGCCATCAAGTGCAGCTCTGTGCGGTTCTGCTGAGTACCTGTTGTGTCCTGTTAACAGTAATGCCTACCATTGAGAAGCTGCTGAATGCTGACTGGAAGGAGAAACTTCTGGATAAAAGCACAGTGAGGGCAGGACAACTGAAAGGTCAGCTTTCAGACACGACCAACACCTTTATACCATCTCTATAGAATTATTTCTAACACATTTTTATTAGATTGTATAAATGTCTGCTTTATTTTTCTCATTTTCCATGAACATCATTTGCTTTATCAATTTAAAAAAAAAAAAAGTGTTGCATAAGTTGTTGCACATTTCAAAGCAAAGCCTGGCTGTGTGCAGTAATTTGGTCAACTGCTGGTTGCTGTGGAAATTGTTGGTTTCAGCTAAAATCTGTGACAAAAACATGGTGACAAACAAAACGGCACATCTGGAGAAACAGGAGAAGGTGGGGAAACTTGCTCAGTGAAATAATATATATTATTACCAGGCAACAGACATTCACTAACTGACGTTCAGAGGAACCCAGCCTCGATCACCATTGTCCCACACAGGTCTTATATGTGGTGTCGCTGTTATCTGAGCAGCTCTCAACTCTCTATTATTTTTTTCACTTTTGTAGTTTTGGCAAGTGATGATAGTACATCAAGTCACCAAATCATCTGATAAGAACCTTATCCACTGTTTCTCATCTAAACTGTATTTGAATCATAAATGATGATAAGATACTTTTTGGAAAGTGGAACCAAAATATGTTAATATTAGAAAAGTCATAACTGAAGTAACTCTGCTTCTCTGACATGAAATATACTTCATGTGTTTAGGCATTTTTACTGTAGCCTGACACCTTTCACTGCAGCACTTCACAGTGTCCTAAGTTTCTTCCCTGATTTTAAGCAATCTTGATATGACTTATTTAAATATTTTTATTCATTCAAATTATTTTTTATTGTGGTTAAATACTATTTAAATTCTACTTATGTATTCCCATGCCTCTGTAAAGCACTTTGAATTCCCTTGTGTCAAAATGTTGCCATATAAATAAACTTGCCTCGCCTCACCTGACCTCTGACCTCCTTCAGGTACCCCCGAGTCCCTGGCGGAGAAGGAGCTCCAGCTGTTGATGATGATCAACCAGCTGAGCGGTCTGAGGGAGCAGCTACTGGGAGCCCACTCTGAGCAGAGGAACATGGCCGCCCTGCTGCTGGAGAAACAGCAGCAGCAGATGGAGCTGGCTCGACAACAGCAGGAACAGGTGCCGCTCAGAATCCACGCATCTGTCGTCATTGTCATCAAAACATACACACGTCAACTGTAACTTCAAAACAAATTTCTGTGTCCACTCTGGCTTTTTTCTCAGAGAGTGAGGAAGCCAAGGAGTTAAATCAGGAACTTAAAGTCGCCTCTGTTCACTCGTCTTTATGAAGAAGCCCAAAATACTCAGCAAATTAGACAGATGTCGTGGTTGCACACAAGGAGACAACAGCACAGTTTTTATTTGTAGTTCACTTCCGTACGACTGTGTTATATTTGAGTGAACGTTAGAGAGAAAGTGCCACGGTGGAGTGGGAGACTTAAAATGTTAGACTGACGAGACAGCCAGTGAATGCCTTTGCTTCTGGTTTATTTTCAGCTCAGTCTGTACCTTCATATGAGCAAAGTCAAGTTTTGGTTCTTCTGCCCTGTCACTCACTCATCCACTTTCTCCTTTCCACTTCCCCCTTTTTTTTTTAAGGTAAAAACTCAACATAATTTGACATTTTATGACATAACTTTCATTTAAAAGTCAGTGTCATCAGGAGTAACTCTGCTGCCTCGTTCTCATAAAAACACTAGTGACCACCAGCACTGACTTGCAGTGGGACGTACACATGTTGTAGCAGTTTGGAGGCTTATGTTTGACCAGTCGACTTGCTGAGCAACACTGTCGGACTCACGACTCACGCAGTTTAGAAAAAAAGGATTGATCCAACACAGTCAGAGCTATTGTCATTTTTATTCCATGCATCCTTCTTCCCTGTCAAAATCTGGCACCTACATTACCCACAATGCAACTCAACCACGAACAGTGCAGTTGGAGATTCAGGTGTGTTATTGTTGTAGCAACTAATGCAGCCTGGAGCCTCAGACACATATGAGAAAATGGGCTACAGAGGTTTTCTTTTCATTTCTAACCCTTCACCCCCAATCTCAACCGACGTTGACTCAAGTGACATCACTTGAGGCAGCTTGTCAGACTTTGCCTTTTGTGTTGCCACAAAAGACTTTATCACATATACAATAATAATCGAGACTTGTAAAAAGACTTTGGCATGTCAAATCTGTGGCGTTCGTCTTTTTCCTGGGTCATCAAAATAGTCGCCCTCATAAAAGCCACAGGAATCTGAGAAGCTGGACCCTTTTGTTAGTAGCAGTAGCAGCTACGGTCAAAGACCCAAAACTAGAATGAGGTTCTAAAAAGGTTCCTGGAGAAATTCCTGTGGTTGAAAAGGCTAAAACGAGGTTCACTGAGACACATGCTTCAGTCTTAGAAATTTCACATATCAAATTTTAGTCTCAAAAAGTTCAACAGTGCAACAACTGTACACATAATGTGAACTTGTATGACTTAAGGCTAATTTAATAAACTGTCAATTTTATAGAAACATATATTTCTTTAACATTTCTTTATCAAATATACTGTATGTATACAAGTATATCATTTAAACATGATATAAATATGTAGTTATACCTTTCAAATGTCAATCCTTCAGTATGAATGCTCTGTTTGTTCATTAGTAACTTCTGTGTGAGTATGAAATCTGAGCAGGTGATATGTTTCATAGTCATACAAGCTTCAGTGAAATGCATTCAGTGGAGGTTCAAGCTAAATTCCTGAATGAAGACCTGATCATGGTCCGACCCACACTGTGTGCACCTGTGTGTGTGTGTGTGTGTGTGTGCCACTTAAATACATGACGTTTGTGTGAAGCTGAACGTGTCTTGTGTCTCAGATCGCCAAGCAGCAGCAGCAGCTGATCCAGCAGCAGCACAAGATCAACCTGCTTCAGCAGCAGATCCAGGTCAGCTCCTCTCAAGACCTTCACCTTCACGTCTTCATGTATCACAGCCAGCAGCACCAACATTGGTTACCACGTCTGAACGAGACGTTTCCTCTGCAGCTCTGAATCCTGTGTTTCACACAAATGAGGCTAGAACTTTTATGTAAGGTGTATTTGTCCTGCCTTGTCCCAGCAGGTAAACATGCCCTACGTGATGATCCCGGCTTTCCACCCCAACACCCAGCCCCTCTCGGTCAGCTCTGACCCCCAGATGACCCTGCCACTGCAACCAATCCCCTGCAAGCCAGGTCAGTCATTGAGATAGCAGAGGTTTACAGTGGCTTACATTATACTGTGAATCCAAGGTTGGAATGGCAAAATTAAGTTTAAAATACATATATAACATGCAACATAATACTGTATATATCTACAATCCACACATATTTCAAATGTATCTTCTGTTGCATTGTGGTCTAAAATAAAAAGCTGTTATTTTTTGATACAGTGTCTGTCAGTGGCTCTCTCACTGGGCATACAGAGTGAATACAGATTAATGATTTAATAGAAAATGGACTACTACTGCATTCTGCCTGTCCTCACATCTTAAGTCCACCACTTGCACTGTGAAACACAGTCGGTGTTTAAGCTAAATGAGTTTACGTCCAAACATTGCACAAGTTTTAACTGAATATTCCAGAAAATCAGTAAAAGAAATTTGGACGCATTGAGGTATAAGAGGAGGGGGATGCAACAATATGAGGTAACTTAAAGGTCCCATATAGTATGAAGGTAGATGTCCATGTGTTGTTTGATTATAGATCAGGTCTAGGTTCTATATTAATACTGTGAAAGTATCAAAGCCTCAGTCCACAGAGAAATGCACACAGCACACAGAGATGTAAAAACTATATTGAGATGGTTTTCGGTTCTTAAAAACCACAAATATATCTTCTTATGGATTAACACTTATTAACACATATGGACCTTTTAAAAGTGACCAAGTGAACAAAAACGATGTGAAAAACATGATGGAAGCATTTCTCTCGTGTTAATATGAGTTAATATAAGTTACAGACTCATCAAACAGATGTGATGATTTCATCTGCAGCAGTTTGAGGCTGGCTCCTTTGCTGGTGCTGGAGTTCGATGCTCCACTGCGCTACCAGAGGTTTTGTCAAAATACGAAGTGCCAGGTGCTGCACTGTGCCCTTGCAACTGGGTCATTATGTCTGAAATGAACTTTCAAAATCATAGAAAAGAAAAATTGCAATTCTTAGGTGAATCTACCCCACCGTCCCCCACTACCCCTTACAGCCAGGAGCTACACTATGTTGATAAGGTTGTATTGTTCCAGGTATCGCTGAGATGATTAACTATGATCCTCGAGGGTGCGTTTGAGTAACAGATCTATGATTTTTAAGGCTTATCTGGCACAAAACACTACACAGTGGTTTAATATTATATCATCAGACAGGATTTTACATCTCTGGAAAGTTATCACCGCAACAATGACTTTATCTTTCATCGTAACATATGTGAGGTAAACAGTAGAATTACTTATAGTACAAAACAATCTACCAGCAAGGTATACTTGCACATATTTGATTAACAAACACATTGTGTGAAGTCAGGTTGAACTTCTTTTGTCTGAACACAATTTTATATTAGTAAACATGAGATTAGGTAATCTGTGGATTATGGTAGCAAAATCCGTTTCTGTTTGCACCTAAAATCAACTCAAGATGTGTCTGATCAGTCATGTTCTGTGTTCGCTTGAGTCTGTCTCTAGTTTTCATTGTGATCTTTTAATAATCCTCCAAGGTTTCTCTCCAGTGCTGAGAACACTGGGGTTTGTCAGTTCTTTCATAGCCTTTTCTCACAAACCCTGTTATATAGGAAGAATGAATACTCAATTTATCTGACAATAACTGTGTTCTCTGAAGGCCAGAAACTTTGTGCTGAAAAGTCGTCACCATTAGTGCAGCTCTAGTTCCATGGGCTGCTGCCCGTGCTCCAGCGTCTTCTCACGAGTGTTTTTGAAACATAAGTATATTTGTGCTCTTCAACCGAAGGCCTGTTTTATAGAAAATGGAAAGGAGTCAGTGAGACACAAACGTAGACTTCAATTGAACAATATGGTTGATAGCACCTTTCATACACTTGTGCTTGTACAGTTAGCAGGCTATAGAGGGCATATCTTAAAAAGCCACAGCATTGTGCAGTCTTGCTTTCACGAGTCTTAATAGCTGTGCTCGTGGCTCACCTTGCCTTTTATATCTTTTCAAACCTGTCTGACACAAGGTCAGTCTTTAAGACATTGTAGGTAGAATTTGAGGATAGCCATTCATTTGCTTTCTTTATTTCAAGAAACATGTGCATCTGTGTGTGAGTGCCTCAAAATGTTTTCACAGATGAATGTAAAAAAAAGAAAATAAAAGAAACGGTAGGAGGGCTGTTGGGTTGTGTGGAAGAGGTGAGCTGTAGCCAAAAACCTGAAGTTGTCTTTTCTTTGGTGTTATGGACAGAGTGAAGCCCTGTGCTGTTTAATTTCATGTTTGTAATGTGTTCTATTTGTTTGCTCATTTGAATATCAACTTCACTATCAATTGGACGTTGTACTTCGGGGAGTTTCCCTGTAAATCCAAACCAAATGCACCTCATTTTTACCCATGGCGAGAATCATGTTAATCCTGTCGCTAATGAAATTCTCTGTTTTAGAATGTTTTTATAGGACTGTCAGGTTTAAGTTATCAAATGTGAAAAACATGCAATTTGTTAAAATTTATCTGAACATATCCAAACATAACCTAATCCTGAACCATTTGTAGAATTGGTGTTTTTTTTCATTCAAGCTAACACCGAAGTCCTTATAGGCAAATCTCACCTAGGGGTGGGTGATCGATTTTCTAACGTGGACGATCTTACTTTATGATCTACTTTTCGGATGAATTGTACATAGCGCATCATTAAAAGTCTCTATATTCAATATCAAAAGTTCAATCGTTTCTAACCAGCCCATTGTAGAACGGTGTAACAGCTAGCCCACTAACTGCAGCTGGCGACGGCAGGCCTTGTTCTGCTCTGCAGCCTCAGGGAGTTTTGTGTAGCTGCTCATGAACCAGTTCTCCACCTGAGCAGAACAAGAACCACAGTCACCAGCTGCAGTCCAAGATGGTGGAGTTACAGTCTGCTGGCAGGGAAAGAGGAGGTGGGATGGGCAGGAGCTATCTGGTCAGCGGCAATTGAACTTTCGATGAAACACTTACATATAGCACCTAATAAATAACAGCGCTGTCCATAATACTCCACATGAACTGAGCAAAAAGTTAGTTCTTTGGGCACAGTTCGTAAACAGAAGACGGAATTGTGGACGAAGAGTAGTAGTGAGCAGACAAACATCGGAAAGAAGCATCAAAGTGGCAGAAATCACAACTTCTGGACATGACTTTCACAATAAGATCAGAGTGAAAACAGGATGCAGATTTTGATTGTGGATTGTGATTCTACCCGACAAGATTTTCATATGATCTGTTTGGCTCGCCCACCCCTAGTCTCACCACTCGGCAGCCATCTTGGCAACACCCCTGGGCAGTTATCACCGGCTAACAAGACCAGGCCCCTATCTACATGAATGAGAGAGCTATAACTGCACTTTCAATTGTCACCTTGGCGTAAAAACTGCAAATATAGAATCACCAGTCAACTGTAAAATAAAAAATTAAAAAATCTAAAAGTTTGGTGACAAAAATAAGGTTTAAAACACGTATGGTTTCGCTTGCATCAGTGCAACAACATCATTTGCTTTATATGTTTCTGTTCTGACCTGTTATATGATTTATGTGGTTATTTATTTCATAATGTTTTTATTTATTGCTTATTTATCTATTATTTATTCATTTATGTCTTTTGGGTATCCATAGTGTTTATGTAGCAGGGACTTGGTACAGCCACTTTCTGTATTTAACATTTGTGCACCAAGCCGAGCAAGTGTGCTCAGACATCTGAATCTGTGTTTGCAAGTAGTTTTGATTCAGAAAACTTTACATCTTCCACAGCTGTGGACTATCCCATGCAGCTGCTACCAAACCCTCATCCCACCCCCGTCAAGAGGAGCAGTGGTTCCTTCCGACAGGTACAGTATCACTGCAGCATATGGATTTTGATGTCAGCCATGTAAATGTATATCTCACGTTGACAAACTAATTTCCCAACTTCTGGAAACACAAACATTAGTAATGCTTACAAATACATTGCAGAGTTTATATCTCCAAAATGCAAACATTGTGTGGGAAGAGTGAATTATGACAGTGTGTTTGCTTACTGTATAGTGTGTGTGTGTGCGTGTGTGTGTGTGTGTGTGTGTGTGTGTGTTTGTGGTTGAAGTGATGATAAAGAAAGTGAGGCTCTCCAGATTAAACAGATAATGCACTTTCTTGGTATTTTGGAGGCTGAAAAGCATTCGGAATACACCACACCCTCTGTTCAAAGGTTTAATGTGTGTGGTACAGATGTGTGTGTGTGTGTGTGTGTGTGTGTGTGTGTGCAGCATGAACTGTATTTGCACGGCTTGTTCTCAAGCAGAGATAGAGCAGTACAGCTTAAATAAACAAAAGGGGAGAGAGGATGAGGTGAACATAAAGACAAAAGACCAGAAACGCTACAAAGGTGTGACAGATGCGCTCCGACATGCCAAATCTGCCGTGCATAGCCGGAATACATGCACAACCTCGCCCTTTACAGTTACGCCTGAATGTGTGTAAGTGGCCCCACCCCTCTCATCTTGCTCTCGCTGTGTGTTTAGGAAGCCAGTCAACCCTTGAACCTGACCTCCAAGCCGAAGGGGCTGGAGCTGGGGAAAACACCCAGTCCACAGAGCCTGGAGCTGGGATCGCTGGGGCTGCAGGGGGCCTACAGACCCAGAGATCTTCAGAGAGAAGTGTCCCACAGTCCGCCACGATCTGCCCTCAGTGAGTTCCACTGAAGTGGGAAATCATGATCACAAAGGAGGAAAAAAAAACTGTTGTGCTCTCATAAGCTTCTCTGAGATGCTCAAATCAAAGTTGTGGTATTAGACACCCTCTGCATTTCTGTGTTGATACAGTTACAGGGTTTGAACTGCCCTCCCCTGGGCCAGTGTTGTGTTCATGCATGAGGCCTCCCTCATGCATACACAGCAATTTCTTAAAGATACACTGTGGAGTTTGTGACCACTAGTAGTGCTATGGAGCAATGTTTTTTTTTTAGAGTGGCTCCCCATTTTGTTTGAATCTTTGTGCATGCACACAGGTGATGTTTTCACACTATTCCATTGATTGTCAATTGGTGTGTCAAGTAATGGAGCCATGAGCCAACAAGAGCAGGGAAGAAGAAGACTGTTGCATGGGTGCAAACAATATAAACTATTTCAAATTCTTCCAAAAAACGGCTTTGCAAATGTTTTATGAGGAAGGGAATGCATTCAGAGAGTTGATTTGGCCTCAAGGACACACGGCATGTTTTGAGGAGTAACACTGAATGAAAACATAACTGTGTTTACAAAAACATCCTTAAAGTCACTGTGTGTAGTCCTTCAAATTACTCCTAATCTTTCAAATTGTGCCAATAGCACTGGGAGGCACAAAGTCAAATCAAGCCAAAGTCGAGCAGTTTCAAATTCTACACATACCAGCTTTAAAGTAAAGATAAAAGTCATGTTGTTCTATTTGTTTCATCACTGATTCACACCACAGCTTTTATCTCCTACCTCTTTCCTTCAAAATGTCACAAAACAATGCATTTCACATTTCTAAGGCATAGTCTATGTAAAGCTGTTAATAAAGGGGAAGTTAGCACTAGCACAAATAGCAGGTGTTAGTTAATAGATGAATTAGAGAGGGCAGTTTACAGAAACTCAAATTCCAAGAAATAACCCACAGCACCACCCCCAGTGTTTGACTGACTCTGTGCCAAGCACACATACCACAGTAATGGTCGCTTGACAGCAAACATGCAGTTAACGTCAAAGCAGCAACTGTGGGTCATCACACTGAAAAAGCTTAAGAAGCAAACTGAAGCTGTTTGTGCGCACATGAAAAACTTTAATGTACAGTGGTTTAATGAACAGTTGCCTAATCTTTACTTTGTATTTTTGAAAAGCACATTTCATCAAAGCTGCCTCTTCACTTTTCTCTGTCTAACATCATTTTCCTTTATCATAATCTTGTTCCTCATTTTTTTGTTCTTTTTCCTCCTTCTCACCCTGTGTCCTCGTCATCAGGTTTCCTCGGAGACGGTGATGTGGTCACCCAGGCCATCCATGATGCACAGCAGCTCCTGAGGGGCCACAGCAGCGGAGGGCGAGAGAGGGAGCGAGACAGGGAGAGAGAGAGAGATGGCGGGGGAAAGATGGTGAGTTGATTCTCAATATACACAAAATGAATGCACACAGTCACAAGGTTTGTGAGCCTTTTCTCACATGCACATTATAAAGTAAATGTTGGCAAATGTCTGAAAAAGCACCTGAATTACTTTTACATTAAAGCTGTGACAGCAATTTTACTAATTCACACCTTTCCGTAACACTTCCAACATGGCACAAATCTGAGTTGAGTAGCGCAGGATAAAACATGCACAGAGAGGAAGTAAATACACATTTCACACTTTTACCTGAGGCTTCTTCACATCTTTTTTTCACATCTCTTTTTTCTTGATGGTTTTACCCATTATTCCTCTAATTTTTTTTTTCTTAGTTTTTAAAGGTCGTCTCATTACTCCTCTTAGAATTAGCTGATACAGACGTCCAGATTCACACAAATATCACATTTGTGTGAAATTGAATATGCATCTTATCTTAATGGATACATAAATATTAAGTTGTGTCTACACAGAAAGTATTTCCGCGTTTTTCAGTCATCCGTCTCACGAGTCTGTGTATATTGCGTTTTACTCACACTAACATGAAGTGGCAAAAACTGCAGTTCCTCTAATGACCACTAGAGTCTGGCTCCAACAGTGAGTCAATCCCCATAGACTCCCATGCTAAAATGTCCAACTTTACAGCAGAAATAAACATGTTTATAGCCTGGTTCATTGAACAGTTTTGGTTTCTATACCTAATTTCCTCCTCATGGCAACTACGAGGTGTGAATTTTTATATTTTTATCTAACACACCTATTTACATTTTATTAAGGCTTCAAGTTCTGCATAATTTTAGGGCGTGATGTTTTGAGTGATGGGTGGGTGAGTGTATGTTTGCCACAAACCAGGCAGGCACTGTCAAGATGGCAATGGCGGAGCAACTCACTCTGAGCTTCAAAACCGCTCTTCAGAAACCTGTGGGTAATGTCACGGAGGCTTCGTCCATCTTTATTTACGGTTTATACTAAACACACACGGGGCACTGGAGCAGTTGCTGCTACTCTGCTAACGTGTTGCTCATGCTAGGCCTCCTGTGTACTGTCTGCACCTACAGTTTACTACTTGCACAGTCATTCAGATCTTCAGACAAACACGTGCAGCCTATGTGTCTGTTTACTTCAACCTGCAGCAACTGATTTTTTGGCCATTGGGGGGAAGCAAAAGCTGTGAGCACAACACTTATCAATAGCCGTGTCCCAATTCAGGGGCCGAATCCTTCGGAGGACATGGTCTACGAAGGTGTAGCCCTTTGTAACGAAGGCCGAACCAAAATGAGATGGTCTGGTGGAGGATTTTCACTTTGCGTCACTAGCTGTGCCTGCCTTTACCGTTGCATTGTAAAGTGTGGCTCCTGTCGCCTAGCAACCTTGACAAAATGTAACCTTTTTTTCACAAACATTACTGGCGAAGCAATGAATCTTGGGATAGGTTGGGCCCAGGAAAAGAAGGCCGCATTTTTCAGCTGCATTTGAAGAAGCCACCTAAATAGGAGAGCCTGGTCTTCAAATGCAGCTTCCGAAAGATGCTAATATGGTAAGATAGTAGCAGACAGGTGTTTATTTACATATCCAGCAGTTACATAGCAACATTATCAATTACTTGGAGTTGTGTTTGTGTCCACCTGATGAATGTAACTCCAGTATTTTCTCTCTTTTAGCTCTGTTTTTGGTCTCTACCAACTCCCGAGGGAAATATCTGGGTCTTTAGTTGCTCAATGCTCCACTATGTTCACCATGCTTAATATGAGGCAACAGTCTCAGTCTCTCTGTCTCTCTCTCTCTCGTTCTCTCTCTCTTGCTGGCTAACATGTGAGGGTCTAATTAGGGGTCAGAGTCAGGTTTAGGGTTACAGGGAGTCATGTACTCCTCCTGAGGATTTAACTGACGGAGGATTGTCCTGGCTGTAGTATATACACACACACACAAGCATATTGTTTCACCTCATTATTTTAGGTGTTGCCCTCTGGAAAGTACTGAGAAGTAAACAGACAAAGAAGTTATGTCTCTGTTGTTTCCATTATTAGTAACTGAAAAGGAGCTGCCTAGTCAGTACTCCCTGACAAAGATGGTATCAGATGCTGTCATTCTACTTTTATGTGCCACTCTGAAAAAGTACAAAATATTGTTTTTACTGCACACACAGACTTTAGTGGGCCTCATGAATCTTAGTTTTCTATGTAGATGTATTTATTTCTGAGTGCTATTACAGACTCTTTTACATATTTTATTTTAATTACATATTTCATCTGGAACCGAATTATAAAAATCCTGCTTGTTATAGTTTGCTTTGGTTCCTTTAAAAACTGTCTTCTATTCTAGTCTTGGTTTTCCTTCTTTGAGGTGGCTGCAGCTTTGGTCCCAGCCTCATCCTGGAGCAACAGCTGTTGCAGCCTCACAATACCACAAAGGCCTCAGTGTGGCATTGACTGAGCCACCTGCCCTCTCTCTTTGTCCACAATAATACTGTACTCTGCAGCTCTCCTCCTCTACTCCATTATCCTGCTCCATCTCGCCTGTGCTGCTGCTTTAACCCCGATACTGTTTACTGACCTATTTTGGTATTCCACTCCACCGCACAGGGATAAATAATGTTTTACAGCACGCGAATGAATGATGGATAATACACCGATGGTGTGATAGTTGTGCAAATGCAGAAGTTGTTACATTCCCATCTCTGCCTTTTCTCCTTCACCTTTCCTCCCTCAAACAATAAACACCATTCTTCCTCCTCTGTAGTGTTGTAATCCCCTTTCTTTGCATTTACAGCCCTGCATTTAAACAGCAGCTGATATGGCGAGCGTGTCGTTTCTTTACCTTAAATAGCTCTACGTGAAACACATGCGTGTCTTGAACACACCCCGTGGACATCAGGTCATCTTTTTACTGCAGTCGAAATTCAAATCATCGCTTTGTGCTCGAGTGTGAATATTTGTTTGCCCTCACAGCATGTCTGACTTCACCTGTCTTTGTCTTTTTTATGTGTGCAGGATTATAAAGATTCTTCACACAGTGAGAGAATCTCTCACTCCGAGCGGGGTGAAGACAGACATGGCCTGCCGTCCACTGAGGACCACCTCAGCAGCGACTCTGAGGGTAGGAGCCTGTTTGTTTCAAAGGCAGTATACTATACTGTTTTATTATTGCCCCCCAGAATATCACATTGACATTTAGGTATCCAAAAATAACTTCCACCACCACCTCCAGATTCAACTGTATCAAAAAAACATCAACGACATGAAGTTTGGAGTTTAATGAGAAACTGGTGCAAACATCAGGATGGAGAATGTAGGTGGGGAAAGTGAATCACAAGTGAACAATAGGATGTTTGTGGGAGAAGAGAACCTTTTAATGAGTAATGCTTAATAAGCAGGTGAGCTTAAAGATATTCACCAGTTTTAAGGGTGTAACAGAGAAAGTTTATAACAAGCGGTGTACCACTCCTTGGGCTAGAGATTTATTTAAGGAGGAATGAGTAACATATGCCAGCTCCTGGTTGGTGTGGTCCCCTGAGTGTAGCCCTTTTTTTTTTTTTTTTTTTTCCTGTAGGTGCCCTGCCCGTTTCGGTCCCAGGCAGCTACGCTGAGGCCCGGCCCCCTCCCTCCTCAGGCCACATCAAGAGACCCATGAATGCCTTCATGGTGTGGGCCAAGGACGAGCGCAGGAGGATCCTGCAGGCCTTCCCTGACATGCACAACTCCTCCATCAGCAAGATCCTGGGTGAGCCCAGCGCTGGGTGGGGGTGGGTTTCACTCTGCGTCTCTATTCTGAGACGCTGCCTGGAACACGTGAGGGCACATATATCCACCTGCCTCTCCAACCGGACACACACACACACACACACACACTCACACACTCACACACACACACACTGGCCTGAATCCCTTTACTTGGACCAAACATTTACATTCCTTTCTGTTGTGGAGAGTGTTTGTGTGTGTGTGTTTATGTGCAACCACCCTTCACACACACACACACACACACACACACACACACACACACACACACACACACACAGACATGCAGAAGTGAATACACACATGCATGCCTATTTGCATATCAGTAATATTTGTGTTTTAAACACACAATTTTTAATATTAGCTACTTATCTCTCAATGTATAAATCCCTGTTTTCTCCAGTGTTCTCTACAGTGGTGGGCTGATTGAGATCATGTTTATGCCCGTTTTCACATCAGTTAGTGCACAACCTAATATCACACCTGCCTGTTTGAAGATGTTTTAACCACACCTTTACCCAGAGAGGCAGAGCTTCACTAATGAAATCATCTTTGACTTGGCAACAATGAAAACACGCATTCTCATCTGCCACGATGAATACAGTCCAGTTGAGTCTGTTTGGACTCCACTCTATGTGGTTAAAGCCAGTCTCAATTTTGTTTCTTCGTACCTCACCTCGCAGCTGTGACGAGGCTCTCTCTCTCTCAGTCTGTGTTCATGTGTGTATTTGTGAAACATCACATCACTCGTGGCCCAAGAACCGTACCAAACCCAAGTCCGCATTTAGCCAAGAATGATGTAAATGTTCTTTCTCTTTTTCCATTTTATCAATCATGCTCCGCTAGGTGACCCCTGTCATCCTGTTTACACAGGAATCCTACAGTTCAGGTTTGAAGTGTGGTCAATTTGGAAAATTTGCACCAACATTTGCAGAGATGTGATGGTCTGCTCGTAGTTCAAGCTAGCAGGTGTGCGGTCATCCCAATGGCTCCGAAACGTTTTAAACATAAGATTCATTTCAGTAGATAAACTTAGGCCTCAGACTCGAAATCTTTTATTTGTTGCTGGTTCACAGAAAGTAAAAAATAAGGTTGATGTTTTTATTTATCAGTAACTGCAACAAAAAAAATTGGATTGCTCAATATAAACTAAAAAGTCAACAACTTGCAAATAATAATGCACCAGCTGGAAATTGAACACATTGTTCCTTCCTGTTCTACTCTGTATTGAGAAAGCTCTCAGGAGACATATTTGTTGTTTACTGCTTGCGGTGTGCAGTCACTTCATTTTGAAGTCTTCTCACAACCGCTGTGACTGCTGTTCAGCAAAAGTCACTTAGCATGCTCTCACAGATGTATTGAGTGATATTTTTGAGACGGTGAGTCAAGTAAGTTTCAATTGTGACGTCAAAGTTATCACAAACTGAAGTAAAAGGTTTGGCAAAAGGACTATTATCCTTTTGGCATTTTTGCCTTTACTGGACACAGACAGGAAACAGGGTGAGACAGAGGAGCATAACATGAAACTGATGCCCCCCGGCTGGACTTTGCCATCATATTGCACGTGTCCTAACCACGTGAAATTACTTTATTTTAACTGAAAAGTAAAATAATGTATTTGAAAGATAAGCTTTAGCTTTCGAGTGGTACGTTTGAATTTAAACTAATTATAAGGTGACTAAAAACAGACTAAGAACTGTCAAAATCTGAGAATGACTCGTTCAAAGCTAACACACGAATCCCAGCCAAAACAAACAGATAAATGCAAAGCTAAATAAACATTTCAACCACGCTCCCTTGCCAAACCTGACTGAAACCAGCTAGAGAAATGTGTTTTCACTCACCGCCTCTGTGCTCATGTGTCTTTGTCTCTTCAGGTTCCAGGTGGAAGGCCATGTCCAACCAGGAGAAGCAGCCTTACTATGAAGAGCAGGCGAGGCTGAGCCGGCAGCACCTGGAGCGCTACCCCGACTACAAGTACAAACCCCGACCCAAAAGGACCTGCATTGTGGAGGGACGGAGGCTGAGGGTGGGAGAGTACAAGGCCATGATGAAGAGCCGCCGGCAGGAACAGAGAGCGACCTACACACACAGGTAGAAACCAGTGCGCGCACGGAGGCCGACGTGATATAATGTGAGAGAATTTGTCCCTGGCATACAACAGTGACTATTCACTCAATTAACAAGAGTTTGCTCTGCTCCTCCACACACTGTAGACAATGTCTGCAGCTCCCAGAGCAGTTTTTTTTTTTTTTGTTCTGAAGACACAAATAAAAGTGGAGTATTGATACTGAAGCTGGGCTGTTTTCAGTCTGTCCTTGGCGATGAATAGCATCCCTCGCCATTGTTCCCTCCAACTCCTCCAGCTAGTTAAGCTGGAGGAGTTGGAGGTTGGAACTGTTAAGAGTGGTTGGTTTTTAGTGTTTTTCTGTTTGTGTTGTTTGTTTTTGCATCACAGACGTCACACCGTCCTCTCTTTTAGATTCTCGTTAGAGACAAAACCTTAAAATCAGAATTTCACAAATTCAGTTTTGGATTTCAGTTCTGATCCTTATTTGGGAGTTACAGAGATATTGCAGACGACTACATTTGCATTTGTTGTTTCTGGTGTCTTGTGGGTTCAAGCTGATGTGTTACTTTTGAACTAATATTTTTCTTATAGTCACACTGAAACATTTAAAGTTGAACTGAAATTAAAATGAATTCAAGTCAATGAGAAAAAACCCACTGTAAATCATTTTGGTGCAATATTGTCTCGAGCGGGCACTGAAGAGTTCAACACGGGGAAATGTTGACGTCGACTACCAATTGCTCTGTCTCGTCACTTGCCATCAGCACAGCTTGACCCATGGAACAGAGCTACCATTAGCAAGAGCCCTGCTTTGACATAATGTGGGACGAAGGCAGTACTGAGTGGCCAGAAAGTCACATGTAGTGGTAGTCGGTGCTAATGTCAGCAAGCTAGGTTAACTAGCTTTGCAAACTTAGCAGCACAATCTCCTCGATGTTATTTAACACTCAGGACTCTCCCAGGTAGTATCGATCATAATGGGTTCATGTTATGATCATCAGATGTAATGATTTTGTTTCTGAGAGGTTATTTTGGTGGATGTCTCTTAATATAATTTACAATATAACCCTAACCCTAACATTCAGCCTCAGTTCCTGTGGAGAAGCCAGTCAGTGCTGATTTTGTCAATACAACATGTCGCCATAGTTGCTGATTACCCTAACCCTAACCCCACCCCTCACACAGTAAACTACACCCTAAACTTTAGCTTCCATCCTACATTTACGGCAGTTAAATTTTTCCCATACGTTTTTGTGTAGAGGCTTGTACCACTGACTTTTAATAAAAGAACTAGATATATGTTGTTAATCTTTTGTACCGTAATTTAACCAGGAGAGTTTCATGTCCATCCAAGCCGTACAGGTGCTTCCCCTAACACTGTCTGTGGAAAAAAATGAATGGACTTCCAGAACCAGAGGCACCTGGAATAACTCCTTGCAACATGTCACTCACTTACTGCCGTGGGGAACACACACCTTGAAACTCTGATCATTATAGTGTATATTTCCTTGCACAAAAACGAGAACTATAATTTTAGTTCAAATTCATTGATACATTAAATTAACAGAAAGACTGCGTGTGGTGTGTACATTACCCAGACTTCACCACCTCCATCATATGACAGATAAATATCTCTGAACACTCAGGTTGACTCATGTTATCGTCGTATTTTTGTGTCTTTTCAGTCAAACGGAGCCTCAGCAGATCCACTACTCCCACAGCGATGGCCAGTACCCAGGCAGCACTGGCTCAGTCTCCGTGGCAACCATGCCCTTTCACCCCGCGTTGCTGGAGCATTACCTACCGCAGGTCCCGCCCGCCCCGCGTCGAGCGGAGGGCCATTCCACGCCCACTTCCCTGTCCAGAGAGAGAGAGAGAGAACGAGAGAGGGAGCGACCTCCCTACAGCGAGGGGGAGGAAAGCGATGGGGGAGAAAGGAGTGAGGGAGAACTGGTGCTCCTGACAGACTGAAGGGGGGGGAGTGGGAGAGTTTAAAAAAATTTAAAAAAAAAAAAGGAAAATGGAGGCGAGGGATGGGAGGGGCGGTAGCTGTGGAGGAAGGGGTGCTCCTTGTTGACTGACAGTCAGAGAGGAAGAATGGAGGATGAACTAAGGAAAACAGGGAGGGAGGGAGTTGTCACTGAATGAGAAAATTGCTCCTCTGTAAGGAAATGTCACACTCATTCCCTTGTCAGTTAGCACAGTCTCCAACAAAACCCTGCCCCACAAACACACACACACACACACACACACACACACACACACACACACACACACACACACACACACACATAAAAGCACATTAACTCTTATCTTACTAATTTCCCTTAATAGACATCATGTCACTTTTGTTAGAATACAGGAGCTGAAGTTTTAATGTATGAGGTTTATCGTGTAATCCCTTATGCTGCGAGTTTCCTCCCATGTTGACTTTAGGCAAAACAAATGGCCCACAGGGATTAGATTCACCGGAGGAAAGTGTGAAAGGAACCATACAAATTCAATACAATCATTATTTTCACCTGTTCCCCCACTGAAGGACCTCAGAACAGCTGAGTAACCTCTCTCTGTTTGGAGCAACAGGCCTATGATTGCACTGTATATCATCTGTGTGTCATTATTGCCCCCTGCTGGTAATGGCTGGTAATTGCTGAGTGAAGAGACAGGAGCAGAGAACCTGTCTGTTCATTTTCACTTTAAGTATCTTACTTTTGCTAAAAATCTCACCCATGTAACTCATGGCTGAGATTGTCAGGGTTTGACATTACACAGGTGCTAGGCTATTTAAAAAACAGCATAAATGACAAAGGAAACATGCTGGGTATCAGTCATTGCTTCATGTAAGATTAATGGAAAATTGTGTTTGTCACCATTGACAGAGTAAATAGGGATCTCTCACTGCACCTAATGGTTTTCAATCCAATACCAATGAAATTATTTCGAAGAACACCTGTCGTTTCCCAGACAGTACATCGAAAATCAAACCCTCCTCTTCCTCGCCCTCCCACATCACACTGTTCACTTGAGCTGTGCTGTGTTATGCTGTATTTGTGTGTCTAACCCTCTTCATAGCATGGTGGGTTGACCTCAGCCTGACCTATTTTTTATACCTCTGTGTTTGCTTCTTTGAGTGTTTATTGATTGTCGTGTTGAGCACCTCCTATCTGTGTATTCAAATGTCTTGTTTTTTTTTTTTTTCTTTTGAGATGCAGCCCCCCGCACCACCGCAGAAAATATCCAAATTGTTTTTTTGTTTTTTTTTTTACCTTGAAAAACTGCTTTTCAGGAATTGTCATTTCTTGGTACTAGTGCATTGGGCCTCGTTCCAAACTGACATCTGTCTCAAATTTCCTGAATGTCCTGCATTGGAATTTGTTTCAGATTTGAAGACTGAAGGTGAAACTAAATCACATTTTTGCAGTGACAGATCAATCAGTATGCTATAAATCTTCAGTGCAGCTGTCGTCTCATTTCATCTTTTACTTTCCTGTTCCACAAACATCCAACAGACAGGCAAATCTGTGTGTTTCACATTGGAGAGGGAGCTGTTGGTAGGATGTACTTGAAACCCTCCCTCTCTTGTGGTGGATAAAAAATGGAGAAAATGTCAAGTGATGGTTATGTGACAACATTGCCCAAAGTGAAAAGAAAACTCTGGTCAAATAATGAGAACACAGACACCTAAAATATTCACAGGGCCTCAATACATCATTGGTTACAGTTATATTATGATCTATTTAAGCACTTGGGAAATCCCTATACTTTGTTCTTTGAGATTAAGGCGGCATTCAGAGATGGATGTAATTCCTTTATGATGGTTGATTTAGAAATTTTTGCTGAAAATCTCAGTTTTTAAAGCAGTACAAGCTTATACGATTAATATGTGTACTGTTAGCAGTGTGGGCTGACGTGTTGATTTGTCTCCTGCTGCAAACTGTGTTTATGAAAACTCAAGTAAGAATACAATCTTGAGAGTGATTTAATTTTGTTTTTCTTCATAGGAAATGGAGAAATACTTAGTTCCAATACTAAAATACGGTTACCTAAATGCTACTGATGCTAATGGTTTAGCATACGCTGTGTTAAGTGCCTGTAGGTTGATCAAGTAACTTACAAGCTTTAAAGTCAATGTACTTGCTTAATTTGTAGTGTTATGTCACAAATTGCTACAGTTTAAACAACATGTAAAAGTGCTAATAACTAGCCACTTTACTACTTTCAGTATGTTTAGCTAGTAGCATGCTACATAGCTAACACCTCTGGGCACATGGGTAGTTTTGGTGTCTTTGTTCTCATGACTCAATGAGTGTGTTGACCAACAGGACAATGTAACGAAAACTTAATGTACTTAAATTACACTGGGGTCAATCCACCTTTAGCTAACCGCAAGGTCGACAAATCAGAATGGCGGGAAAAGACAAATTTCGGACCTTGGGGTTGGGGCTGTGTAGAGTAAAGATGTTGGCTTGTGTGTACAGAGACGAATATCAGAGGAAAATGTTTATTATTTTGGTGGAGACATGCTGCGGAGTCTCCTGTCGTTACCCCTGCTGATGTAAATATAGAAAGAGACTATTTTGTTTATAAGAGCTTGTGTAATTTAAAGGTGTACATTTCTCTATGTTTTCAGAGTTGTGTGTGTGTGTTTTTTCCTTGAAAGATAATAAATTGGTTGTGTTAATTGTGTTTGGTATAATTCTTTATAATAAGTATGTGCATGCGTGTCAGGGTTGTGTGAATCTCCCCACAGTTCTCTGGGTGGTTCAGTAATTACTTTGCTCCATAATTCAGGTCTCCCAGAGGACTTTCCCAGGGTAACGCAGCTCTTTTCAGCTCATGCCAACATTTACACATTATATCAGCATGACAGCATATTCTTCCATATTGTATTTTTCCCTGTTATACAGTTTGTCAGCTGATAGGAAGCAGGAGACCTTGTGAAGTGGATAGTTTAACTCAAACACAGCTGAAACTAATGACGCTAATAACGATGTCATCGGTATTGTGCATGTTGTCCCACTGGAACAGACACACCTGAATGGAGCACAGCTGTCATTGGTGTTGGTAGTTAAACCTGTGATTGTGGAAGCAAAGTGGTTCAAGGAAACATGTGATGCTTGATAGATGAAAACACTGTGAAGAGAAGAATTTCAGTCCTGAAGAACAATGAGAAATGTCATTCAAATCATAATATAGGGAGGCAATGGAGGCAGTTTGATCACAAGCATTATGCAGCATTACATCAAAGCTTGTAAAATTACCCCAGAGCCGAATCAACACTTCTCTGATAGACTCGACAAAACCTGAGGATGAGACGGCCCAAAGAGCCAGGATTAGCTGCAGGGCTCCTGTAGTGGACTGAGCCATTTTGGACAGGTGTTCATATTATGATACCACCTTCTGATAAGGCACCAAAAAGGGTTTCTAAGCTGTGATTAATGGCTTTACTAATGGTTAATAAATCATTTACTTATGATTTAGAGATCATTTGTAAGCCATTAATGAGAACAGCATTTGGGTTGCCAGGTTGTGTTGTTGTTGTTGTGTCGTGTGCAGTCGTAAATGTCAGTATGACATCAACAAAGGGTCATGGGATTGCAAATTTCTAATGAGCCATTAGAAAAAGTTAGTCAATCACATGTATTTATAAATGTTAATAAATCAATCATGAGAGTGATTTAATAATTTAGAAATGGATTTTGGTCCAGATGTCCTGTGGCCCAAGAGCTCATTACAAGGACAGGCAAAGTGTTGTGCTGGTGGAGGTTTGTCCACAAATATGGCGACCCAAAGTTACTTTTATGGCTTATAACTGGTAAATAACACATTAGTAAAGTAAAGACGTACTATCGATTAATAGATCCATTAATCCCAGTTTATAAACCCTTTATAAATGGTGCAGTACAGGAAGTGGTATCCATATTACTGTGTCTATCCCATATTGTCAATCTACTATCAGAGCAATGACTTGTTTAAGTTTTAGATTTACATAGGCTCAGTTACTTAAGAACTACTATGGAGCATGAAGTGTTGAGTATTAAATAAGTTAATTCATTCTTAAATAAGGACACACAAATAAATTATGTAAAATATGAAACAATAATTTATGAAAATATTTAAGAAATTATTCAAACTCAATTCATTAACATGAAATGTTATTCTCATATTTCATAATTTATTCTAAAATGCAAATTTTAGAATAGGAAAGTTTTTATTAATTTTTTTCATACTTGGTTGCATTTTTTTCCCCAATGACACTTTTATTCACTTTTTATGCCCTCTCACATTTCAGCCAACCCTGTGCCTCCTCCCTTTCTTAAGCTAGCAAGCTAAACAACTGCAATCAGATGGCCAGTTAGCACCTGTTAGCTAGAGCAAAAACAATGTCAAAGTGATGCTGAATCAACTCTCAATTTAGCTGAAAAAAGCTGCACATGCTACTAACTAGCATGTGGCTAAAAACCTAGGTTGAGTTGTGAGATTTGATAATTAATCAGCATCAAAGTGAAGAGTCAGCTTCATTATGACTGTGTGGGAATGATTTGTTCAGATTTGACTGACATTAGCCAGCCAATGCAAGCAACAGCCCACAGCTGTCAAATACTGATAAAATCCTGATTGATGCACAGAAACATCACTGACATAAATCTCTCCACTGCAACGACCAAAACTGTTGTAGAATAGCATGTAGTAGTTGCATGTAATTCATAGTAAGACGCTGATTGAGAATATAACTTTTTATGGCCTGTCTCTTTAAAAATTTGGTGATAGCCCTGAAAAAGCCACTGTAAAACCTTAGGGATCATTGTATTCATTGGTAATAATCTGCTGTGTAATGCAGATGTTCACATTGTCACTTTCACAAAATGCTGGTATCTGCACTAATGGTTTGATTCTTGAATGGTGCTAACTCAGTTTTTTATTTGTGGCTATTAAATATAGCAAGGTAATGATGTGAGTGTGTATACAAAAGAGGCAGATGTGAAGTCAGAGACATGAAAAGTTGTGTGTCTAGCATGTTGGAAGTCATCACCATAGTGTGTCAGCCTGTGTGTGTGTGTGTGTGTGTGTGTGTGTGTGTGTGTGTGTGTTTTGGCAGGATGTCCTTCAACAGAGGTTTTTGCCTTCCTTCCTCCTGTCAGGGCCAAGGCACAGGGTCAGCTGGCATACAGACACAAACAGAGGAGAAAACTGGAGAGTCAACAGAGGACAAGTCGGATATTGGTAGTTTCATGAATTCCCAGCACCTCTGACACTGTGAAAAATCATAAGGAGACTCAGTTGTTTTTTTTGTTTTTTTAAATCATTTTATATATTTTTATGGAAATATTTACTGACAACTGTTAAATAATTCTTCTTGCCACTCCTACAGAGGTGTGAAGGATCACTGTACAGTAAGCTTTTCACAGTATTTCTTACAGTATTTACATCCTCCATCTCCGCTGACCACACACACTGACGCAGCATCTCCTTTAGCAGTGGATGAGTACATTTACAAAGTCACATCTACAAGCCAATCACTGGCTCCTTTTACACAGCGCTCTACATTTCAAGTCAAAGCATTTACAAAAAGTAAATATCAGCATACAAAGGAAAACAAGTAATCAGTTAACTGTACAGTGTTTCTTAAAATTAAGTTAGTACATTCACACACAAAAATAGTTAATCTCAAATGAACTGCAATGCAAACTCTCTGAAGCTAACCATTTTGGTATGATTAGAAAACAAAAAAAGAAAATGTGTAAAATGCAATGTTAAATTCACTCAATAAATAGACCCTGTTTACAACTGCTTTCAAACCTAAAAGGCCAAGCACAAAGAGGGAAATCTTTGATAGCCAGCGTGGAACAGGAAATTCAGACAGCCTGTATGAGATAAGAGCAGCCGCCGCAAAAACAGATAAACGTACTGGTCTATAAATAGGCAACGTTTCAGGAACTTCATCGAATATTCACACTAATTCTGTGTTTGGCTCATTGTCACTTTACCCAGTGTGCTTTGAAATATTTAAAGTATGAAAATGATACTTGCATGCATGCATGCAGTTATACTTCTCAATTTCATCCTGCAGTGTGGAGATCTGTTACTGCTGGATAAACTAGTCAAACATTATTGTCAGTGCAGTCAACAGTGCAAAACCTTTAGCTAACTTTTTAGTGAACAAAAGAAGTCGATGAAGATAATGTGATGCAATTGAAAGCCTCTGAAAAAGCTAGTAAGTGAACCTTTACATGAAATTGTTATGTCTTGTTAGTAACTTAGATGTATTTGTTGTACAGTGCCAGTTTGTGTATCTAAAGAGTAACTTAACACCTACTGAAAAGTGGTTTAACTTCTCACCTTGCTGCAGTGATGTGTACTAGAGGGTGTGTCTATACACTGTGACATCACTGTTGGGTGTGGTTACAGATACAACCAGACATACCAGTTAAAACACTGCTTTTCAGCCTGCCATTAGGTTACTCTTTAAAGACCTGTCAATCATTTTGAGAGTGATAGTAGGTTTCAGGATTTTTGATGCTAAGGGAATGTTTGATCACTCATTGTGCTTTTAACATGCTGTAAAGTTACATGTGTTCAGAGAGGGGTGACCCTCCCTATGAAAGTCTAAGGGAATGCAATGTTGAAGCCTTTACAATATAAACTGGATTGAACCATTTCAGTAGCATGAAGAATATTTTGGTGCCAAACAATACAGTGGGTAAAGTGACCAATGGGCACAGCTGCTAAAATATTAGCGCACCCCAGCATGAGTGCAACCTCAGTTCTGTGTGGAATGTGTTTTCAGTTCAACCAGACATTTAACTCTCGCCTTTAACATTAGTGTCTGCTACAGTGTTAGATGCCATTTCAGAAAAAATTAAATAAACCCGCCCAACTTTGTCTCTTCAAAAATCCTAAACTGTGTCAACAGATGAGGTCCACTCGGGGTCAGTGTCCTCCATTAAGTGAATGAAGAAGTTCATTCAGTGCTCATTGGGTGCAAATGCCCTTTTTATCTAGGCTAAATTCCTACCACCGTATTAGGATTGTGCGTTCAAGCAGCAAGCTCACTAATTTGGCCTTTGTCTGAAAATCTACTAAAGCAGATTACTCCACTATTAGGTCCCTAAAATAAGGGCCTCTTGATTAAATTAAAAATCCACTACTGTTGTGGGTGATTTGAGCTTTTTCAAGACAGTGCCATTGGTTGCTTTTTGCTCCCAAATATGTGCCATCATATG
Organism: Seriola dumerili; assembly: GCF_002260705.1. Lineage (NCBI taxonomy): Eukaryota > Metazoa > Chordata > Actinopteri > Carangiformes > Carangidae > Seriola > Seriola dumerili. The sequence goes on along the minus strand of NW_019174343.1, from coordinate 4,742,106 downwards.
AGTACATGTTTTACTAAGTGACTCTTAAACCCATTTAGTCTCACACAGCCCTAAAAAAAAGAGTTATAGTTCACATTCAGAAGGCTATAATCATAACTTCAAGGATAAGAACCACAGACACATTTCAGATGTAAATGTGATCCTGCTCAAAACACTTCACCTGACTGAAAACCATTATCATCAGTCTCTGTCTCTGTCTGCTCTGCTGTTCAGGAAGGCTGCTGCTCACCTGGGAAACTAATAAGCCGTCAGTTACAAGAGACCCATTGTGGAGGACAAAGGTCAGAGCTCAGTGTCACCCCCTGCTGGGTCAATGAGGGGTTAAATATCCTTAAGAGTGTGTGTAGGTGAGAGAGAAGGCACATCCCTTTTCTGCAGCCTGGTAGCATGAATGAATAGCTTCCTAAGATTCATGTATGTGCTCATCATTCCAGTTTAATCGGGTCAGTGATTGCGTCGATTGGGAGGAGGCGTCAATCCTGTGCTTAAGTTCATTGCTTGTGTAGTATCAAGATTTTTCTGAGAGACGGGTCAGTGTCACGGTGTCTGCAGGCCTCAAAAAGGAAAACTGTATTAACTATTAGCAGTCAGAATAAGAAAAAAAGGAAAATAAGAAATTAATGAGCAAGGGCACCCTACTCCTGATTCTACACATAAAGAACTGGTTAATGATCATAGTTAGTGAAAACAGCTGAACGACTCTGGAAGGAACTTGATCAAGTCAGAGAAAATGGCTCAAGGCGAGCTGAAACGATTAGTCGACTGGTTGATTGACAGAGACTATTTTGATAACTGCTCAGTCGTTGCAGTCATTTTCTAGCAAAAATGGTGAAAAAGTCCAATCACTGGTTGCAGGTTTCACAATGTGCAAATATGTTGCTCTTATTTGTCATAGATCAAACAACAGGTCAAACTGAATATTTTGGGTTTTTGACCATTGGTCAGACAAACACTAAGACATTTAAAAAGGCCACTTTGGACCCTGGGAAGTTTTGATGAGCATTACTGCCCTGCTAATGAAGGTACTCATTAGTCACAGCAAGTGACATCATTTGAGTCATTTCATCTTGGGACTGAAGACTACAAACTCTCAAGAGATACCCTGCGTTGTAAACTTGGAATTTCAAGTTAAAGACATGGGGATATACCAGTCAGGGAAAAGATGTACCAAGTTGCATTATGGGATCCATTGTTTTTGGAGTAACCCTAACCCTAACCCTAACCCTAAAAATCAGGAGCCTCTGCTGCTTCAATTTTGATTTGATTTTAAGTAAGTGCAATACTACATTGCCAGAGTACCTCTTTAGGAGATATAAGACGAGACAACTAAATCTGCAGTGTATTAACACAAGACTGGACTCAAAGTGCAAAGGATCCTGGTAGGAATCAGAAGTCGTAGCCTCAAGCAGAAATGAGGAGTGGGCTACTTGGACTGTCACTTGTTCAAAAAGTCAAGTTTGAACAAATCTGAACTGACACATAAAACTGACTTGAATGCATACATATAGCATATCCATACTGCAGTTGCCACAAGTATCAGTTAGCACGACTCCTCAGATTTGTTGCTGTTGTTGTAGAGTCAGGTAACTGCTTTTTACAAAGTCAGAAAACAGCCTCATCTTTGTTGGAAATTTTGCCAACTGTGGCAAAGAACCATAGAACCTCCTAAAAATACTGCCTCACACTGATTACGCAGTTAGCATGGGCTTGCTCACTAGTATCTTCCTCCATTTTTATTCATTAGCTTAATTCACTGTGAGTGTCAACTGGACATGAAATACGTCAAGCTGGTAGTGAACTAGCCCTCTGCTTGACCACAAGGCAAACTACTTCAGACAGTCTGATCAACTTATAGTACGTTTCGAACAACTCTACAGTTCAATTTTTTTTTTTCATACATTGAAAGGAATGTTTGAATTTCAAATAAAAAGTCACAGCACTACAGGCTACAGAGGTCTGGTAAGCTCACCTATTTCTAATGCCACACCTCCAGATTTTTTATTTTTCAACTTGTTCAGCCCCAACCGACGCCGACTCAAGTGACATCACTTGAGGAAATTTCACACTGCTCAAAAGGTTTTATTAAACTTTTTTCACATTTGCAATAGGACTCCCCAATACCTGTAAACAGACTTTGATGTGTAAAACCAGTCAAGTCCCGCTTTAAGGGTTCTAGCATTTTTGCTGACAGTAGAATGAGGATTTCCTCCCTACAGGAAATGACAAAGTTAGTGTCAGAGTCAGATGACGTCTTTTTCCATCCAAGTACGAGGTGATGTCACGATGGAAACAAAGCCCCAGATAGACTTGGTTTGACCCTCCATATAACTTATGCAATGTCTGATTAAATAACAAAATTTGGCCTAGAATCTGTGATGTGTATAGGAATGGATTACAGTATGGTGCTCTGATGTTAAGACGGCCAGTGGAGCAGGTGTTGATGCCTCAATATCCACTGACAAAGGGAGAGATGAAACAAAACAGGGGTGGGAGGAGATAGTAATGTGAACAGGGATCAGACACAGGAAAGCATTAGACGTGGTGAGGAGGGGGGGGGGGGATTTTTCCAAGAGGTCTGGAAAGTTTAACAGAGCGCTTCACTTTAACCATAAAAGTCAAGAAGGTGGAAAAACAGTATGAGGACAGAAATGCACACAGAGTTTAGAGTGACATTTACACAGGTCCGTTATTTAAAAAAAAAAAGAAAAGAAATCTATCTCCCCTCCTGCTTCAGTTCCACTTCCCATTTCAACACAAAGCAACACTTACTAAAGCAACCCAAACTGAAGAGTTGTTGACCTGAGATGAATAATCCACATAAATAAATAAATGCACCTTTAGCCGCTCTCTATCACTGATTGCTATAACACAATAGTGATTCAACCAACAGCCAGGCCATGAAAAGCTTTTCTATTTGCTGTTCCACACACTCAGTGTCTGGTAGCTCCTTCCAGGGGAGAAAGTCCACTAGCACACAGAAAAGTATGTTTCATATTTCAGCAGCAGCAAAAGCAGTTTGCTGGGAACAGCTAGAGGAGAAACCGACAGAAGCTCAACCTGCATCGATCCGGGGAAAGAGGAACGACACAGTGCTGCCCACAGTGTGTGATGCACAGGCGATCTCTGGGAAATGCAGTGCAGAAATACCGCGGCTACAAGCACTTAGCACCATAAATGGAGAAATGAGAGGAAGGATCACATAGATTAGAAGTCAAACTGTTAAAATAACTTAAGACAGAAGGAGGAATGGTCCCACCGCACACCACATGCAGAATGTGAGGAATCCCAGGTGAAATGCCACTGGAGTCAGTTTCTAACTGCATTGAGGTCGTGGCATTGAGCCATAAGATACACAGAGAACAGAACGAACTGCCAACGTCAGCATCAAACTCTTGGTTACAGTCTCATCCTTCTTTTGACCTTCATTACCAGCACCGTGGAACATATTGGCGCCAGTGTGACAGATAATGAAGCAGGTTTTAAGTGAGTGAACTTTACCCCAAACTCAGACTGCTGTGCTCACTACGCCTGGTTCAGCTGCAGAGGGAAAGCGAGACGTCAGGTTTATCCAGATAAATTAAGAACATAGACAAGCACACACTCACATACACACAGCGAACGCACATGAGTTTTATAATTCTTGAGCTAGGGTTGTGACAGATGTGAAGCTAAGTTTGGAGGAATAAAAGAGGAACTGCACTCGTTGCAGAAAAGGATGCCAGGTAGACCACGGAGTGGTCCATCAATAGCTGGCTCACAGAGAAGCGTTCCCACCCTACAGGACGTCCCAGCACGAAACCTGTTGACACCCTCCCGCCTGTCTTCTCGCCTCATCCTGTCCTCCTCTGTCTCCTCTCATTCTGGGATCTGCATGGCCATCACTGCAGGTTTGGTCTTAAAGTACTGGTTGAAACGAAGCACAGCGTACCTGCAAAAAACAAGAGGAAGGAGGTGGTGAAGACACAGAGTCATAATTTTTATTTTTTAATTTAATTTTGATTTCCTTTTGGTTATGTACCATTAGAGATGCATTTGACCCTTTATTCTAGTCAACATTTGGGAGGACCCATTGTGCTGTTATGTTTGTATTCAACTCAGGATGTGAAAAGGAAGGCTAATGGTAAGGCACTAGACATTACTTTTCATTCGTGTCATTTCAACATCTGCTGAGTCATTGATAGTTCTCACACATTCATTATTGTGTTTGTCTGACATTATATAAAGGAGGGCATCCGTCTGGTATTAGTTCTGTCCTTCACAAATGCAGTGACAGCAAATGACCAGACTGTCAGAACTCTATGTATTCGCACGTATTTTGGATCTAATAATTTAATAATTAGCTTTGCTATAGAAAGTGTTTTCTTAATACTTTCTGCGCCATCACAGACAATAAGCTAACATTAGCAAACTAGAGCACCAAACGCCAGCACTAACAAATGAGATCAGCTAACCAACACACACTGCAGTGCTTCACAAAACTTTCAACTGATTCTGTTCAGGAGAAGAAAACAACTTAGTCCATTGTCTATTTCATTTCACAGGCCTGTGTCCAAACAGTGCTCTGGGTAATGTTAAGTTTCACTTCCTGAATCTGAGAGTCTGAACAAAATTGTGACACTAATACCCTTTTAAGCAGATTTTTTTAAACACTAGTAAACCTGCTAAAAAAGGCAAGTGACTCTTTGTTCACAGCCAGACGAGTTTTCCTGAGAGGACACACACAACTGCAGGGAGCGATGTCATCACAAGCAGTTGCAGAGCACACACCCAGACGCAAGGGAGAAAGAGTGAGCTGCTAGCCGTCGTGCAGACTGGATCTGAATTCACTCTTTCATCCTCTGGCGCAGTGTAGCCACGGTGTTTCTGGTTTAACAGCACCGAGCTGGACAGGTGACAGGTGTGCTTACAGTGTCTGTGCTCTGAAAGACGTCACAACAGGAAAAGGAGTGAAAATTAGCGAGTTGACGTGGGTGTTGTGTTTACATCAATGCTGATCAGAGCAGATAAATACGTGCTTCTACTGCAGAGTCATTTGACCCAGGTGTGAATGCCGAATTTTCCCTTTTCCATTGCCGACAAAAGCCTGACGTTAGCGGGGCTTAGTGGGTTTTTTGACCGGTGGAAAAGGGGCTTAATTAGAACTAAAATAAATTATAGGGTTCCCAAAGATTCTTTGGTAATTACGATTTTTACAAAATATGTACACAATCAAACCAATCACCAAGTAGATACAGTGGGACTAGACTCTAACCCTCCAAAAGTCTGAGATCACTTTCCCATTTAAGTGATGGGGAAATTGGTCTCAGACTTTTGGACTCCACTGTGTATATGTTATGTTATGTCACGTCAAAAACATATTTCATTTTAATTTTAATACACCTCCATGCTATGCAGCAGTAATCAAATTAGTAGACAGGCTCTTTTGACAGTCAAGCCGTTGGCAACATAGGAGTGCTAGGGTTGCAGTCCATGAACCTCCTTAGGTCTACTTCCTGGGAGGCAAACCTGGTGTCCGTTTGTGTTACAGGTAAGTGGACATAGAGTGTTAAGTGGTATGGAGGTTCACAAATGAAATAAGAGCCATGTTGGCTTCAGGGTTTTCAGTTTCAGTCTTTCATAATGTTCTGTTTAACCCGCACTGACAGATTCTTTTCAAACACACAGTCCAACTTATGACTCTATTCTATTCCACACAGGGGGCACCACACACAGCTCTAAGTCTTTCTCACACACACAACCAACCTTGTTTTACTATATTCATGGGGACCCAACGTTGACACAATGCTCCTTACCCTAACCTTAACCATCACAACTGAATGCATAAACCTAATTCTAACCTTAAACCTGACACCAGGTCTTGGCATTCAAACAGCCATTTAAACTTGTGGAGTCCAGCACTATGGTCCCCACAAAGCTGTCAGACCCCACATGTAAAGTGGGGTCTGACAGCTTTGTGGGGACCCCATAAATACTGTATAACAAGCCCAATCTCACAAGCACAAACTTACCCAAGGAAGTCAAAATCAATGGAGGAGTATTTGGCCTGGATGAGCGCCCAGAAGCCCCAAAAGAAGTGAGAAGCCTTGAGAGAGACAAATGGGATATTAGATGAGGTGAAGTAATGTGAGACACGGTGGGTGTGAGTGTGTAAGAGCTTGTGTGTGTTTGCCAACATATTCTTCCTCACCAGAGCAAACTTGTTGACCTGTACGTAGAGTGTCTCCAGCTCTCGTGGGCTGACCTCCTCTGTTTTCTTGGTGAAGAGTTTGTATGCCTGCAGGTAAACTTTGAGCCAGTCCATTTGCATCTCCCGACTGGGGTACAGCCCGTAGTCCAGCTCAGTCATACCTGGTCACATACGAGATGTATAAGCCAAACTACATGGAAAGATTTACACTCACATACAGATCACACTGTGGTTCAACAAACCTGCAAATTCGTTGAAGTGGTTGCCAATGTCGAAGGCCTGGTAGTTGTAGCTGGAGTATTCGTAGTCAATGAACCGAACATGACCTGAAAAAACAACATGTACAGCTTATTAAGGTGCAGCTGCTCAAAAGCAGCTTTGCTAACGCCACTCCCAACCAGCCACTGAGAAGACATTTGGGTCATTAAGCCTGGTTAGTAAAAATGGAATATCAAACTGCTTGTCTAAAGACCTGATCAGTGGGGTTCAGATGAGAGCACCTTGTGGTGTTAATGGTTCCAATATCGTCTGACATAAATGTTATCTGACATAAATACAGATTGAAATAACTGTGCTGTGTCTGTCCTGTCTCATGATTTCATGCTGCCGGTTGTTCCTGTGCTGAAACTCGTTCTCCTTCAACTTTCACCCTCCTGTCTGAAGACATAACAGGATCACTCTTCTGAACTGATACTAAACATCAAATGTGCAGTTTGGAGGAAAAATATCTAAAAATCACTTCTATGATAATAATTAAAATAGTTACTATTAACTGACATTGAAAGAGTCCAGTGACAATGTAGAATCCTGTATTTTCCTGTCTTAATATCATTCATATCATTATATCATACACTATTGGCTCATCGTACAGACTCTAGTTGGGAAGCACAGGGGAGACATAGGAACTTGGCTTTAGGAGTTGTAGCATTAATTTACTGACACACAGCCTTAATTGCACACACATTGCACTCTTAGCTATACTGCTAACTTCTTGCTAACTCTCTGCTCCAGTTGTCAGCCTCACTGCTCTCTCTCTTCCTCTCTCGCCCGCGACACAACCTACGTACTGAGCTATTCCTGAAAGGAGCCGCTCTACTTGTGTAACACAATGCTGTCTCAAACCTCTCAAACTGCAGATCTTGCACAGAGATGCCCTTATTTTAATGTACTAGTTTATTTTCTATTGTAAAGCACTTTGAGCTAAATCACAGTGTAATTTGCTAATTTTCTTGCTACTGCTAAGACTGTTGAAGTTATTTTCTAATGCACAAGTTCAATTCCACACACATCCATGCTATATAATGTATAATCTGTATTCTGTGTGCAATATCGTAACTGATCTAAGCTTGGTGGAAGATGGCAAACTAGCTAGTCACCTGTCAAACATCCCAGAGTTATCAATATGCATTTGCAAACGTCCAAATGCTGCTCGCCTGCCTGCTTGACAAGCCCTTTACAGGCGTTTACACTCACACCTGTACGTAATAAACATTCTTGTTTTCTTATCATCAAGGCAAGAGTCTCGGCTAAGGTCACTTAAAATGTAAGAAGGTCACCAGAGTCAGTGAAGAAGTTTGTTTGGAGTAAGGAGACCTGTAAATGTGATCAGCTGATAACTGATTCTTAAGAATATGGTCAAACTGTACAGATGCAATTTAGACTTGAGATCTGATCACAGATCAGTCAGATCAACTCCAGACATGGTATGGCTGAAGCAACAGCAGTCCTACTGCAATTCAATAGGCTTGTAATTACACATGCATTAATGCATTCTTCCTTATCCAGATATGATATTCAGATACAGAACATATGTTAATATCAGGTGTAAATGGGGTTGAAAATAGAGCTGTAAGGATTAATGGGCAACAGTTTGGATGTCTGATAAATTGTTGGAACCATATTTTTTGAGCAATAATGACAACAATTAATTGGTTCCAGCTTCTAAAATGTGAATATTTGGTGATGTGATAGCTCAGTTTTCTTTCATAGTTAAGTCAATATTCCTGTGTTTGGACTGCTCTGGTAAACTGTGTTGGACATTTATAGACCAAACAATCTATCAAGAAAAATCAGATTAGTGGATAATGACAATTTTCCTTAGTTACAGTCCTAAACTCTAAAATATGTAATACATTATACAAAATATCCCTACTGTTTTTGGTGCTGCAGTGTGGGGAGTGAAGATCATTCTGACTGTGGGAGAGGATGACACCCAAATCGGGTGACGCTCGATTTAAGCGGAAGGTACCTACCCTCTTTGCTGTTGTGGATGATGTTCTTGCAGAGCAGGTCATTGTGGCAGAGCACCACAGGGGAGCCCAGCGTGGAGAGATGCTCCTTCATCCACACCATCTCCTGCTCCAGCACCACCTTGCTGGGAACCTCCTGCTGGATCCTGGACAGGGAGCGCAGAGACAGAGGCAGAGAAGGAGAAAGAGGAAGAGGAAGAGAAAGAAAATGTCAGATCTTTAACACACTTCAGGTTCTTCTCATTAAACAAGTATTCGGACATCACTGGGCCCAAGTGTATGGTAAAGGAAAGTGACAGGAATTGTTTTACTAGTTGTTATGGACCAAAATAAAGCACCTTTCATTGTTTTTGGTATCATTAATAAGTGGGAACATGCTGCAGGTGATGTGAACACAGCTGAGACCAACATGCACAAACAGCACACAGGCTCAGTGGGGCACTGCCCGACAGGCTCCTGGGATCACAGCTACAGAGAAACAAGTTCTCAGAGGATACTCCTGGTGCTGCAGAGTGCTCCTGAATCACCATGGATACACCACTATGTCTCCTTTTGAAATGGGCTTTGAGACCTGATTACACATGCTTGATTTGGGATTTATTTTATAACTGTTTGTACATATTATGCTTGAAAATGGCACTGAAGCATCTCCTGCAGCTGCATTAAAACATTTGACCTTTTCCATCTGTGGGCACACGACACAGGCCCGCTCAACGTTTAGTGCTCAGCCCAGGCCAGATGACTCACAGTGACCCCTTCAGATTAACAGCAGGTGCAGCTTCAACCTGTGTCGGTCTGAAAGTGGTATTATTGGCTAGTTGAGAAAGGGTTAGGTTGCTGAGTTAGTGTCTCAGCCAACCAGACCGGTGTGTGCTGAGCAGAGACCCCTGTGCTGACTGTAATGGGTTTACCGGGCTTAATCCACAGTTAGCCTGATAGCAGGAGATGAGAGAAAGCAGGGAGTGAGGCTGGGTTAACACACACACACACACTCTCACTCTCCTCGGAGATCTCTACCTGGCTCGCTGCCTCTCCTTAACCTGTGGCCTCTCCAAGAGTCTCAGCTGTTCAATCCCTGCCTGGCCTATAGCACAGATATCACACTGTTGATCTATGGGAGGTGGCCAGTATTTTTTGTCATCACTACTGAAATAATTCTATGTAACAACAGAATATTATATATATTTACATATGTATGTATGTATGTATGTATATATATATATATACAGTATATATAATGTGGCTTTCTCTTCTCTCTGCTTCAGACCGCAGTGTAACAAGTGTCTGCTGCTCAGGACCAGGACACTCTGGCTGTCTACGTTACCAAGGAAGAGAGTAAAGTGACCTGACACAGAGCTAAGCAAACATCTGCTGGCCCACTGCATGCCTCAGACTCCCTAATCCAGTCGGCTATTATTGTTGCAGTTATGTAAGCCACATGCTGGACTTAATCTAATAGCCATCAGAACAAAGATACCAGCTGTGACTGGGCAGCTGGCCAGGTTATGAAACAGTCTACCTTTGTCGGCTCCACAGGTCCAGTGCCAAGACGCGGAGCGAGCCATCTTCAGCATGAACTCCTCTGAACTATTCATCCTTCCTCTTTCCCACAGATGACAATACAAGTGCATGAAAATCATTTCTCAATAGCAAATGCACCGACCTTATGTTTGTGTGTGTGTGTGTGTGTGTGTGTGTGTGTGTGTGTGTGTCAGTGCAGGGATCAAAAGTTGTTGGATAAGTTCAGAGAGTCACAAACTCTCTGTTTTTTTCCAGTGTCTTTGGTTACAAGCTGTCTCATTATCACATCACCTGATGAAGCTGATATATTTGAGGATAAGACAATTATATGTTGAAGACATCAGGTATTCTTTTTGAATGGAGAGAGCGCAAGTGTAACACCGGCTCCTACAGAGTGCTGCATCATGTGCAGACTTACTGTTACTAAGCTCGCGAAGTCCATTTATATCGAGTCTTTCAGGTTTGCTGTGATGGAGGAAATAATATGTGAAAACGTCTCCTGACGTCGTTACTGCAGAAACAGACAGCTGTTAAGTATTACAGATATCTGAAATGATGAAAAGCTCAAACGGACAAAAACATCATTCTGAGTGCTTCCAAGAGGTTGAAAGGAGACTTTATGAATATGTGACGGACAAGCTACACAAATGTGAGATTTACATTCTGTTTACAATTTCATGTTTCAGTTGTGGGATAAAAGGGTTCAGAGATGGATAACATCTTCTCCTTGGATTAAAAGTATCTCAGGGAAACTTCCCCAACAGAACCAAGTGTGAACATTTGTTGCATCTTCAAAAACAGGTGTTGGAAAAGGGAGGATCCTCTGATAATCAGGGTGACCTTATATTAGGGCCAACACAGCACAATGTTTACCATGTTCATTATCTTAAGCTAACATGTTAGCACGCTAACATTTCCTAACATTTCCTAATCAGGAATGTCAGTAGTTTTTGATGTATTTGGTCATAAACTGGACACTCTTTATGAAAATGCATGTCTGTACAAAAATTCATGGCGAGCCATCAACAGCTGATGAGATATTTCCCTCTGGTTCAAAGTGGTGGACTGATTGATCAACATTACCATCTCTAGTGCCACACCACTACCATGGCTAGTAATGCTACAACTAATCTACTAACTATTGCTGGGTGATAAAAAGACCTTGATAACTATTACAAAAAAAAAAAAAATTCCCACAATAATGATGATCAACTGATGAATACGTTTTTTATAAATGTATCTGCTCTACATTTGGATCAATCATTTGTGTTACAAAGGATGGCAAAATTGTGGCAAAGAGAGGTCACACAACCTCATCTCCCAGGTTTGGAAATGGTGTAGTTTTCTAAAGCTGCATGAATAGTGCAGTGACGTCTGTTGCAAGATATGCAGCGCACTGTGCCGAAGAAGACTAGAAACACAGCAAACTTTTTCACCAAAGACAACATTACCATCCCACCATCACAGTGTACAGAAAGCTAAAGTCTGCGCACCCAAAGTGCTAGCACTGATGCTAGCAGCCAAGCACCGGTGCAGCCGGTGTTGCACAGTGTTCAGGCACACACTAATTACATAACTTCCCCACTGTCCCCTCTGTCTTTTTCAATTTTTCATAGACATAAAACCCATTTGTTCCCACATTCATCCAATAAAAAACTTGTAAAAATACTAACGCCTATTTAGCGATATTCCAGATTTAAACCCAATGCCAAAGAGAAACCTGAAAACATGAACGAGGCCATCAGCAAACTCAGTCTGTAATTTACAGACACTGAACAGACACACTTCTTTTCTTGTAAAATGAGTGTGATCAGTAACACCAGTGTTGTCACCAGTTTATTACCCAGTGGGAAAATTTCCACACCGTGGCTTCGCAAACAAGCCTCTCGTGGTATCAGCAGCTGCTCCTGTCGGCCTCCTCAGGCATTACCTGATATGATGAGAGCTCAGAAAGAGGCAAGGACACAGCAAGTGCAATTTCATACTTCACTTACTGAAAGTGTTTTATTCTGGGTACTAAGTGCCCGGATGGGAACATTTTTCAAAAACGGATCTGCCTCAGCTTTATGAAGATTGGGTGGGCAAGGTGGGAGAGCAGCTTTACACACTGTAATCAGGCTGTACGACAGAGCTTTACAAATGTAACACTATAAATGTTATACCAGTTGGTTGCAGAGTATTGATTATTGATTAAAAAAATAGGATCATTTAGAAACTTAACAAATCTTGTGATTAATGTGGAATTCAATCCCAAATGGAATATACCCTTTCAAATTCAAATTAAAAGTTACCCACGGAGTTTCCTTGTAATCAATCAGTGTTCACAATCAGTGTGACTCAACATAACACACTGTGTGTATCACTGAGGTCTGACAAACGTGATGATCGTGTTTCCTTCTTTATTAATATTATTAAATGTATATCTCAATAACTACGTATATCAATATGATAGTATTTTTGACCATATCACTTAGCCCGACTGTGGCAGAGAGTCTGGAGTGTGAGGCCACCTTCATGTAAAATGAACTCTCTTCACTCAGCGTCTGTATGTACATGATGAGTTAGACAAACTAGCTGTGGCAGTTAGAAAATTAAACAGTGTAACTAGTTCACTAGTTAACTAATGGTACAGGCAAACCAGACTGTGCTTCATGAGCTACTGGATTATTATCACAGCATGTGCAGAGCCACAAGCATGAGGACCAACTACAAACTACTGAGCAGCAACTGAGGGTCCAGCTCTCACCTGATGTTGGAGGCTTGATCGGTGAACTCTGTGGCCACAAGGGAGAAGTATTTCCTCATCTTGATCCAGAGGTTAGGTTTGGGGATGCAGCCGTTGTGTGCGTGGATGGCATGAATACGAGCCATCTCCCTGGCTATCAGTCTGAGAGGAGGAGACACACACACACACACAAATGAATATGGTCATCATCATGACTAGATTTTCAACATGAAATGACAACAAATCCAAGGACTCAGTGACAGACAGCCCTGCTAAGGGATTAAGATACTTTTCTGTGCAAGGTTAGATGAGGACAAATATCTCTCACTGATTTCAGGGAATGAGTCCATTCCCAAAATCATCATGTAACACACATTTATTTAACAAAAAACGCCAATGACAATGTGCATTAGCAGTGAAGGGGACACATGCTTTAGGCACATTGCTGTAGTAATACAGTGACATGACCAACTATTTTGCACGGGCGCATCTTTGGAATCAGCCTTTGTTTATTTGTTTCACTTGTTTCGATGGAATCATTTGCATGTGACAGACATGTGAACGCTTCATTTGCCTCTGTAATGAACAGTGTCGAGGAATCAAAGCACGGCAAACAGTCTGTGTCTCAGTTTCTACGTAGGGAGTAGAAACCACAAAGGATTCTGAGCACGGTGCTACCTGGCACTGTTTTATAACTGCACCATCTCTAACGTGTCCCCACCTGAGTAGGGAAGGATCCCTGACATCCTGCGTCCCCAGAGCATCCCCCTGCATGAACTCATAGCAGATGCCGTTCTGAAAGGTGCAGTAGAGACGAGGAGCGCAACCATTAGCATGTAGCACCTAAAAGTGAGACACAAAAACATACAATTAGGTGGGAGAAACAAATCTGTGGCAACTTCAGAGGAGAGTACACACCCATTAAACTCCCCTTTGTTTTTACGCTACCTGAAAGCTCTTGAGCTCATTGTCTCTGTCCACAATCAGCTCAGTCTTGTTCCCGTACACTCGGACCAGCACGACGTCCTCTGGACTGTCCTCCACGTAGCAGCCCACCAGCTTGTTGGTGGTTCCATCAGTGAAGAGCTAGGAGAAGAGGAAGATAAGTCACTTGACGGGTCACAGAGACGTACCCTCGACCTCTGACTGTCCAGCACCACAGTGGTTCCCGCACTAAAGCTTCAATTTCAATCCACTCCACAGTCACACAACGCTGTCAGTGTTCCCTGGGCCTGGATCAACAGTGCAAACACCATGCAGCTCTGACCTATATGAGATAAATGTATCATAGAACAACATTCTGACTGTTTTATCCCCTGGGGGGCTGGCGCATGTTTCAGGGGCGTCACCCATCTTTTCCTGTGTTTCCACTTGGAGAAGAGATTCATTTTCCACTGAACTTTGGAATAATTTAATTCTAGAATTTACTTATAAACTCGCACATCTGTCTTCCACCATGACCACAAAACATTAAATGAAATAAGATATAAAACTACTTGCACTAATAATGGCAGAGAGGAGTAATAGGAGTGTTGATTTCATATTACATCCTTCAAACCTGGAATTAATCATGATGCAAGTGGTTAATTGATCAAACAACAATATAAACATTTCCCGAAGCTAATAGTCTATACATGTGGATTACACAGCAGTTCTTTGACTGTAATAATAATAATGTAGTGTGTGTTACCTCGTGTGAAGGATGCTGACAGTATATGGTCACATGAAGGACATTGTCTTAAAATCTACATGTTACATTTCAAACATTCTATGGGATAGAAGTTTGGGATTAAACTGTTGCATAGAAACATCTCATGAGTTACAGAACAGCTAGATATTTAATTATATATTCTTCCTCAGATCTGTGTCTGTGAAGAGAGTTCTGCTGGTCACTACCCAGGATTGGAACGTGGGTTGTAGTTTATGACTCTTATCTAGAGAGGGACAGAGGAAGGGAGGTTGGTGTGTGTGTGTGCATGTGTGAGTGTGTTCATGCATGGCACAGACAGGCCAGGATTCACACCTTAGTGTTAATCAGTCCTTTTGTTGTTACTTGTCCTATACAAGAAACAATCAAATATCATTAGACAAAGTCTTATTACAAACTGGAGATTTTGCCTATATTCTCCAGTTGCCTGGTGTCCATTGGTTAATCCTCTGGAGCTGACCCTTTGACCTTTGGTCTGGTTCTGTGTCCTGCTAAAAGCATGGTCTGTTTGTGGGAGAAGGGTCCTTTGTCTCTGTTTCCTATCAATTTGATAGTTTGATGGTGGGAAGAGTCGCAAAGTGTCAGTTGTGGGTCCGTAACTCTGCATGTCCTTATAATGAACTTCCTTAATGGCTTGTGGCTGATGCCAGGCCAGGTATGTACGCTACAGTCACATGGCTAAACTACAATACTACATATTCCAAAAATGATTACAATTAGTAAACACAAGATCTAGGTCACACGGGTATAGGCTCAAATTAAGTGGTTTTAATTAGAAACTGTTATTGCATTGTTTATACATTGGGCAAGAGAGAAAGAGCGACCAAATAGCGAGACTGGTGTCGAGTGTTGCTTGGATTTCAGCTCTCTCCTCTCGCTCTCTCTCTCTTTCTCTGACTGTTCAAAAAGTCCTATTTACAACCATGAAAAACAGCAGCTAAGAAACCGAACTGAGTGACATGTTCTGTCCTTATAAAGATCTCCTCTGCTCTGTTTAATCACAGTGCAGCACCTACACACAACAAACAGCGTCAGTCAGCTGGTTGGAGTGTGTGTGTGTGTGTGTGTGTGTGTGTGTTCCAAGCATTGCTTATATACATGAAACTATGGCAGGACAAATTCAATTTGATATTACTTTAAATACTACAACAAATACTGGTAATAATAAGTTACTACATTAATGGGTTTCTTTAATAAAAATGTTACATGTCAAAACAAGATTCACACCAGAGCTTCAAGTCCTGCGGTTAGAACCAGCAGACAAAAACAGAACAAATTTAGGGAACTCAATATCACTAGTGGTATTAGGGGATCTGAGACAATTAGAAAAAAATAAAAGTCAATTTGCCAACAATGTTCATCAGAGCAGCGTTTATTTAAGTTTATTTTAGATTTATTTCATTTTGGTTGGTCCACTTCTAGAGAAAGGTGTGACTCATTCAAACCTCCTAAACCACTGGGGAATTCTCAAAATAAATCCCATTAAAAATGACTTGTGTTTGTACAAGTGATCTTGCATGAGGCACAATGACCCCTCTGCAGGGTGGTGTTGGTGTTGCATCAGTTAGTCAACAGGTTGAGCCCAACACCCCTTCTAAAATGAAGAGTATGCAAAAAGTCTGGTGTGTCTGAAGCTGGGCCTTAAATATCTGAATGGCAGCATCACTCCAGTGGAAGCCAGTGGGCCAGTCCGTCCCACTGCGGCAAGCACAATAACAACATACACATCTCCCCCGGCCCAGACGCTCACTCACGCATATCTGACATTCCACACGTGGCTGACCACAAAGATGGGCGCACAGGCATCCCTGTTATGACCCAACATACACAAGCATACACGCCTTTGCTACCACATGACTGATCCCTTCTACCCGCCACACAATACGCCGCTAAGACCGGTGATCAATACATTGACAGACAGCGATAAGCTTGGACCCAGACAGAGGTAAACATTCATCCATATACCGCCTGACGTTTTATTTTTGCCATCAGTGAGTCTACGTTCGGTGGTCTGACTGTAACGGCCTGAAGCCGGCTTCCTTTGGCAGAGATGAGTCACTCTGACTGCAGCATGAGAAAGTTGTAAGAGGAGACTGCCGCTCGCTGTTGCTATTGGCACAAGTTGCTGTTTTCAGGAACTCAGTGTGTGTGAGATGTTTGGAAATGGACAGTGTGTATTTACAGTAAAAGTCTTCCTGTCCAGGTGGCGGGACTAAGCAGGTGTTTCTGTCAACAGTGCTGCCCTGCTGCTCCTCGCCACATTTAGCGCTTCCCGCTCTCATCAAAACAATGGTCCCGCTGCTCCAGAACATCCTTCCCAACGCAACCAAAATAACCAACATTTCTTTTTTTATTTTCTTTTTTTAAACTTAATCTCACATTTTCCTCAGTCCGTCATCATCATCATCATCATCATCATCTGCTGCTGTGACTTGGTCCGTGAGTGCGCTGCCAGTCATGCAGCTGTACCATTCCATACCAGGACAAAAGCAGCCGGTGGGACAAAGCCTGTTTGGGTGAGGGTCATTGAGAAAAGCGCTGCTGGTCTGGCCTTCAGCGAGCGAGGTAAACGACGTCACCTCCTGAGCTGCAGGTGTGTGAGTGGGTGGGGTATCAGATCCAGAGAGATTAGCCAGCAGGATGTAAACACATGGTTGCCGTGGCTGGGCTCGAACCATGGCACCGTGAGAGTAACAGCAGTAAATGGTGTCACTCCACAGACTTTGACCTGGCAATGACACATGGGCACTTGATCCTTTTACAAGGAATCAATTATGCATTTTCCTTTCCCTGACGAGCCGAGCGGTTCTACAGCACAGTCATGTTTCTGTAGTTTCAATAAATCCAACGCAGTGATCTGTCTTCTCTCTCATGGATCTCTTTTTAATTTCAGGAGTCGGAACTTCAGAATTCAGCTTTTAGTCATGTTATATATTTAATTCAAGCTGATTAACCTCATTGCCCAACCATCAGCTTCAGTATTTGGATCAAATGGCTCATGAAAAATAAGTTGTGCCGACGTCATTGGGCTACAGCTGCTATTTCACTGTGTCCCCATATATTCTGATGCTGATAATGTAAGATGAGACTCTGTGGCAGATCCACACAATTAGGGCTCAATAAAGATTGACTGGAACATCCCTACAATGGGACAAAATTTTACTATACTACATATAAAATACTGAATACTGGCATTTTGATGTCCTTTTTTTCTTCTCTGGTTTCTGAATGTTTTTTGGTTGGATTGTTGTTCAATTTTCTATATAATTTCTTCTTTTTCTTTTTTTTATCTATTTTCTAAACTTTGTCAGAAAAAATGTAAAAAATGTAAAAAAATATCTCAGACATTAAATACGACTCCATCTTGATAAAGGTTTGTGGAGCATGATAACAGAAGGGACAATGATGGAAGTAAGTTTAGCTCTTTGTAATTATATGATGTTCCCCTACTAAACATTACATCAAACAAAAATCTACACATTTGTTAAGCAAAAACCTGTCGTTTCTGAATGAAAACGATTCTGTTTAATCGAAATATTATTGAAAACGCCATATGGCCAAGTGCAGTATCTAAATCGCAAGTGCTGCAATTTTTTTGATAAAGGTAAAACATGTCCAACAGACCATAAATGAAGCATTGTAGTGCTACAGAAACGCCCCGGCCTACAATTCATATTCTCAGGACGTAAAGTAAGATGCTTCTTTGGTACAAGGCTCAACAAAAATCACATCATCATCTTTCTTATATTTTCTCCAGTAAAAGTGAAATGAAGAAAGTACCATTCGAACTGAAACCATGACTCATATTGCAATTGCTGAGTGATTTTTTTGCATGTCATTCAGCCCTATCTCTGCTGCATTTTCATTAGTGACATCAGTTGCATCAAAACAAGCACTCTCACACACTACTTTCTCCCTCAACAAATGAGAACGCACAATTACACCACATGATGCAGAGCAGCAGAAGCCGACAGTAAGGAAGATAAACCCAGTGAGAGTGAGTGAGACACACCGGCACAGGACAGTGTGAGAGAAAAGTTGTGTAAGGACAAATAAAAATGACTAAATGTCTCCTGAAGAAAATCCCACTGATGGTGGTGAGAACGAGAATGAGAACGAGAACGAGAACAAGAACGAGAACGAGAACGAGAACGAGAACGAGAACCCCAACTCTGCTCGCACCGGGAAAAGGTTCACATTCTGAGGTGTGTACGTTTTTTGGATTCAGACAAGATGATGAAAGACAAAAATCACGCACACTGTAAGCAAGCGGTGTTTCTAGCAGCGGCAGATGCAGAGTAACACCACAAAGTTTCACCTTAAAGGTCACCACACACTGCAAAATGATGAAGCTAGAAAGCTTAAGAAAACTTCAGCAGAAAATCTCTGCCGTCCGACCACACACGTCAGTGACAGAGACCATATACAGTGCATCGCCATCAGCATAGCCATCAAGCTCCCACAGACACAAGGAGAGAGAGGGGTTGTGTAAATAGGAGAAGTTGATTGTTAAGTGTGATTCATGAATTTGCATTTAAGTAGTGCTCCATTTCTGTTGTTCAAAGTTAATGTGCCGGTCCTATATCAGGCAACATCATAGTGTCTGTTGCGTTTCCTTGTCTCTCAGGTAAATCAGTGAAATACATGTTAATACTGAAAGAAAAACTGAGAGAGAGAATCATGATCTCATTTCTAAGCAACAAAATCATGATTCTCATTTTATCCATAATGGTGCAGCCCTATGATAATACCTATTCTCCAAACATTTTAAAATGAGTGCCACTGAGCTCAGGAGACATAATTAATAATAACAATAATAATAAATTAATAAATAGTGTTCTGTTACAACTGTCACACAAAAAAAAGAAAGAGAAAACGCTTTACAAATATGGAGTGTGCCTGTTTACATCCTGTAAAGCACCACCTAAAGCACTGTAAAATACCTCAAATAGGCTCTTTAATATTAAACTGAATGTGAGCATGAATGGTTGTTTCCCCCTAAGTGTCAGCACTGTGATAGACTGGCAACGTGTCCAGGGTGTAACCCGCCCTCGACTGATGTCAGCTGGGATTGGCTCCAGCTAAAAGGATAAACGGTATGGCTAATGAAGGAATGAATGAATAAATTTTAAACTGTCAGAGTAAAATGTTCAACAGAAGTGGTGAAGGCTACAGATAGCAGAGTGCTAACCCTGGATTAATATGTCAGAGTGTTGGATCAGTGATCCGGAGATGTAACAAATGTTCATTCCTTCTATTTGCTGTTTCAATATTTCTTTTAAGGAGTCTGTTGAATTTCATTTTTTTTTTCCTATTTACCTAATTTTGTTGGATCTTACTACGGCTGAAATCGTGACTCATATCCCAATTGCATCAGGCCTAAATCTTACGAAAAGGTTTTACAGAAGCTGTTCTTTTTTCCATCGTATCTTTAAAATGTGCATTTGAACCTTTTTATTTGTATTTTTGTTTTAATATTTTAAGTGAACTTATATATAAACTTTTGTGATAATCGATTAATCACATCTTTTTTAACAAAATATCCCCATATTCTCTTCTTTAAGTCTCCCAAATGTGAAAATTTTGACCTTATACAGGCCAAATGCTTTATCCATAATGAAAATAATGTATAGTAGCTGCAGCCATTCTAAAGTATTGTATGTTACATTTTATGTATGAAAGGATCCAGAAAAAATTAAGATTATCAAAACATTATTACTATCATCAGCAGTTACACTTTCTATGTTAATGACCCCAGATGAATTACATTAGACTACAAACTCCATTATGACATTAGGGCTGTAAGTATACTGTGCCGCAGTATTTTGCTATGCAAACTGTGTGCAGAGTGAGTTGTGAGTGTGTCACTGATCACTGATCTCTCTGCCTCCAAGATAAAGCTCCATCCCACAGATGGAGCTTTCATTTAAAACATGAAGTGGATTTATGGCTCACTTTGACTGCAGAAATGGTTTTACAGTGTCTTTTATGCCCAATCAAGCAATAGGTGAGTTCCCCAAATGACCTTTGGAGGCAATTTGCTGAGACAACAAGCACAGACTCCACCAGCTACAGTTTCTCTTATTCTACTGTGGACCTTCCAATGTCTGTAACTGTGAATTCATGAATAATACAACATCTTTAATCCAAATTAGAAGGTTTTTAAACTTTACACCTTTATACAACTAAAGCAGGTACAGATTTGTGTGTTTGTCCTCATGGTAACTGTACGTCTGCCTTCTGTTTCTGTCTTACAGTTGACATTATACGTATCCGTGTCATCTGTGTGTATAATTTTGCCTTGTAAAAGGCAAGTGAAATACAGCATCCAACAAGAGGAGTTGTTGGACGAATAGTTTTTTAGAGAAAGTTGATCCAACCAAATTCAGACATTATCTTACTGCCAACATTCTCATTAAGACATGAATTAGATTTCATAATATTTTCTATTATGAATCTGAATGCAAAACACAGAGGTTTGTCTTTTCATTTTAAACAGTGTATTGTTTGCATGTTGTACTGAAGTGTAGAGGGAAAGGTATTTTGATTGTTATTTATTTTTATTTATTACTGCTATTCTGCTAATCGTGTGGATGGTTCGCTAATCTACACTATGGGAGTTACTGGACACATTTCTCCAAGTGGCTAAATAAAGTATTTATCTATCTATCTTTCTATCTATCTATCTTTTAAAAAACTGTGAGTATTAATACTGTTTTAGTCTAATTTTGTTATAAATACTGTTTCAGTATCATATATCACCAGGCCTTTAGACCAGGCTGAGTTGTTGTGAACTTCAGTACGTTGCATTTCGTGTAACATAATCAAAACCGCCATCCTAAAGAGTCTCAGTATGCTTTTGCCTGTGTAGTCCCCAAAGCCACCACAGCAGATCATGTTTCTTTTATCATTAACATTCAGTCACACTGGATTCAGACAAGACAGCAAAAAGACATGATAAAAAAGCCATAAACAGGATTCATAAGGTGTCTTTGCTTCCTGGTGCCATTAACAACCCTCATGTTTCTCAACCAAACTGACCATCACGTCACTACCAGCTGGCCACTGACACTAAGATGACAGCATGACTTGGCTTTCATGCTACATTTGGTACTTGATGTTGTGGACTTTGGACATATTAAACTATCTGAAAACTGAATGACCTTAGCTTAATTGATGAAATAGTTTCCTAGTGGCTTTTGTGGTAATTTACAAGCTGACACTAGTTCGCTACCTTAGTTAGAGTTCAGACTGAGAGCGTCTTGCTAGCTTAGCTAACTTTACCATATTATTTTACTATCAAGACAGATACCAACCCATAAAACGTCCTCATTCATAAATCAGGAAGAGGACGTGGCTGTGTAGTGGTGTGCCGTTTGTTAAGAAAACTACCCGGTAGATAATCTGTCCACGGCCCTCCTCCTGCCTGGTTGACACTGTCTGGTGATGCTGCAGAGCTGTCAGTCTTAGCTTAGCTAGCCTAGCATACTCTGCGCAGCTAGCATAGCGGCTAACGTTACCTTGGTCTTGACATGGCTGGTGTCCCACGTCGGTCTCAGCTCTTTAATGAGCTTCATCGCCCCCTCCGTTACGTTGTGTTCGTCCACGAAAATGGGAATTTTTCTAATGACCGGCGACCCGACGGGCACATGTATCTGCGTCTCCATCCTGCAGCCGTTTATCTGAAACGTTAATCTCCGAGCCCTTCACAGACACCTCCAGAAATTGCAACATACAAGTGTTGCTTGGTTTATAAGTAGCTAAATGTTGATGTGTTTTTGTGAATAGACTGAAGTTCTGCTTGATAGATTTATCTTGCTTGATAGCTGTTGCAATAACGATGAGTAAGAAGCTGTGAAGATGACCGATGAAACTGCCGGGTAGAGATGCTCGCTGCCGGTTTTCTTGGGAGCAGTCAGCCAACTGTACCATTTCCTCCTACTTAGCTCCACCCGCCCGGGATCATCCGATTGTACAGCGGGTTGAGACTCACCATAGCCGAACACGCCCCTTTTTGTCCGAGTGTGTCCGAGTGAAACCCGAGTTCAGCCGAATTAATATAGACACTGCTTTTATGAGACTATTAGACCAATTACAGTGAATTCATTTCTTTCTTTCTTTTATCTCTCTCTTTTATTGAACAATTTTATTTATTCATTCATTTATTTTTTTTATCTTGATATTTGGTGTGTTATTTAGGCTTGTAATGGGTGCTGTAATTGTATAGGCTACATGCTGTGTGTGTTTGCATATATGATTGCTTATGTTGGAAGTGGGGTGCATTACGAATGCCAGAAACCACAATGAAGATGTGTGAACGCCAAGGAATAGGCTACATGATTTACTACTGAATATACTGTGCAAGAAAACATAGTGTGTAGCCTGTATGGGACTGGCTCAGTGATAAGCAGCAAAATGACCACCAGTCAGTTCATTTTATTTTTGTTTCATATAAATATGAACAGAACATCTTTGAGTTCTTGCCTGTTGATTGGACAAAACAAGACCTACCATGAGAAGACATCACCTTAGACTCTTGGGAACTGGGAACTTGCAATGGACATTTTTCACTATTTCCTGTGTTCTTTAGTCCCACACCCCAAATCCTAAAGATATTCAGTGTACAGCCTAAGACATTGAAGACGATGGAACACGATGGAATATTTGGAATCAATTGAATTGAATGTGAACACAGCTGCCAATTAATGTTCTGTCCATCTACTAATCAATTAATTGAGTAATCGTTGCAGCTCCCGTACACATCTTACAAAACAAATGTAATATAATATTCTAGAAAGTAGCATAAAAATGATTTCACCCATTATCAATTTTCATGAACTGCCACTTTAAATAGACACGGTTAAAACACAACACAGTATAGATGGAATGAAAAGGACGTGATCTGCATGAATCCAACATTATGGCAGTACCAACTCTCAGCCAAGTGGTGGCAGTATGGTAATAAAAATGTATGTGATGTGGTGCAACTGGTGGAAACCCTGATGGATGATTCCTAGGTAGCCTGTAGTATTGATATCAATATATTTAAAAAAACTCAGTTATTTTACAGCTGTGAGCAGAGAGATTTGCTGATATATGTTTTACACATCACTCTGACTGTTGTTTGAGAAGTTTCCTAACTCTGTCACTCTGTCAAGATCCACTTCAGACCAAAGATCTCCAGTTTGTTACAGATTACATCTCAGGAGTTCCCTCTTTGGACACTTTCGTTGTCAGTCTGGTGAGACATAGCTGAGATGGTGCAAACCCACTTTTATGCATTCCCAAAACTCCAACAGAATTTATTAGTGCTGAATATAAATAAATTGGAGAAAATATAATATATTGTGTCACATAGTGATATTGGGATTATGTCATTCCATCTTCATTTTTTGTGTATACAATACTGGGTTAAAAATGTCTGGTCTTTACCATCCAATATTTCAGAAACTCTCTCCGTGAAGACAGAACATACCTACCTCCAAGCCCAGGAGTTGACTGACAGTGCTGTGGCTCCTCCATCCTGGCCTCCATCATGATCCTGCTGTTCTTCACTCAAGTCTCATGAGAGCCAGTGAACAGCCGGTGAACAATGAGATAAACAACCACGGACGTCCGGACTCAGTCAATTTACTTGTTGCATGTATTGCTAGAGGCAATCAATGGTGTGTGTGTGTGTGTGTGTGTGTCTCTGTGTGTGTGTGTGTACTAAGTTAGAATACATAAACAAGTCCACAGGAAGTTTGGAGGATTTTTGTCACTTTGTTTACTGTTTGGGAGCAGAGAGCCATGACTGGGCCTTCTTCCCATTACTGTACATTCTTATTACAGCAGCCAAAGTCCTGATGCATTCATGCAATACCAAACTTATTACCCCAGCGCTGAATCCTACCCCACCCCCTTTATCATATATTATCTCTACCTATAAGATCTTTATTTTCTGTCTTTATTTTCTATCTTTGTCATATTTGTATAGTGACACTGATATATATTGGCAGAGGCGATAAACTTATGATATTGGTACTATTACTGTTATCACTGAGTGGCACAACACATGATGTAATTTACAGGTTTGCTGTATTCTTCTGAATAGTGTTTTTTCATGATGATGCACTCACGTATTTGATGTCAAGTTTTGATAAGAACTTGGAACTGTGGAACTGATCCTCAAAACACTATTCTATGACATCAGCATTCTATGGCAGGTATTTACTGTATACACAGCAGCAAGTGTTCAGACAGACATTTCACTTCGGACCTTCAGACAGGTGACACGCCAATCTGAACAGAAGAAGAACTCTTTGAAAAGAAGAGAGAAATCTTTGAGGGAACAAGACCAAACATCACTGACAGTGACAACAATGGCCTCTCAAGGCTTTAGCTCCAAAAAGTGGGCAGACGAGCTGAGGAACCATGATATTGAAAACGAGGCTCTAACCAACTTGAAGAACAGAGGGAGTCTCACGCTAAAAGGGAGAGAGAGGACCAGGAGTTGATCCAGGGGATGAGGAGTGATCTGGCTGCCATTTGTCATGTACGGGAGGGCCTGAAAGCAAAGCTGAGAGAACTGGCCTCAGCCAACTTTGAGTTTATTACCATGGTTGTGATCAAGCTCAAAGTCGAGGAAGAGATCAGCCAGACCCTCCAGGCAGAAAATGCCAGGATCTCTACCAGGCTGGAGGCAAAGACAAAAGACAACGAGTCTCTGTCAAAACAGGTAGAGAATCTCACCTCTGAGCTCCAGAAGGAGCAGCCCTTGAGGCTGGAGCTGAATGAGCAGTTGCAGCAAGAAAAATAAAACCATCTGCAGAAACTCGAAGCAGAATATTGTGCTGAAAAGGTGAGAGATTACAGGCAGCCGATCCAGGGGCTGAAACCAAAGGAGGACCTGACCTATAGGTTGGTCGCTGTTTGTAAACACACAAAGTTGGCCCCTCCTCCTCAGCTCTATGAGCGAGAGAGAGAGAGAGAGAGAGAGAGAGAGAGCAGCGGTGGTCCAGCAAGCCAGAGAGTGATTTAAGAGAAGGAGCTGCATTAGTGAGAACAAAGCAGTGAATCAGGGAAATCAAAAAAGTAAAAGTCCATTCCTAAGGATGATTCTGATGATTCAGATTTTATATTGAAATTAATTCATTTAAATTATCTTTCCAACAAAATTCTTTACAAAGCCCACACAAGTTGAAAGAAGGTTTCACAGGGTGTGCGGGCTGTCCAGATTTAGATAATGGACTGTATGCATTATTGGCTGTATCTTCCTGCAAATGATCAAATTAGAGGCCTCCATGTTTCCCCTGAAAAGCTGAGTGTCAAAAGATTTCCTGCTCCAAAATTCAGATAAAACTGAGATGCTGGTTGTTGGTCCAGCAGGGTTAGGGTTAGTGTTAGACACCAGTTTAAATATGTAACAGTAATCCTCGACAACTGTGTGATTTCTCAAAACAGCCAATAACCTTTAACCCATTAAACTTAATCCTAGCCTCTGTTTTGACAAGCACATTAAAGACATTACAGAGACCACCTTTCACCTACATAACATAGCTAAAATTTGGTCTTTTCTGTCTATGGCAGATGCTTTAATTCACACCTTTGTTTCATCCAGTTTGGATTATTGTAATGTTTTGTTTTCAGATCTGCCACGTGTTCGTATTATCTTCAAATTATTCAGTTTGCGGCAACTAGAAATGTAACTAAATCCAGAAAAAGGGACCGCATTACACCAAGTTTAGCTTCCCTTCATCGACTCCTCATACTTGTCCGATCGAAATTCAAGGTGTTTCTAATGACAAACAAACTCATACAAGAGCTTGCCCCCTCATATCTGTCTTATCTCCTTAACCTTCATACTCCATCCCATGCTCCTCACTTTTAGAATACAGGGCTCCTGTCTGTCCTCGGAGTTAAAAAGAAGTCAGCAGACTGCAGGGACTTTTCCTATCGTGCACCCTTCCTCTGGAACAACCTCCCTGCTGACATCAAACTCTCATTGAAGTCCGAACTTAAAACTCATCTTTATGCCTTAACTTTTAGCTAGGGGCTTTTTCTCTGATGGTCTCAGTCTCTGTGAAACCATGACACCTACTGTGCACACACACACTGTGCATACATACACACATACTTATACACACATCACACACACATACTTATGCACACACATATTTACATACTTATGCACACAAATATTTACATACTTATGCACACACATACATACTCAAACAGACACACACACACAAAGGCATGCGCACCTAGGTGACTTCTTATAGGGAACGCATAATATGCTAAATTGTGACAAATAAAACAATGTTTACAAATGACTAATGGCTACTTTTAGTTTAACAGGACATAGTGGGATGTGTTTGTGTGCACAGTCCCACCCAGACACTTGTGTGTGAATGTTTCTACCTGTAACCACATGCCTCCTCTGCTCTCCCTAAACTTCATTCAGGCTCTTCACTGGCTCTCAGGAATGCAGATAAATCTGGTGTGTGTGTGTGTGTGTGTGTGTGTGTGTGTGTGTGTGTGTGTGTGTGTGTTGATAGCTGTGGATGCGTGAGAGGGTAGATGACCGAATGTGTACACGTCTCAGCCATGACCTTGTACACAGGTGGGACAGCTCAAAGGTAGAGCAGTGCTCCTTCGATATCTGAGGAATGAGGAAATGTTTACATTGTCACACACTGGAGTGCTATTTACAACGTCTCTCACACACACACAGAGAGAGAGAGAGAGAGAGAGAGAGAGAGAGAGAGAAAGAGAGAGAGAGATCATAAATCACATCTCCATTGAAAGAGTGAGCTCCGAGGCTGCTTCTTGTCCAACTTAATTTGTCATGTCATGGTTCATGTTGACACACTCCTCATCTATCACAGATTGTAGGATTACAGTGAAGTGGGGTGTTTGGGCAGAGGTGACCAGTCCACGTGAAAAGTATTTACTTTCACACCCAACCTCATAACATTTGCTGCTCACACCCACAGAAAGGACATGGACTGGTTTCAGTGTTGACAGATGTTCGTCGAGTGACTGAACAATGTGCAGTTTATGATCTATAACAAAATAAGTGAAAGGAAGGTCACTGAAGGACATCTGACCATCTGGACAGTTGAGAGCTCACTGGACTGAAGGACTCTGATAGACTTTACTGTCCTTATGTCCTTAATGCTTTCTCACTGTCATCTTTTAACACTGTTCAGCAAGACAGTTGCCAAATCAAGGCTACATGTGATGCTGCAGTGACGCCCCCATATTGTTACAGTAATATACAATAAATAAGTGTGAATAACTGATTTTCAGATCAGCAAAATTATTTTGTTACTTTCATTGTAAACTGAAAACAATTTAAGAAATATCTTTTATTTTATTTTCCTACCAATTCCTTCTTTATGGTAAAAATCCGCTTGCTGACTGGGGCGCAGTAGAACTACAAAAAAACTTATAGACACCCAATCCTTTATTAAATCTGTACTCTCCGTTTACAGAACTGTGTGCACTCGGATTAAGCATACAAGAGCATGATTTATAGATTTGTAAATGGAGAGTAGCCTACAGATTTATACAGTGCTCTCTTTTTCTCTCAGCTGACCCTACTTTCCTCTTTTTCACATTTTTCTTCGTTCTTCCCCTCTTTCCTTTCTCTTTTCACTCTCTCTCCTCTATGAAAACAGTTCTCCCCATGTTAGCTGCTTTATTTAAAATCTCTGTGACATTTCAGAGTCGCAGTGTTGCCTGAGATTTAGGTCAGTGATTATCCCACTTCAGATACTTTAGATAGCCACACCTGAGCACACAAAGCAGTGAGATCACCAAAGCTCTCGAAGTTTATGCAATGCTGACAAAAGCTTGTTCACAAAATAAAAGCCAGATTACACATTCAGTCACATACAGTGGCTCTGAAAAAGGGCTGTTGACTTTTCTGCACAATTACAAAGCAACCCCCTTAAAATACAGTGGAGATTTATCATCATCATCATGGTCATGCGCACTTTGGATCATCACATAAGATGGGTGAGATAAAAACAAGCCTATCTCTCAGACAGATTTAAAATGTACTCACGCACTGTACCTAAGCACCATTTTTTATTTATATGTACCGCTAGCATACTTAAAGCAGCTCCAAGCAATATTTTATATCACCAACATGGATAACATGGCTACGATGTGAAAAGGGTCGTTCATAGTGACGAACCAGAGAATTATGAGCCGACTCTGCAGTTCCATAGGGAGCGTGTTAGCGTCTTTTAGCTAGTTTTTGGGGGTTTTCTGGCTACCTCCCATCAGTGTTGTTTTAGTCTGCTGCAGGTAGCTGTCACTAGCAAAAAAAAAAGCTCTGAGCTCTGAACACTGCCTGCCCAGCACCAGACAGCAGGCGGACACAGTTAGCAAACTAGCTGGTGAACATATGGAGCACTGAGCCGCTAAAAGGAGCCAGTGTTTCCCTCAGGAGTTGGTGGGGAGCAAAACAGCGCTAAAAGGAGAGTGAATATTGGACTTATACATTCATTGAGTGGGAAGACGCATGACTCCAAATGAATGCTAATGCTGTGCTGTAAGGGTAAAAGTTTGCTATTGATTGCTAGGATATCACTTACTCTTTCTTTTACCCATATCTTTTCTTTACAATGACTGCTTTGTGTACATCTTACTGTTTTAAACTTGAAATATTAAATGCTGGACTTTTACCTTTAGTGGAAAGTGTGTCCTTATAGTATTTGAAGAGAAGAAGAAAAAGCAACAAAAGGAAAAGTGGTCACTTTAGTTATTTGATTTGTTCAATGTTTCCGCCTTCATACTGCATGACAGCAAAACACAATCACAATGAAACAAGTGAGAGCTGGATACGTTTTATATAGTATCTGCCACTGTTGTGCTGTATGTTTGCACAACTAAATATGACAATGCAGAGACTGCGCAGGTGTGTGCAACCCTCCTTCTGTCCTTGACATGTGGCTCAACCCTGAAACACGATGACCGGACAGGAAATGGTCACGGATCAATAAAGAAGAGAGTGGACAACCACATAGGTTAACATGTGTGACCTCATGTTTAGAGACCTTCATATCCCTGTAGGGTTAAACCAGGACGAGCCTTCAGTGAACTGGACACAGTGTATCGGTCAGTGTCACCACTTCAAAGAGTTGTTGTGTGTGTGTGTGTGTGTGTGTGTGCGCGTGTGTGTGTGGCTGTATTTGTCTTTTTGTTGACCCTCAGAGGAGCATATGGCAGCCAACACAAAGCTCTTACCCAACTCCTATCAACACTGATACTGTCTCACTCCTCCTCTCAAAGGTGAACAACAGGACACACACACACACACACACACACACACACACACACACATGGCTTCAGATCCTCAGCCCCCCTTTATTTACAGCCCCTTCTTCTTGCTTCCCATCCTTTCATTTTAAGATCAGGTCCTTTCACCCAGAGCGAGCAGCAGCTGGAGGACTGACTCTCAGGGGGAGGCAGGACGACAGCAGCAGGACAGAGGGGACCAACTCTGAGCTGCACATTAACTACTAATTACCACTCAAACACACACACACACACACACACACACAAAAGGAAAACAGTTAAAGTGAGTATTTATTTTCACCAAAACACCTATTATGTGATTTATGTAAGCTCGTGCTCTTTTTGGACTAATCTCTATGGATAAACTCTGATTTCAGGACTGAGGGAGGATCTCACTGCAACTTCTATTATTTTCATAAAAGCCCCTAACTGATGACTGATCTTCACTATTTGGTTTTTTGCTGTTGCTGGGAATGGATGTGTGGCTGCAGGTTTGACTGACTGTGACAGCTCACAGTGAACTGGAGGGGAGACTGGGGACGGTTGCAACAAGTCTTATGTCTCCATCAGAAACATGCAAGAGTGATGACACTCAAACTTGTTGTGGAGGAGTGAAAGTAATTTTTTTCATGAGTTATATTTTCCTCATTTTAATGTAGAAGAAAAAGTTATTTTGAGAATTATTTCCTCTCACAGTCAAAGTAAATTAGTGAAATTTCTAATATGTTACAACCATCCCTGATCCGTGTTGCAATCATTAATTGTAGTAAAAAATTAGTCACTATTTACATTAATGCATGAGTAATAATAATCTAATGATAGTAATAATAACATGAGTCATTTTTCACTTTTACTTTAAATAACTGAAGTACATTGCAGTGCAAAAGACGTCACCTACACTAGTACTTTTCATTGCAGAAAACAGTGTAAAACTTTATATATTTACATGTTATATTTATGGTCATTGTTACTGTACGATAAACTGAGGATATTTTACTGTATTTACCACACTGATTGTTGTGTTTCAATGAAAACATATGTGTGCATGTCTGCGGCTGTAGTTCACACCTTGACCTTGACCGTCTTATCAGATTCCTGCCAAGAGGCCTGAAAGGAAAAACACAGCTTCCAACACAGCCAGAGGACCTGAACTGATCACCGCCGCTAAGCTCGGCCTGCCTGCCTGCCTGCACGCGTCTGTGAAACAGGTGATAAATGTCGTTTGATATCTTCAGGACACTCTCTGTGTCTGTGAGAGAATACATTTGTTTGACTTGAAGCAGTACGATATTTGTAGCCTTAAGTAGCACAGAGTGAAACAGTACACACCTTTCCAAAGGTAAAAGCCCCAGATGAGTCACTGCAGGCGCTGCAGCTCAACCATATTCAGATTAGTCCTGGAAACCAAAACAAAGACTAAACAGTATCCGAGCTTTTCCTCTGTGAGCTCATGTGAGTTCAGATGACTCATCTACTTACCAGTGCATTAGTGAAGAGAACAGTGTCGTCTTTTACTCTTATCTTCACTAATGTTGGTGATTCATTTTGATTTATTTTAAAACCCTTTGTTGAAAGAGGTGAGTTTTCTGCTTTGCTGGTCTGCACAAAACACATTTCCATTCATAGACAAAACCAAGCGTCTGTGTTTCGCTTTGTGTGGTTGGTTATGTGCAGCGGAACGCAGGATTGGCTGTAAGTAGGATTTTAGAAACAAAAGTCTGTACAATTTTAATACAATTTTCTAATGATGTGTATTCACGTCAAGTGGTAGTTTGACATTTTGGGAAGTATTCTTATTTTCTTTCTTGCCCAGAGGCAGATGAGAAGATTGATGTCGATCTCACGTCTCAACAGTGAACATGAAGCTGCTTGAAGAGAGTTGACATATTTTTCTGTGATAGTAAACTCAACATTTTTGATTGGTCAGATAAAACGAAGCTTTTTGAATATGCCAACTTGAGCTTCAGGGAATAATGGCGACATGTGCCACCATTTTCAACTCCAAGGATTCAACGAAAAAAAATAAAACTACCTGGGCTTTTCTGAGTGGTAATTACTTAACATGCAGAAAAAATTAAAGGAATTTGTTCAAAGACAACTTTACAATAAATGAACTCAACATTAACTAAAACATTTTGTGACAGAGTCCTGCTGCAGGCTGGAGGACCTGTTATAACTGATATTCTACTTCAGTGGTGTGACAGATGAAGACAGAAATGGAGGAATAAACTTGGGGCTGGTGGGACCCCTGAGGGTCAGTTGGCCACTTTGCCTAGTTGATAATCCAACCTTGTTCACTAACAGTACAAAAACAAATCAAAGTTCATTCTAATAGTTATTTTTTTTTAAACTTGCATCCCTTTTTGTCTTTGGTTTAATACCTTGTTTATATATAAAATAACATAAAATAATGATTACGTTTCCAGAGCCGAAGGGGACGTCTTCAGATTATTCTGTCTGAGCAGCAATCTAAAAGTCAAACATACAGAATTTATTGTATAAGCACATTAAACTGATTCATTTCCTGCCAATAGACAAATTGTTTTGGCTCTAGTCCTGGGACTGGTTTATTGACATTGTGTAATTCTCTGATTAATTGCTGCCAGTGGATTGTAATTCATATGTAATTTGTGTGGTTCAGTCATGCCCGGCTGAATTTGATCAAGATGCACCTCTTTGTTATGGCTGTCAGGTGTGTAATAAGTGGTGAATTCAAGGTAGGGAAAGTTATTTCCCCCAGGAGTCGCTCAGATTCCTGTAAACAAATTCATATTTGACTTCCAGGTGAAGCTCTGACTGGAGTCCAAAAGGTGCAGAGTATCAGGAGTCGTTTTACCCTTTTTCTTTGTTGCTGCCACAAAGGCCATGAGTCAGATCCCCTTAAGATTCACTCTGGTAAAGGTGCAAACTAAAACCCACCATGACTCACTCTTGACTGTTGTGGACTGTTTTTTGCCACAAAATGCCTGAATCTCTGCAAACTATATCATTTACCTCAAAAACATGTGATCCCACTTATGACTCAGGACTCCACACATCTGATCATTTATCACACAAAAGGAACTGCCCGGCTTGTTGGCAAATATATAAAATATAAACATACATGTAAAAATCAAATATAAAACCTATTAGAAATTGAAACAAATTCATATCTTGACGTATACAGTATGTCTAGCCCATACAAATATGTATGTTTATGTATGTATGCTTATAGTGCAGACAAATGTTACATAAATATACATATATACATCCCAAAACCTGTTAATATATGTTTATAAAATTAGAAACAGTAAGGTCCAAAAGTCTGAGACCAGTTTCCCAGAATGGGAAGATAGACATTAAAATTGATAAGAAAATATCTAATATACAATATAAGCATAACGATTTTTATATGTACGTTGTTTTAATAAACTTGGATGTATTAATTAAATATATATTGTTATATGCTCACAACATGTTATACCATGTGAATTCTTCATAGATATTTTTAATATATGTACTGTACATATACTTATTTTACTATGGGTATTTCATATATGTCATAAACTTATATCTTCATATAGCCAGAGGATGTACGTGATAATAATATACACATATGTCATATAGCCTATTACATTTCTGTATGGGGTGCGTCCTGAGCAGGAACACAGTCAAAGATGTGGGTTGTAAACTGTTTGTGGCAAAACTTGACATGTGATCCACTGTTGTAATCAAACTACCACAGCACCAACATCGCCCTCACTTTCTCGCATATCTAACTTTAAGCGGTACAGTCACACACACACACACACACACACACACACACACACACACACACACACATGCGAGTGTGCACACAAAAGGGTGGAGTCGGTGCCCTGGGATTTTTTTTCCCACCCCATGGCATCAGATCTTGGCTTGATGCGCTGGGAAGGAATCCAGGTTGAAATTTCCAGGGAATTACGCTGCGTCAAACCACACCGGGAAAGTGTTTCAGCTTTGAAATCATATCCGGTGCGAATTCGAATAATCCGATTTTTATTTGGCGACACACCTAGAAGAAAAATTTACTTTATGTGTAGTCATGGAGCGCACCGCATTGGCCCTGTCGCGCATCGAGCCCTCGCCTCGAGCAGCGCGTAAAAGCGAGTGGCTCCGGAGCGCTCTGGCCCATCACCACTGCCCCAATCCCGGTGCGGAGAACGAAATCGTCGTCCTGGCCACTGGTATAGACCAGTACCTGCAGGAGGTCTTCCACCACCTGGCCTACCCCAACCGGGACGATACGGTGACTGCGGAGGATTTCACCGCGCTGTGCGCTGTGTTAGGGCTCCCTGGAGCGGGAAAGAGGACGAGGAAAGGAAAAGAAGAAAATGGAGGTGAAGAGAAGGATGAAGAAGATGAAGAGTTTAGGGATGTGTGTTCTGGGTTGCCCTGCCAGCTGTCCTTTAAAGACTTCCACTCCCGGCTATGTGGGTATTTCCGTGTGCGCACTGCGCGTAGAGGCACCGGGGAGTGTGCCTGGCGCTTGCCCCTTACCGAGGACACGGAGCTGGTCGAGAGACAGATCCGGCTCCGGTGGCCGCGTGTCAGGCGGAGAAAGTGTGTCAGTTTTGATCTCACGAGGGACCAGAGTGGACCTGTGGACAAATCTGTTAAAGGTCGAACCAGAGAGGACCGTGAGACAGGTACTGCACCTGGATGATATTATTTTACATGTGCTGTTGCACTGAAATGCCTCGTACCTTTATTTTAGCTTATTACAGTATATAGGAAATTATTTAATAACCCTGTTGTTACCTTCAAACTATATACTGTATAATAGTATGGAGTGACAGAGCAGTTATTATCTTGAGGCAGTGTGCGGTAGAGGGAGCAGAAATAGCTGTAACCACCAATTACCTCAGCTCATTTCCTTTTCTGTCTTTTTTTTTTTTATCTTTAGCAACATGTAACATTTGCTACTGATTTATTCTCCACCTCTTCCATCTTTTCCATCAGGTCATTTACAGAAAATGTAAAAACACTCCTGCATTCCTACTTGAGTAAAAGTACAGGGACATTATCAGCTAAATGCACCTCAACTATCAAAA
Organism: Seriola dumerili; assembly: GCF_002260705.1. NCBI lineage: Eukaryota > Metazoa > Chordata > Actinopteri > Carangiformes > Carangidae > Seriola > Seriola dumerili. The sequence continues at coordinate 4,707,356 of NW_019174343.1, read as the reverse complement.
GTAAAAGTACTTTGCCCCTGTGACTATCATATAACATTATAATACTGATGTATCATGTGTACTGTAGCTGCTCAAGCTCGAGCTAGTTCGTATATATTGTTCAGCCCCTCCAAAAGGTCCCAGTACAGATCTGGCCGACATGAGATGATTGATAGGAAAGGAAAAAGAAAACGCAAAGCCTGACTGAAAGCCAGTTTGTATTGATTTTGATTATGAATTAATTGATTTTATTCTTCTTTTTTCAAATGCAACCATACACAAAGTCTAGAGGGGAAACTTGGTGAAACTGCAAACAACTCGTGTATCTCCAAGCTTATCATATACTTATTTTATGTAACATCTTAAAGGTCCCATATTGTATAAAGGTACACGTCCATGTGTTTGATTATAAAGCAGGTCTAGGTTCTATATTAATACTGTGAAAGCGCTCAGTCCACAGAGAAATGCACACAGCCTGTATTCAGAAACTGAGCCTTCAGGACTTCTATCACTTTGTGATGTCACAAAAAAGCAGTCACCGCTCTCAGCCACTTGGACCCACCATCCAAACCTTGCAGGATTTGGTTTCTCTGAGTGTTTACCTGAAATCTGATATATTTTTATTGGACCAATCAGAAAACAGTCAGCCAATCAGAGGAGAGGCTCAGAGTCTCCTCTCTTCTAATTGGCTCACCAACCTGTTGTTACTAGAGCTCCAGAGAGAAGCCTGAGAGAGGAGATGTTAAACTACACTGAAACTGTTTTTGGTTCTTTAAACCAGAAATATATCTTGTTATGGATAAAAAGAAAACACAGGAAATGTGTAAAATATGGGACACTTAAATTAATGTGTAAATAACTATTGACTCCCTCTCTCTGTTTGATCCTCTTCTTTAGATGAGGTATCAGCTCTGAGGGAGCTGGTGGAGGACCTCCGCTCAGCGCTGCAGGGGAGCGATGCTCGCTGCCTGGCCCTGGAGGTGGCACTCCGACGAGAGAGGGGCCGCCCCCTCCCGTCTCCCTCCAGCATTGACTCCACTGTTTCTACTCCTACAACTTCCATCACCTTCGTACAGGGAAAGCTGGTACCGACACAGAGAATTAAAGGACAGCGCAGAGGTGCTGGAGGGGATGAGGCGAGGAGGGTGGCGAGGAGACAGGACATCAGGGACCCCCTTCTGAGGGAGCTGAAGCTGATCCGCTCCTCACGTGATGGGCAGCTGGAGGAGGCCATCAAATTCAATCAGCGGCTGGAGACGGAGCTGCAGTGGGCGTACCAGGAGGTGCGCAAGCTGCAGGGGGTGGAGTCTGCACTGAGGAAGGATAACTCACAGATCAGGTTCGTTTTTTATTACAGGGAGCTTTTAAGGATGACTGGATGGAGTCTGAATGGAAGAACGTATAAACAGGTTTTGGATGATCTCCATCAGGAAGCGGGCGGAGGACGCCAGGGAGGCTCTGAGCATGGGGCTCCAGAGGGTTCGGCTGATCCAGGAGCAGGCTCAGTCCGTGCCGCAGCTCCAGTCCAGGATCAGCCAGCTGGAGGCTGAACTGCACCAGTACAGGTACAAACACTGTGTGTGTGTGTGTGTGTGTTTGTGTGTGTGTGTGTGTGTGTGTCCTTGAGTGAGTGTGAGTGTGAGTGTTTGTGAGCATGGGTATGTTTGTGCATCTATTTACACATCATTTGCCTCTGTGCTCTGCTGATTTGAAATTTAATGCATTCAAGCTACACAGGTTAAGTTACACTCAATCACTCAATCTGAATTCCAGTGTCAGGTAAAAGTTAGATGGGGTTAATTTTCAACAGACGCCACTGCATTTATTTTTAACAGAGACTCATTCCAGCTGTCCTCAGTGACCTCGTTACGCTCAGATTCATCAGCTGAAACCCACAGCGCTTTAGAGAGAGTTCAGACCTGCTCTGTCCAAGAAAAATCTGACTCAATAAACCACAAATATGCACATATAAGTTGCACCAATCAGTATTTAGAATATAATAATCACTTGCATTGATAAACCTGCTTCTGTAGTTCCACTCTGCTACAGGCGTCTCTCAGCTCATTGTTTCGTTTTTACAGCCACACCTTTACTGTTTTTGTTGACTCTCATCAGACTCCAGCAGCTGTCCATCAGCCCCTCCTCCTGTACACCGTCTGCTCAGCAAACAGCAGACAGACAAAGTTAGCAATACCTGATTTCAGATTTGCTTTAGGCCTCTCCTGCCTGATGCCCTTTATAACTCGTGCAAGTCATGTTATACTGAAAGCTGTGGTAATCTAAATGTGACATAGAAAGACATAAGTATCATGTAGACTGATCCTGGCATCACTCCGCAGCATCTAAACCATCACCTGTGGTTTCCTGTGGGGCTGTAGAGTGGAAAGAGGACAGCTTTCATTAGTCAGGTCCAAGCCAGTGAACAAAATTCAGATCGGGTTCGATAACCCACATACAAAAATACAGATGAGGGAGCATCTGTCCACAGTATCAGTGATGTTCTCTACCTTTACCACCCTCAGATCCTGCTGTACATGCCTCTTGGATTTGTCCCATCAACAAACGTATCTATTGGGAGCAGAAGACTCCTATAGACAGACAGGTAGGTGACTGCAAAACTGATGAATCACTGAGCAATTACGGTTCAGAGATCATGTGTTCTTAATAAACTGTCATTTTCCCTCCAGCTTTTGATCCCTTTGTTTGTCGGGGAGATTTTTGAAGCTTATTATTCATCCACCAATGCCTTGCAGCAGCAGCAGCATTAAAGTCATGTCACATTAAACAATATCAGTCCACACAGGTATAGCTGCATGTGTGGATCCTTAATCACTGAGTCGCCTTCGGGCAGTAAGGTCACTACATCTAGCTACTTTTACTGTCTGCAGATGCAGAGTGTCTGCAGAGGGCAGTGGAGGGGAAAGCTGCTTCTGATGAAGAGGAGGAGGACAGGGGGACGAAGGAGAAAGGACAGTGCTGCCTGTTAGAGGTGAAGAAGCATTTCAGCCAACTGCCCAGCTGCGGAAAAGGGTTAGCTAACATCTAACAAACACACACACACACACACACACACACACACACACACACACACACACACACACACACACACACACACACACACACATTCATCAACATCTAACCTTAAATAACTATTCTTACTTTGTGGTAGTTTTGTAAAGTGATGGTATTGGGCTCAGATCATCTCTGGATCGTCAGAGGATAGCTTTAGCTCTCTTTGCTAACATTTTAGCATAGGATACCATAGCTGCTAACTAGCTACCGTTATGCTTAACGAGAGAAAATGCAAACTTCCACCAATTAGAATTTCTTAAGGGGTTTATGCACCACTATCTAACTGTCTGAGTTTAAACCTCATCAACACTCACACGTTTGTCTTTCAATAGCTGTGAGGACCGTCGTTGACATTGTGTATTCCCTAAACCTAAACCTAACTCTAACCTTCACTTCAAACTTTGCCGTGGTGAGAAAAGGCTGATATGTCTTCACAATGCAGGAACGTCCTCATTATGGTTCTTTAAAACTGAAACAAACAAACAATTAAATCTCCTTCGTCTTCCTCCAGATGTCAGAACCATAAGGTCCATCATCTTCTCTCTCAGACTCCCCTGCATGATAAAAACCTCACCAACACTTCTAAAGACAGGATGGGGCGCTGTGACTGGAGGGGACCAAACCAAGAGCAGCAAGAGGGAAGCAGAAGCTTTGACAAAGAAAAGGTGAGAGAGAGAGAGAGATGATGGTAACATGTAAACAGCTGGAGGCCTAATGTCAGATTAAATAAGAAAAGAAAAAACTTCCACAACAGAGAACTAACGGACATCAAGTATGTGTAGCGGCAAAGTTGAGAGTTCCCTTCTATAGGAACACTGAATTGCCAAAGGATTAGATGAGCAATGCTACTGTGTATCGCCAGTGAAGAACATAACGATGCATTGGTTAACTTAGCTGGATAACTTCAAGTTAGACTTACCCACTAAAAAGTCCAGAGAGGTCTGCTTTAAGTCCTTTTTAGACTGGGGTAGTGGTGCACTCTTGTGTCTGAAATGAGGATTACAAAAACAAAAACTTGCCTCTCAAGACAATAATGAACAATGAAAAACAACAAATGTAGAAAAACTTGCCTGGAAAAAAATTCACCTGTTTTCACAGATGAAAAGAAAAACTTCTGTTGTGGTGTTGGCACTTTTATATAAGTAAAGTGAGTAGTGAATAGTGTTTCCGCCACTGCTTTAAGTTTTAGCCTGTTTACATTCGTTCGTTCCTCCTCTTGTCTCCCAGAGGCCTGAGGAAGAGGAGGACGAGGCATGGCTGGAGGAGAAAGAAAAGACACGTCTGTTTTTGCTGGAGGAGAAACTCACAGATGCCCTCACACTACTGCTGCAGCTACGCAACAAGGCACGCCACAAACACACAGACAGTACACACACTCATACCATCCACCTCGGCCATTACACATACAGTACCCACCTCTTCAACGCCATCTACAGTTTATTCCATGAATCCATTTTCTGTTGCTCATCCAGGTCACAGTCATTTATCCTTAAAATACTGTATATGTAGAATTGAGTCTTACAGATCCTGTGGCGCTGAACACATGTATTTTTCATTAAAACGCTTAATTATAATATATATTAAATTATCATTTTGAGAGCTACTGGCTTTGCAAATATATTTACCCCTGATTGTATGTTTGTGTTTTATATAATTAATTATCCCGTTCAGGGACGGTGAAGGTTGGGTTCAGAGAGCATATCCCATCATGCTTTTAGCAGGTTGCTTTGCATGTGCATCTTGTGTTAGATATGTAGACAGACAAACAATTTCACACACTTGATGCAACTTTGCAACCCATGTGTCTCATCATAAGACACCAGAAAGTGAAAAGCCTGTCCTCCTTCTTTTCTCTAGAACATGTCCCGCAGGGCGCTGGGGAAGATTGTGATGGACACTCTGGATGTCTGCAGTAGGAATGGAGATGGTAGGTCTGTTCTACATCTTTCAAATCATCCAAATATTCACATTTTAGTATTGCTTCAAATGAATTAATGCTACTTTTCAATTTCTCCATCCAGGTCCATCCAGGGTCCTACAGGTCGCTGATGCTCTCTGCCGCCGATTATCCTCCTGTGATCTCCTTGGAGACGGAGGGGATGATGGAGGAGGAGGAGGAGAGAGCAGAGAGAAGCTCCTGGTTACATCTACAGGTCATCAAACCAGCAGTGCCAACCCTCTGCTCATCTCCTGTTAAATAAGCTACTACTGTGGTACTTTTTAGTTATACTCTTTTTTTGTATTTTTGACCTGTTTGCACCCGTGTACATTTCCCAGTTGTATATCCAAGATGTTGACACTGGTTCAATGTATTTAAAGATGAATTTTATTTACTTAATTCAATCTCTTAGTGTTGTATTTTGTATCTATTTAATATAAATGATTAAATATTTTTATCCAAACCCCTTGCTCCAATGTAAGTTTTGACACACACAGCTGAAACAAGTTCAGCGTCTGTTGGAGGTTTAACTTCGCACTCTGAAAACCAAACAGTAACTCATGTTTGCAAGGCCACTCACCGTTTGAATTGGAAATTGTAAGTGACTGAAATTCAAGGTTTGACATAGAAAATCTCTAAGGCTAGAGAGATTAGAGACGTGGAGGAGCGTGGAGTAGAGCTGCTGCTCCTTCATATCAAAAGAAGCCAGTTGAGGTGGTTCTGGGATCTGATTTACATGGGTCCTGGGCACCTCCCAGTGGAGGTCTTTGTCAAGGTAGTAGGTTCAATTTCTTAATCATCATTTAATTTTCATTTAATGAGTATTCAGTCAAAAAAGTGAAGTTTTCTGTCTCAGTGGCCTGAGGGTCTGAAATGATAAGGGACTTCTTGGCAAAGGCTGCTAGACAATTAAGTAATAACTGAATGAACTGTGACAGTTCCGCCTAAATTACCCCGCACAGGACAGCCTAAAATGTACAGTATAATTTTTTTTATGAATATCCCCAGTTTTATTTATTTTCCTGATGTTTGTGGAATATTTTTCTTCCCTTTTATTACTTCTCACTTCTGTATGTACCTCCATTATTTTGATTTTCAGATTTGATTTCTGTATTGATTTTGCCCCAGATTCTGTGATAGCTCTTGTTTTTTAGCTCCGTGTTTGGTCTCCACCAGATTCTGAGGGAAATATTTGGCTCTTTAGCTGCTAAATGCTTCACTATGTTCACCAGATGGTCTCTGACTGTGTCTCTCTGCTGTTTGGTGCTGAGCGGACAGGGGATTCCCAGATAGCAAAATGAAACTTCTGGCCCAACATATGCTTGGATCCTCAGCCCAAGTCTGGCCCATATATTTCCACATCCGAGTGTGGGTGTTATCCTGCAGTATTGACTAACAGCCAGAAGATTTTCTGTGTGTGCACTAGAATTGGTCCAGATGTGGAAGTAGCATCTCACAATCATACTGTATATGGGCCGGAAGCCGTGGAACCGGGTATATACTGGGCCCGAAGAAAACAAGCATGTAGCTTAGGTATGGGCGGTATTTATTTTGCAATCTGGGTTTTTTTCTGAAAACAGACATCGCAGATAGAATTAGCAGCTAGCTAGTGAACACCGCGGAGCTATTAGCACCTGAAGGGACGGATATTTCCCTCAGGAGTTGATGGAAACCAAAAACAGAGTTAAATAACTGACATATTTACAGTTAAATTTGGCAAAAATCAGACACAAAGACAGGGGAATGGTATGAAATAATATAGTCCTTTATTTCCAGCAATTTACAAAGTCCTGCAGGGAGAAAGCCTTCCTCCAGCCTCACAGAGGGAGGGCTTTTACAAGAAGAACACACAGAGAACTCAGGAGACCTCAGCCCCAGTAAGACTGTACATGTTTTTACATCAGTTTCTCCTTATAGGCAACATAACTGACTGGGACAGTTGGATATTTAGAGTCTGAATCGAAGCCTCGATCTTGACGTGGATGTTGGCAGCCTGAGGGTCAGCGTGGTTCCCTGTGAGTTCAGGGGTTCAAGGGTTCGAAGCACTGAGGTTAACAAGGCAGTAGGTGGGTGAAGGGTTTTAAAGGCTGGGTATGTTATATACTAGGGGAAACATCTGGAATCATAAGAAGGTGTGACACTGTATCTTGTCATTTTGTACTTGTTTTCTGTTGTGTTTGTGGGTTGATATCTCACTTCAACTGGTGCTCAATTTGATTCCAGACCTTTCAGGTGCCCTGTAAAATCCAACCTGCTGGTTTTTGCACTCCCCCTCGTCCTCATTTTTGCAGATTCACATGAACAAAAGCTTGTAACTGATGTGACCAGCCCTCCTCTCCACCGCTACATCATATAAAGTCATTATTACATTACACATCATAATCAACTCACTGTACATCTTTTATTAATCAAAGATAATTAAAGAGACGCTACTCTGTGGCAAAACCTAGCTCCTGATTGGTTACTCTGAGTCGAGCTTGGCTCTGATAGGTTAAGGCCTTTTTCTATGTCTTATAAGTATGCTTTCCCTGTGCGAGACAGGGTGTGTGTGCATATGTGTGAGGTGTATAAAGACTGGTATTAGGCACTGTGCTATTCATTAGCCTCGCCGCCGTTCTATAGCGGCAAGCAACAAAAAGCTCTACTGGCTTTTTGCAAAGAAAAAAAAACACATTAAAGAGAAGAGAAAAATGACAGGAACATGGTGATAAAGAAACTGAGCCAAAATGAAATGATAAAATAAACAACCTTATATATAGAATAAATATAGTATGTACAATTTGCTTTGTGTGCTTCTAAAAATAAATAGACAAACTCACTTGCCCCCTTATAGAAGTATTCACAACTTTCCATTGACATAGAGGCAGAACGCTGGCACCTGGTCAGTAAGAGAGAGTGGAGGATACAGATGGAAGGATGTAACTTCTACAACACAGTAAACGCTGTAGAAAAGAAGACAAGATGAATGTCACTTAGAGTGGATATGTGTGGGTTTGAATCCAGGGGACACAGAGATACACAGAGAAGTTGTACAGTTAAGAGAATCCCTGTGGTGCCCTCTGCTGTCCATTTTGCAGATTACAGTACTTGTGCATTTGACCAGCGTCACAGAAGTTGTTTCATCTTTACAGTGGTTGTTTGCTTGATGAAATTCATTACACAAAACAATAATCATCAAGAGTTAAAAAGATTAAGGAAAGGAGGAAAGGGATAAAAATCACAATTTTAACAGAATCAATACAATAAAAAAAAAAAATCAGTCAGACCAAAAAAAAAAAGAAAAATCATTTTGACAGACACAACAATCAAGTTTTTTGCACATTCACACTATGTGCCCTGCACATGCATTCTGCTGGCCCCTTCGAAACAGCACAGAAGTCTGACAAGCGCCGGATAAGTCAAGCATCACATGCAGGTTTCTCCTATAAGACACCTGGCTTTGCCTCTGGGTCAACATCTGTCAAGATGGCTCACGACTTCCTTTTTCATTCTCCTCCTCACCTTACGCTCTCAAAGAGAGAGCCAGCTTGGTTCAGCTGAGTCTGGTGGAAGATAGATTGTGTGTGTGTGTGTGTGTGTGTGCATGTGTGTTTTTATTTTATGTATAATGAGAAAAAACTAATTCCATTATTTTATAGTAACCTGTGATGTCACACCAGAAACTACCAATGCAAAATTAATTTGTCCGGACACAGTATTTTTACCATTGAATTCTGTCTACAACTCACCACAGACTGCAGCTCTGTTGTGCAGCAGTTTATACACCTAAAGAGCAGAAAGTATAACATTTCTTGGTGTATTTACAACTAATATGTTAGCTAGCCTCAGAATACTACATAAATAGCACTATTAAGATGGTCAACGGTTTGAATCCACGTGCCAGAATTCATCAAAGTTGAACTCTACGCAATAGCTCTGTGCAAATTATACATTAGCAAGCTGGAAACAAGCTAATACATTAGCAAGCTGGAAATAAGCCTGAGTTAGTCAGTCAGAGCAGCTCTTCCAGTTTATATTTTCTCTGTACTGTGTCTTTAACTCCCCCTAGCATTTTGTTGTCAACATTTCCTTCAATACAGAGTTTCTGAGGGGGATGGAAGCTAACGAGACTTGCTAACTGACAGGAACCTCGTTAGCTTAGAGAACGTTTGGTCATTAATGGGAAAGTAAGTTTACACAGTTTATTTAAAAGATGTCTTTCTACCATCGACTCCTGTTTCATAACTGTCTACAGACCTTTCCTCTTATGTGGATCAGTTTATACTCCAGCAGAGGAGGGGCAGATAAAAGTGGAAGGTGCAATAAAGCTAATAAGCTACGATAGCTACCTCCATTTTGTACTCTCCCCTCTGGTCCCTCAACAGTCAGCACTCTCAAGACATTTTTGTACTGGTTAAGTTCACTTGAGTTGAACTCCACGCAAAATATTTGAGAAGTTTTGCTTCACCCTATTGGCGTAAACTGATTTAGAAATTTTGAAAATGTAAAACTGGGCTGTCAGACAGCTTTAAGAACTGTGCTGATCTTTTGATGAATCTGAATCTAAAGGCTACCAAATGAAAAACCAATACCGACACTGAACAACTAAAATGGTTCGTCACAACTTCCTGTCTGATCATGTGACCTAACCGTTAACCAACCTCAAAGAACGTCATTAGCCCGTCTTTCATGGGAAAGATTCAGCGGTCCAACATGGTCTAAATGCAATGCTAAACCTAAACCTCCACAGAAAACACCAGCACTCAGTACCTTCTCTCTGGAATCAGACTGTGCTAGCTGAACCCAAGTGAGCTCCTCCCCTGAGCATGCTAAGGCAACTCCACACCCTGTATCCACGTGTGAACACAAATGCTGTTCAGCTGGGTAAGCTCTGCAGGTTTGCTTCAGTCCATTTGCAGCATGTTGAGCCTCTTGTCACTTACTGTAAGCCCGGCTTGGGCAACACAACTACAACAACTGCTCCAGTAGAGAGTTGGCAGATGGTTTCAGACAGGGGGACTGGTGCTATTCTCATCTTGCGCAAAATAATACCTCTCTTGGCATCCACAAAAAAAAAAACCAAAACAAAACAAAAAAAAACATAGTGAGATGCAACAAAGAGTGAGGTGTGTGCGTTTTCCTTCCGAACCCACAGCTGTCTGGCCATTTTCAACATACTATTTTCCACTGTTTCTGTGTGTTTGCTCACTTTTTAATGAAAGTAACAGGACATTTCACGACTGTAATATTTAGTAGTAAAATTGGTAAAAATAAAAGTAATGTAACCTCTGTGAACTCTAGAGGAGGTTTGACTATTGTGTGAATGAACAAACAATCCTCACTAACAGAAACAGGGATTAATTAAATGATTCTCCTCTAAGAGAATCAGAGGTAAATCTTTTCTTGTAGTGTCTGACGTTTAAACGTTTCTCAGACTGTGATCTGATCCCAGATTCCTCAAGCCGTGGATTGCGAGGGAGTAAACGCGGAAATTACAACCTTGATTTCCTGCCCGTTCCTACTGAAATTAAGCTATCTGTTGATGGGAGCCAAGACCGCTGTAGCTTGTTATGTTTGCAGTCCAGGCTCCTGTAGTAAACCCTCCCCAAGCCTGTTTCCTTCTGTCACAAGACCAAAGTAAAACAGAGAGAACAGCTAGCCTTATGTACACTTCTAAATCAAAAGTGAAACACATTAGATTTCATATAATATTCTGTTTATATGACATAGCACTTGGTGATTAAGCATTCTAGGCTTGTTTGGATATATTTTTTTGCTGTCTTTTTGTCATCTTGGTTTCAAGTGTTAAAAGTTGATCTTTAAAAACAGGAGGGCAAAAGTCCCCATTGAAAATAATGAGGACTGACCCTTCACATAGAACAGATATCGAATCATATCAAATTCATTATTTACCAACAACAATAATCATTGTCAATAGTATAATGATAACAAAAGTAGTAGGACTGAGTTATTAAGTAGAATAAAGGAGGAGTAGTGGAGTCTATGGGGCCGGATCCATCAGGTGGAGTTTTGTTGGGTGGTTGAGTTGGAGATAAGGTGAAACACAGATAGTGTCTGGATTCTGGGCGGCTGCTGCTGTGGTGCATCAGCGTCCCGACATCCTGAAGATGAAACTCTACAGTCCTCTAAGTGCACTATATCATCAATCAGAGCCCTACAGGAGATTAGCCCTTTTAATGTAGACATCTTCCAGTTTCAGATAATGGGTCATGTTCGTTGCTGTCCGTGCGTGCAAGCGTACAGTATGAGAAGTAGTTTTTTTTTTTTGTTTTGTTTTTTGTTTTTTTGTGCGTGTGTCTGTGCATGCATTCAGTTGCCCACGTTCGAGTCTCTGTCCCCGATGAACCAGCGCATGTGGAAGCAGAGGGCGAGGAAGCCAGTTCCCAGCAGGTCACCCAGCGCGGTCAGGTAGGGGATGGAGAAGTTGTCGGGGTCCATGCCTCGGCCCCACATCCAGTGGACCATCCAGTCTGCCAGGTAGAGGAGGATCATCACCTGGAGGCAGACCAAGCAGAAGCAAACGTTATTCACTGGAACCACTCAGGCTCAGCTGTTCTCGGTAAGCAGCTAAATGAAAGCTTTTCATTATTGATTTTATGCATTCCATGTAATCCAACTTATTTTAATTATTTATTTATTCATTTATCTATTTTTTTTTTTTTAATTCCATCTCATTTTACATTTATGTTTTTAACATGTTTTTGCGTTCATTTTATTTATCATATATGAAGGTGCATGTAATGTATATATAAACAAATATATATATATATATATATATATATACACATATAGACATAAAATGAGAGTGGTAGTGTGTGTGTGTGTGTGTGTGTGTGTGTGTGTGTGTGTGTGTGTGTGTGTGTGTGTGTCATAAGCAATAAAACACAACCTTCCTAATTCAATAAACTGTAGCTAATGGTGGCTAAGGTTTGCAAACTTCGTCAGCCATTGTAACTGACTATACTGAGTGAGTTCACACTTTTTAACTTTTATCATTGTCCTGTAAATGTTGTTTGTGACCACAGCGACTGCTGTTCAGTAAAAATGACACAGTCTTGCATTAAAGCGCTGTAAGCACTAGGTTTACGGAGGCTGTTGGGCAGTCCTACATGGCACAGTGAGAAGGACTAAAGACTCAACTTAGGAAAAGTAAAAGTTAAATCTACTTAAATGCAATACTTGTTAGAGTCAGGACATAATTTAACTTAAGATGGTTGTACTTTTTATTACAATTTCTAGAAGACATGCTGCACATATGTTCAGTTTTGGCAGCAATAATCACAAGGAAAGTGCCGAAAAGAGCTCATTATAGTTCAGTTATGAGGATGTCTGTAAAATAATGTGTTTCAGCAGATTAAACTTCTCCTGTGATCGGCTGGACTGACTAAACTAATCACTGGAGTTCATGTTCATGTGTTTAAGACAAAACAAAAATAATATGCATAGTGCTAATATAAACTGTACTTGCATATATGCATGTGACAACAGTCATGAACAACCATCAGAGTGGTTTTGTATGTGTTGTGTTTCCTTACATCTGACAGATATCAACACCTTTTTCTAAAATGCACTGTGTGTGTGCGTGCGTGTGTATGTGTGTCCCAGTGGGGACTCTAAATGTGAATACACACTGACCCATGTGGACTCACCATCACCCATCGTTCAGATGCTTTTTAGGGACCAGGTTAGAATTAGGTTCAGGTTCAGGTTCAGGTTCAGGTTTATTTAGGATTAGGGTTATGGAGTTAGGGTAAGGGGCTAAGGAATGCATTATGCCAATGAGTTGTCCCCAACGGGATATAGAAACAAACGTGAGAGTGTGTGTACCTGGAGTAGAGCAGCAGCCAGGTAGAAGGAGATGAAGATGGGTGTTAGGGTGGTGTGCCCCCCCCTCAGGGAGTTGATGGTGTAGAGGAAGACGAGGTGACCCGGGGCGACCAGGAGGAAGAGCACACGGGCCGAACGTGAGTTCACAGCTGGAAGAGTGAGAGAAGTCACACATTAATATCAAAAAGGACGATGATGGGATGTAACTCAGCTTCCCCTGCATTTCAGAGGAACTGAGGTTTTTTTTTTTTTTTTAGGACAGAAGCTGGAACTAAAAGCCAACATGGAAAGATCTGTTTTTAGAGAACAGAGAAACAGTGGAACGTTCCACAGCCGCCCGGACACTTACTGGAGCCGAAGAAGGAGGTGCAGGGTGTGGGGCACTTCCTGGGGGTGGGGTTGGGATCCCCCATGGGTAGACCGTTCATGTGAAGATAGGTGGAGATTCGACTGGCCTGAACCGCGACCAGGTTACCTCCCACACCTGATACACACATACACACACACACACACACACACACACACAAAACACACAACATGAAACCATGGAAACAGAGCGAAACACCCTCAATACTGGTGTGATGAGCCTGAGATAAAAGCAGAACTTCCAATTATGGTATTTCTCCTTGTTTGAATATGAAAGCAATATGCTACCCCCATCTGTTAGGAGATCACATAGCAAACAGATTTAAACCCACATTTAATACTAACAGACTTTTCTATATCTGTTCCCCGTCTCCAGCAATGAAACATCCATGTCAACCTCCATCTTTATATTTATACTGTATATAGTTGTTATTTTACTAATTAGCATTTTAGCTGCTGTTATCTACACCACTCACTTGTTTTTTTTTTCCTATTCCTGTAACTTATTCTCTGCTGTTGGGATCACCCACGCTCCCCAGAGGCATCATTACTGTTTTCGTGTGAATTAAAAAAAGCTCCTTACCGTTGATGACCGGGGTGAAGACGGCCATGCCAGCAAAGTTCGGGTCGGTGACGGTCTTGTCGAGGATCAGACCACCAACACTAAAAGACGGACAAGAGGGAAGAACTGAAATCTTTGCTTTCAGTTCATGATCATCATTACACAGAAATAATTATCGATCACACACTGAAGAGTCTCAGACACACAGTCTGTAAATCAATAGTAGTAAATGGAGTTATATTTTACTTGCAGTGTTTTGAAAATGGAGACAGAAAACACTGATTTGCATATATATGAAATGGCATTACGTTAAAAACAGCATTAAACAGTGGAATAGAGTGACAGTATCTGAGTGTATGTTTATAGCATGTGAACAGTCTTCTGTTTGACTGTTGCCCTGATTAGATAAAGGTTAAATAAAGACAGTGATCCCTGCTTGCTGTACCTGCTGATCGCCATTGCGATGATGACCGGCTCCCAGCCGGAGTACAGGACTTCCCTGGTGGATGGGATCTTCCTGGCTATCAGCACCCATAGGGGGCACATGGCCACAAACACTGCACACACCAGCGGGTTGGCATAGTCATTGAACTCTGTGAAGGAAGAAAAAAGTGGATTTACTCCAGAAATCCATGGATTATTTCTTGTATTGAAATCTCAGCCAAATAAGTTTTTGTGCCTAGTTTATCATCCACTTTCACTGTCAGCCACAGCAACAGGTACAGTCATGATGGGGATAATAACTGGACACAGTCTTACAGCAACAGTTTTAGTATTCCTCCAAATTAAGATTACATTTCCCATCATTCCCGTTGCCAGGTGTCACACAAAGGAAAATGAGGCAGAAATGAGGCATTTGTGAACAGTAAATACTGGTCTACTGATTGTAGACATTTCTGAAGGTTCTGTAGTGAATGTTGCTATACTGAAGATAATATATTTCTAATAATTATATAGTCAAATCTATTGTTTGGACAGTTGGACACTTTTTTGTTCATCAGGCTCTGAGCTTCAGCACATTCAATTTGAAATAAAAAAAATGGATCCTACATTAAAGTAACAAGTCTCACGTTTACTTTGAGTAGCTTTACATCAAGGTAGAAAGAGCTGCGTGGGAGATACAGTCCTTCTAACAAAAGTTTAGAGGTCCAATAGTAAAGAGCTCACACGAGGCTCAGAGTTTATTGATAGTTGCCATTTGTAGGCCGACATGTTTCTGTGTCAACGATCAAGCCTTCATGACCAGAACCTCTTGATCTCAGTCTGACTGAGCTGTGTCCCACCTGCCGAAGACCAGAGTAAAGACAGAGAGACCCCACAACGAGCAAGAGCTCAAGGAGGCTGCAGTGAAGACCTGAGAGAGCCAGAGAAGATACAAAGCGTCTACAGGTCTAAGACTTCAGGCCACAAAGGATTTTCTACACAATATTAAATATGATGATTTTGTTAGGACTTCATGTGTATCTTTTCAATTACTTTTGAACCTCTAAACTTTGGGCACTGTGTTAAAGGACTATATCTCCCACACACTTCTTTTTATAATGATGTAAACCTGCTGGAATTTAAATTGAGACTTTAATGTAGTGTCTATTATTTTATTTCAAATTGAAGATGATGAAGCCTGAAGAATTTAAATAATTGCCCAAATACTGGCCTGGACTGTACATATTTAGATCGATGTTGCTGATGTTGAAGACAAAAGTACGTTAGAGTTAATTAAAATGAAACCCAAATCAAATAAAACACACAAGAATGTAAACGTGCTTCACAAATTTGAACTTTAAAATCAGATATCAGTGCACCAGGTAACACCTAATCTTGACTATAATAAAACGAATATAGGTGAACTGAGCTGGAGTTGGACTGACATTAAATACCTGGTCTTGTCTCTAGGAGGCAGTGTTACTGCTAAATTGATACCACAGACCACTGAGACTACAAACCACTGAAAACACAATGTTTAAGCAGACAAACAATGTACTGTATGCACAGAAGACCCAAACACCAGCTGTGTTTTTGTGTTTGAGCTGAATATAGCTCCTGACTGAGGCAGTTAAAGAGAGTAAGACTGGAACGTTGGTCTCAGACGGATGACTCCACACTCTGGTCAGGATGGTTTCATCACTCGTGTGTGTGTCAGTGTTTGTCTGTCTGACTTTCTGTCTGTCTGTCTGTGTGTGTGTGTGTGTGTGTGTGTGTGTGTGTGTGTGTGTGTGTGTGGAAACGCAGCAGCAGTGGGGAGTTAACAATAAAGTTTCTCGCCCTGAAAACACAGCGAGGTTAGATGTGGGCAGCTTTCATCCTTATTTACCACGCACAGCCGGACACTGAGGCACATTTCACACACTTCTACACACACGCTGCTGCTTTTTTATGATAACAGCTTCAAAGGTAATAGAGGCGCTTGAAGTCGCATCATTAATGCAGCAACTCTCACTGAAATATTGGCTCTGTATACATGATTCTGGCTCATTTGGGAGATACTGCTGGAAACTAATTAAAGGCTTGATTTGATACTGTTGTGTATGTTAGTGGCTCTCAAACTTTTTTCACCTTAAGGACCCTAAATTGACACAAATTAGACAACAGACCGCCATTTGAGAAGATTTTTGCTTTTAAATTTTTTATTACACAAAGTGTTTGAAACCCATGAACCAAAATAGTCATTTATTCTGTCATTGTGTTACTTATGTATGGAATTATTACTTGAGAAGAATAATAGGTGTATGTGACACCTATTATTTTCTTTTCCTGACAAGAAGGAAACACTATTTGTATCCGACTAAAGCTGAAAGAGCAACAACATTTCCACACTAATTAACTTCACATAAATATATTTTACATCCAATCCCCTCAATAAACTTCCTCACGACACTTCACAGCTCAGTAAACCCTGCACAGTATGTACTGTAAACTGTAAACAACTAAAATGTCTGACTGTGTCAGATGTAAAGAACAGTGTGCGTGAGTGTTTTACCTAGTTCTTTGTACAGTCCTGTTGAGATGCCTGCCAGCAGGGACAGGGTGATCAGGTCTCCCAGGCTGGCAGCGATGGGTGTTGCCACGTTGTCGGGGTTGATGCCGACTTTCCTGGATGCGATGATCACACCGATCATGATGAGCCCTGTGGGGTTTCAGGTCAGAGATGTCACAGCATTAATGTCTCATGGTTTGAAGAAATGTAACAAGCAAACAAAGAGTAGAAAATGTTGTCGTCAAGGGTGAAATCTTTCTTTTTCCCCAAGAGACTAGAATGGTATCCTTTTTGTTTTTCAGGAAAGTTCAAACTGGAAAAAAATAAAACTTCAAGGTTAAAAACAAGTACCAAGATCTGAAGCTGCTGACCAGAGGAGCTGTGAGCTGACTGGACAGTTTAGAACACAGTCAACACTAATAAAATAAGAATTAAGCTGATGAGTTAATCAAATCCATTAATAAACAGAATTACAAAGCTACAAATGGTGATTTTTATAATCGGAGTTTGACCTTACATTTTGCAGGACCAATTTTAGCTTTGCTAGCATGAATGGAAATATCCGTCGGTCCATACACCACCTTAAACATATCTCAACAATGGTGGATGGATTGCATGAAATTTTGTACAGGTATTCATGATCCTCAGAGGATGAATTTTACTGACTTTGGAGATCCCCTGACTTTTAATCTAATAGCACCATGAGGCTGACATTTGTGGTTTTGAGTGAAATATCTCCACATTCATCAGATGGATCGCCACGAAATTTGGGACACACGTTCATATCTCCATCAGGATAAAATCACTTTTGTGATCTCTAAACTTTTCCTCTAGAACCATCATCAGGTGAAAACTGTAATTTGTCCAGTACTTTGGTTTTTGACCAAATACCTGCAAAACACATTGCACAAACACAAACATATGTAAAAGATATTCCCACCAGCCTCAAATGAACTGCTAATGACCTAATATTAACATGCTGTGAGCATGTTAGCATGTACTAAATCAGAGTTTGGGCTATAAGCTGGCCTCAGTATACCTGTGTAGACTAAGCACTAAATGATCTGATTTCACTGCAGTTGCTTGTTTATAATTTCTGATGTAATATAGCTTTGTAGCACTTGTTTTATTGTTTAGCTAAATCTTGTATTTTTGTTCTTCAGCGTTCTCGAAAAACATTCTGACGATAAAGTGAAGTCCAGTCGTACCTAGCAGCAGAGAGGCTATGAAGGCGGTGGCCACACTGGAGGCGCACAGCAGCACTGCATGGCCCATCCTGAAGTGCCCCTCTGGGATCCAGCCGAAGATCACGGCAGCTATGGAGGCCAGGAACCCCACCACTGTGGCCTGGACCTGCACGCATTACAATGATTCATGCAGCTGTTGAAAGCAGTCTACATGTAAACTCCAGATGAAAGCTACTCACTGTTGAAGCTTACACAGCCTTCATATGAAAAAAAAAAGTCACTCATTTAACATTATGGACTCAAGAGAACACCCTCATCAGTCACTCACTCACTCATATTAGCTTAGCATTAGACTGTGACAAGCTACTAAACCAACAAAACAACTAACACATCCATCTAAATCTGGATTCTCCAGTTCAACTGTCTTCATGGAGCACCAGTGTGAACCAGTGAGTGCACGCTCACCCTAAATAGGAGGTTGTGTCAGCACCCAGCCAGCACTGGTTTAAAGTGTTCCAGGAACTATGGACTTACCAAACATTACATAACAACAAGCCCACTTCAAATGGCAGAGAGGTGACTGATTCACTAAGAGCAAATGAACAGCTTGTTTTGGGAAATTAAATACCAAATATTGATATTCGATACATATAATGTACCTATATAGATACCAACAGGAGGAAGAGATACTTTCAGTTATTCCTGCTGATTAGACTTCTGCTCAGGTTCACGTTACATCACATTTTGGCCCAATCACATTTTACTCTCCATTCATAACAAGCAACTGCCTCTGTTGGTTGAGTGTTTGAGTTAAAGGTCTCATATATTTACACTTCCACAGTGTTTTATTTGAAGTGTTGATCCATAAGAAGATATATTTGTGGTTTTAAGAACCAAAAACTATCACAGTGTAGTTTTACATCTCCTCTCTCAGGCTTCTCTCTGGAGCTCTAGCAACAACAGGTCGGTGAGGCGACTGTTTTCTGAGTGACTGAATAGAAATATAGCAGATTTCAAATAAACATTTAGAGAAACCAAATCATTTGCATTTCTCTGTGGATTGAGCACTTTGATACTTTCACAGTATTAATATAGAAACTAGACCTGCTTTATAATAAAACAACACATGGACATCTACCTTTACACTATATGGGACCTTTAACCTTAAGACTGAATTGATGAAACGTGAATGTGAAGTTCTCATTCAGGAAATATGGAAAGTTTCTTAATCTCCTTGTTTAGTTTGTTTGCAGCAGCAGCAGCAGAGAAGAAGAGGCAGAGTGCGTACAGGGGCAATAGTAGAAACTCATTACAATAAGGTGTTTGATGAAAAAGCTGTGTAGCTGCAATTCACAAAATGCTGACATTAGCTTGTTAGCCGTGCTAGCTCCTACACTTTTCTTCTACCACCAGATATAAGTTGTTTTTGAGATCCGAGCTTAACTGGGTTAGGGTGGGACAACTTATACTTGAATTATTCTGTAGTTGCAGTTAGATCAGATAGTGAGTGGGAGGTGTGTCTGAACTAATTATGTGCTTTCTTGAGATTATATTTGGCTTTTCTGATTTCTGACGAGAGCTCATGTTCGGGAGCTGCCATACATTACACAAGTGTTATTTCTGTGTCCACTCGTGATAAGTCATTGTGTTTACTGTAAACACTGAGCACTTATGAAACCTGATTGTTCCCAGGTTTGGCAGTAACTTGATCCCTGAGACACTGTTTTCCTCATCAGTGTAATACATTAATAGATAATTGGGTCTGTTTCTGTTGAAGAAGCTTGATTGTTTGTTCTTTTTTTTTGGGCAGAAATCACCAAAACAAGATCATGTTGCTGTGACAAACATGATCATTACTAGTAGCTGTCATCCTGATATCTAAAATAGTTGAACTCGAGCTGAAATAGGCGAGACATCTGATTACTCACTAACTGCATGAAAGCTGAGTTTTAGAGAAATCTGATGCATATATAAACTCATTATCTGATTTCTTGCCTTAATCAGATTTTTCTCAGTAACCTGGTTTGTTAAAGTGCATGTTAGCGTGGTCAGAGCTGCTCTGTGACACTACACTCGAATGTATTGCTGTGTATCCGTTACCTGGATGAGGGCCAAGTTCCCCATGATCATCTTCCACATGTCCTTGGCTGTGTCCATCTGACCAATATTGGCCTGAAAGAGGCAAAGAACACACAAGGTCAGCAAATTATCATCTCCATATGTCTGTGTGTTTGTGCGCGTGTGTGTGTGTGTGTATGTGTGGGTGTACAGCGTGTGTACATGCTGTTGCCTCTTGGTCCCATCAAAACAATAAGATGTCAGTTCTCTGGACAAAGACACTCTGATCTGATCCCCCACCCTGCGGCCGACTCCACTTATCTCATCTCCTCTCTTTCACACACACACGCACACACACAAACGTATACACACAAACTGATGGTCTCAAGCGTCAAGTGGCTGTGGCTACAGTGGGCCACTGTGTGTCCAGAGCAATGATCCTAATGCTCATCCACAGTGAGAGGACACAAACAGAGGATCTCCTCTTCCTCTCTGTCCCACAACATTTACATATGCAGAGGGAAGGGAAACATCTGGGCCCATAAAAACACCTATCTGCTCCATGCTTGAGTTTAATAAAAAAAAAAAAAAAAGAAGAAAAAAAGATGGAGGTAAGGGTTGCGCATGTATATACAAATAAACACGTATAAGATAGATAGATAGATAGATAGATAGATAGATAGATAGATAGATAGATACTTTATTTATCCCCTAGGGGAAATTCATGATAGATAGATAATATATATATATACTGTATATATATATATATATGTATATATGTATGTATGCATAAAACTAATTATGTTTTAAGTGTTATTCACAGAGTATAACTGTTGGAAGGAAAGGAAGGAGAGAAAAATACTGCTTTATTGAAACTGAAATTTTTCAGGGTATGAAGTGTTATGTCACAGGCACTGTATTTTTCTTCTGTTAAATAAATAAATAATATAATAAATAATGATTAAAAAGAAATGTGAACCCCTCAGCAGGAAAACTGTGTGTGCGCAAAACTACACTAATTAGCCTACAGCAAGGTCAAAGCTGAACCAATAAGCTGGGTGTTTATTTAAAATTTTATTCCTTTATTGAGTAGACAAGTAGAGCGCTGGCAAGAAATCAAGGCAGAGTGAGATGGGAAATGGCATGAAATAAACTAAGGACGTTATGAGGCCACCAGGCGGCTCAGTAAACTGAATGCTGTTTTGTTATTGATGTTTGAGTCAGACGGTTGAGGTCCATTTTCCTTTGTGTTCTCTTCTGAATACCTTTGACTGGGAGTTTGTTTTTCTTTTTAGCTATGTTGAAATGTTTTCAGACCTGGGTTTGTATAATCTTATTATTACCAGTATAATTGATGGTTAAAAACATGAGACCTCAGCTGTAAATAAAGTGGAATTATCCTTTAAGTGTCTATGTTAAACCTGCATTGCTCAATATTGTGGATATGAACAGTGAATCAAATGGCTTGCCCAAGTGTTGCATAGTGCTGGTATCACCAAGAAGCTCTACTGAACATTTAAAGCTCTTTTAGCTTATTATTATTATCATTATTATCATCATTATTAGCCTTTTATTAAAAGCTTTTACCCTTTTATTATTAACCTTTGTAGTTTTACAGCAAATCTACTGTTTAGTACTCATGGCTCCCAAAAACCTCTGCTGGCTGTCATTTCATCCAAAGTTAGCAACTAGCTAAAGCCATATGTTTCCCACAGAGACCACAACAGAGCTGGACGAAGTGAACTAAATGTTTGACTTTCTGATTGGACAGCTGGCCACAAACATGACTCCAAAATGAATGTGAATGTTGCTCTGTGTCATTGAGATGTGTAAGAAAGCAAATGTTTGCCAAGGTGTTAGCTAGTACAACTCATGACTGTGTATCTGTTAGCTTGTTTGAATAAAGTGTATTTAAATGGACATATAAAACAGAAGTATGTTCAGCACTGAATAATAATGATGAGCAGTAATGACATGGTCTCAGTGACTGTGTGTTAATATTATTTTTCTTTAAATATATTTTCTTAAATATGTATGTGTGTGTGTGTGTGTGTGTGTGTGTGTGTGTGTGTGTGTGTGTGTGTGTGGCTTTCCTCTCCCTCTTGAATTTCTCACGACAAGCACCGTCCTCACTTAATGATTATGTCTGGCAGCATGACAGGGAAAACTCACAAGCCTGACTGACATGTCTGGACTGTGCGTCATGATAACTTGTGTTTGTGCCAGATACACAGCTTTTACAACCGCGAAAACATACTCCTCACTCATCGGCACCATGTCAATTTGTACACGGATGCCTCCTGCAACGACAGCCATGCCGTCGTTCAGAGGGGGCAGACTGCCACAAAAACTGATAAGAAGGTTTAAGGCGGAGAGATAAGAGAAAACCAAACATCTGTGCAGAGCACTGGGGGCATCATAGACTCACAACGAACTCTACATGCAAAGAGAGGCATATAGCTGCTTTCCGGCAGAACTACTATCTCCAAAAGATTTCAGGAGTTCAGATAAGAAGCCTTCATTTCAGCCTTTAACGGTTCAAAAGCTGTTGCAACTTCTGCAAAATTAGCTTTTAGAACAACAACAACATGCAAACAGATGAAGCTCAGGAATTCACAGAAGCATCGTCTGGTGTTATGTGATGGTGGGTGAATATGATGCCAAGTCCTCAGCTTTTGGTTTGTGTGTGGGCGGCTGGATTAGTGGTGTTTGGATCATCACTGAGATGGATTCACTGTGAATGTTGTGAAAGTGATTCACGGACAACATTAGACGCATGAGAGGCTGAAATACCATTCAAGTTTCAAAAGCATCAATACATTTTGTAGATGAGTAATAATGACATTCATTTTCTAGGAGTAAACCTGTTATTTACAAGGCTGAACATACAGTACATGAATGGAATGTATGTTGAAACATTTAATACACATAAAATGAGAATAAAGTAGACTTTTAGTAGCTGTTGTAATCTCTGATTACGCTGTATTTTTGGCAACAGTTGCCATGCAGGTGCTGCCAAGTTCCAGTAATTCACAAAAAATCCTACAATCCAAATACCTACAATCAATTAAGCTCAATAACATAAGAGGGAATGAGACAGAACAGAGAAAGCAACTGCTTATTTCTTTTAGTCAAACAATTATGAAAAACAAGGAAAGGCTCAATTTCAGTAAATTTATTCAAAGACAAAGAGGTTAAAAAGACCAAAAAAAAAATAAAAAGGAAAAAGGAAAAAGGAAACACAGTCATGTGAAATACAAACTCCTACAGCCAGCCAGTACTAGGGATTACATTATTTTTTTCAGTAATAAGCGCATTAGGAAACTTACAGTGGTCTTAATCTGCTCATAATTAGCGGCGGCGTGGAAAGAAACGTGGTCCTGCTGGGGCCAGCCAGCAGAGAGCTAACAGCTATGTCTTAGGACAAACACCAGACTCTGGCCTACTTTGTCATGATGGATGTGGGAATCCTTTTATACTCAACTGAAAACTCTGCAGATTGACAAATCCTTTTGGAACCACTGCGCTATATATGTGTAATATATATATATATTTTTTTTTTAAATACAAGTTTTGTCAATGTGTTTAAACAGTTCCATACAAAATCAGCTTTTATCATGATTTGTATGATTTGTATGTTATAGATTTACTTGTCTCATGACTTTGATTCAATTTGAATCAATTTAGTTGATACAATAAGGATTTAGAAATTTGGTGGCGAATGCTTGTAGCTCAATGGAATAGGATATAGAACTATTTGGAGACACACTGCACTGGGAACACATGAATGTGGAGTATGTTATCCCAGTGTTCACTTGTTTCAAGACTTGAAAACTGTCAGACTAAATCTAAATGTCATGTTTCATTAGATTATTCTTGTAGTGTGAATGAGCTGAGTCGTCCACGCTGGGTGGGCCGCTGCTAGCGATGCTAATTAGCTTCGTCACCTGTTTCCTTCAGGCCAGTGGAAAGAATGTGAGGATTGGTGCGCTTAAGAGCAATACTGGGCTAATTCTCTTATGTCTTCGTAAGTAAGGGTTGTGCTGCTATCCACTGGTTAGCAATGCTGCTAGGTCATTGACCCCACAGACTATACAAAGGACAATACTGTTAGCTCAGAAAGAGGCATTATAGCAATGAGCTCTGTGGAAGCTACAAGTGACAGATGTTATGTACCTATAGCATCAAATTCTACTTGTGGAAACTGTGTACCATGAACAAAACAGCTTTTAACTGCCTTAAAGGTGAATGTGGATAGCCAGCAGGAGAGCTAGCTATAATTACAGGACCACTAAGAACCAATATCTGGTTAAATCAAACACAGCTAGCAAGCCAAAAAACAGCATCCAAGTTAGCACAATGTTAATTTCATCTCTACTTTACATACTGTCTTATATTGTCTGACAAGATCACTATTTTATTCACTAGTTCAAAGGAATGCAAATACATTTTGTTCAGATTATTTCTGGCTACTCAGCGGAGGATGTTTGAGATAATCAACATTCAGTTTTAGAGATGAAAACTTGAGAGACCTGCTTTTATGAGCTTCAAACAGCAAACCAACCTGTGTAGTCAGGTGAACAGGGCGGGCAGGGTCAGCAAAAATGTTCAAAAACAAAGAAGAGGGCAGGAATGTTGCTATCAGTTTGCCTGAAACCCAAGTCACGTTTGGCAATATGACCTCTGACCAGCGAGAACAATCAGCTTTAATGGGTTTTAATGGGTCCGACAGTCTTAGAGGGAAGAGGCAATGGGACAGATTGGGTAATTTTTGAGTGGAAAGGCTTTAGACAGCCACAATGAATTGAAAACAATTCTCCAGGCTAAAATTAGACAAGGAATTTTCGTGTTTTATACAAAGGAAAATAATGAAAAAAAAACTATAGATGTAACTACTACACAAACAGAATGATTTTTTAACGGAATAGAATACAAACTATGACACTGCTGGCAGGACATCATGTAAATTTCTTAATTCAGGATGGCGAGAACATATCTCCACACAACAAAGGGACACACTCTCACACAAACACACACACACACTCGTTTCTTACCGCTGTGGAAAGTCTGGAGGCCAGCGTCATCTCTAGGTTGCCTTTGAGCCCAAGCAGCGCTGGAACCAGGATGAACACCTCCGACACCTTCGTAAACACTGTCCAGTGCTGCAACAATCACATATGATATCAATAACACAACATAGTAACTACACTGCCATATTGATATCAGATTCACATAGACAGAGTGACTCCTTAGTTGGGAGCAGAATGTCTCTGGTTCTCTGTGACCTTGTTCTTTCATATTGATTCAGTGGTGAAACCAGACCTTTATGATGGACCAGATAGTCTCTACAGACCTTTCACACTATGTATCATATCGGCTCTCCTTTAACAAGAACAAGGTCACCGGGGCTTAATGGTGAAATGATTTATTATTGTCCTCTTTTGGCTTTCACTCTTCTCTCCCTTGTGATTCCCCTCTTCCACCTCTACTCACCAATCTTCACCTACTTCTGCTTACCACCTCATATCTCACTATAATCTCCATGGTATTTAGATACACACCACCAGTTAATAATAATGTTATTAGTTAAGCAAATTTTAACATTTCTGTCAATACATGTGTGGTACAGATATGAACTCTGAATATTGACCATTAGTACTGACATTTATACTGCACAGTCTGAAAAAATCAAACCAGACTACTGTCCTCTCTGTTGGAGGGACCTTTGATCCCTGTATAAAATTAATTTCATGTATTCTTTTAAATGCATGTAGAGTTTCTAGCCTGGTTCCAAACCTCTGAATTTCCAAGCATATATTCAATTTGTTGTTCAAACAGGTCTACTTTTGTGCTCATTGATGGCATTTCCTCTAGTTGGAGAAACAGTCAGCCAACTGGAGCTTAGTAGGCTGGTTCAAGAATGGGAGCCTAGCTAGCTAGCTACCTTGCGACTCCCATGAAAACAAGTGTGAATACAGGAGATGGACGCAGCAATTGTTGTAACTCATCATTCAGAAATAAATTGTTAAATTTCTTTTAACATCATGAAAAACATTCCCAGCAACCAGCAACCAGCAACTTCTGTGTATAGCAGTCTCTGCCCTCAGCCATGCCCCAAGCCCCGCCCACCTGTACCCACCATCCAACCTCGCAGGATTTGGTTTCTCTGACTATTTACCTGAAATCTGCTATATTTTTATTTGATCACTCAGAAAACACTCAGCCAATCAAAAGAGAGGCGCAGAGCCTCCTCTCTTCTGATTGGCTCACTGACCTGTTGTTACTAGAGCTCCAGAGAGAAGCCTGAGAGAGGAGATGTAAAACTATATTGAGATGGTTTTTGGTTCTTAAAACCACAAATATATCTTCTTATGGATCAACACTTCAAAACACAGGAGAAGGGGAAAATATGGGACCTTTAAAGACTCATCACAGTACTTCAGCATAAGGACTAGCATTACATTGCCGTCCTTGCTGCTCCGCCCCTACCTCAGCATAAAGGAGCTAAATTTTGCTGCTATTTTCCCCCCAGAGCCAAAGTGTCATAGTGTGAAACAAAGTCAGCTAGAAGCTAGACCAGGTAAATCTAAAGGACAGCTTGTGCAGGTGGTGGGCTTTCTGAAACACAAATCATGTTTAGCATGTGCTAGAAAACGTGTCCACTCAGCCTAGTAGATGGCCTTTAATGGGGTATTTATAGCCTATAATATTAGCCCTGGTCCCAGATAACCTCCTCCCTTACTGACAGCCAGTCCTTGAGAGGTGGGCTCCCTGTGAGCTTGTCAGTGTGGTGAAGTGCCTCTCTATGCTGTGCCTCCATGAGAGTTCATGCAGTGATAGCAGGTTTGTGGTCTACTGTGGTCAGAAACAAAGCTATTGCTGAGGCCGAGGCCATCGATCTTTCTCCAGCAAAAGTGCTTATCTTTGGAGCCGGTCCCACAGGCCCCCAGCACTTACAGTCCAGTCCACCCCGAGCTGAATCAATATTCACTGAGGCTGACACAGAAAAGAAAAGAGAGGCAGAGGAGAAAATAGACGAGGGGAGGAAAATAGAGGAGTAGCCGACATTGAAGCTACATATAAACACTGTTGGCCTGCATTTCTCACACTAGCTCGCTGTTTCTGTTTCACTGTGTTGCTCCCACTGTGCATCCAGATGTACAGTGCTGATAAGGGGGTGTCGTCTACACTTCAGAGTGTGTTGTATCAGTAGGTGTGGCACCTAAACTCCAATTTTGGGTTAAACTCCTTCTGCCTATCCCCTTGCTGTCATCGGGCCAAGCACAGCTCCTTTCCAACAGCCAGCCCCTCAGCTTGGCTCCCTGCCTTCTGCCAACCCAGCAGCCTTGTGAGCACCTCTGTGAGCACTCCTCTCTTCTTTCACAGCCGCATGCTTTCAAGCTTTCTCCCTCTCTCTACTTCTGTCTCACTCCCCTATCTCCCTCTTTGCCTCCCCGTGGTGATATATGTTGTTGTCTCCATGGAACACTGGCTTCAAGCCAAACAAGCCCTCCCTCCTCACGGCCACCTCCTCAGTTCTAGGAACTCTACAGGACAACCCCAGTACCTCTGTGTACAGACCTATAGGAGCTCTGGTATGCAAGCCCCACAAGGGTCGGGTTGCCCAGTTGAGTAACATGGCCCCATTTTATTTGTGATCACTGTACTTGCTGTACTGAGTAGGAAGCTGAGCCTGATGGCATGCAATGTCAACGCAACTCAGGCAGCATCACAGAAACTACATCAGGTGGTGTCCATTTCCATTTTCCTGGTGGTGCAGCATGAATGGTAGACTCAGAGTCCAGCCTCACGTGGTAACACACGCAGGAGGGGTCAAACGAACATAGATTAATGGCCAAGATTAATGGGTATAGAGTTGAACCCAAAAGATGAACATCAGCAATGCAACATCATTACTGGTATTAAATGGATGAACATTGAGGAACCAGATTCATTGGATTTCAGTTGGATTTTTGTGTTGGAGGATAAGGAGAGAAGAGTTTCCCATATGTACACAAAAAAGTGTGATCAAGCTAAAGAAGCCTGAGATATGGGCCTGAGATATGGGCTGTTAATATCCAAGGGTCAAGCCTGAACTCTCTGACCAGAGGGAGTCCATCCGGACAAGCAACTTGGAACCCTCCAAGGATTCCTCAGGATCCTGGACGGAGTGAAAGATTAGCCAGGGCTTGGTGCAACACAAAAGCATTCTAACCGGCTAATCCTTTCAATCTCTATCACTCACATCCTAACCAAGAGGCGGTCTGGGACATTGTCAGGTGTTAATAGCTGTGAGCTGATATGTTGTTAATGATTGTCATGACATAACATCTTCTGTCATCAGCTGCCGTAAAATAACTGACCAATATGAATAGAAGCAATCAATCAGTGCAACAGGAGGTGCAAATGGTTGGTTGGACACCATGGAAGGTTTTGAAAAAACCACTTGTTTCAGGGCCTTAGATCATATATTTTTACAATAATCATAAATCCTGGAAGAAATAGGATTTCTGAGTCAAGCCAAGCAGTTGCATACATTTGAATATGAGCTGGTTCAGAGCCAGGGATGGAAGCCAGCAGTTGGAAGGATGATTCAGTTTGAGGGAATAAGCCCACGCTCTGGTTTCACAGTGGTTCATGTGTGAAAACCAGGCAAGTGGATGTGGTTGGACCAAAATGGTGGCTGGTGGGCAGCGAGGGCTTGGCTGGTGTTAAACCTTTGTGTCAACTACGATTTCCTGTTTACTGGAGCCTGTATTTTTAGACTGTTTGTTTTTTAGGCTGAAGCTGTGTCCCATCCTTTGGCATTTCAGCACAGGGCAGACGGCTAGACTCTGAGGCAGACATAAACACAGAGATGATTATGATTATGAACTTTATTTTTTTTTTTGCATTATTGGTTTTCTGTTTGACTGCACAGACGAAGGAATCGTAGGGTGATAGAAACTCAAACTGGGTCTTTTGACTCTTTACAAATCATCCATTTGGCCTTTGACACTTTGACACAAAACTAGCTCTACATGATCTTTACAAACCATGTGCAACCTTTAGTCCAAGTGAAGCTGGTCACCCTCAAACCCTGTTTCTGGCCCTGGCAGTTAAAGACTGACAGTTTTAGGTCATTCTGCTACTGCTGCTACCATGTCACTAAGCAGAACTATGCAGACGTCTCACTCCTCTATACCAGCCTGGACAGTCCTTTCTGGGCCAACCTCGAGTGGGAATGAGGCCAGAAGCTCTGCGTGTTTGTGCTGCATATAGTCAAAGTGGCCAACGTTAAAGCGGTCGAATTTCAAAGACGTCTTAT
This sequence comes from Seriola dumerili, assembly GCF_002260705.1. Lineage (NCBI taxonomy): Eukaryota > Metazoa > Chordata > Actinopteri > Carangiformes > Carangidae > Seriola > Seriola dumerili. Next base: position 4,678,085 of record NW_019174343.1, on the reverse strand, counting down.
AGAGAGTGACGCAAAAAGCCAAGTCATGCGCTGGTCCAAGCCACAACTTCTAAACTCAGGCCAGGCAGACACTTTAACTAAAGACTGTAGAACGTTACAGTTTTCAAAACGTACTTTTAGCAAAGGAACTGGCGCAGTCCGACCAAACCATAGAGAGAGAGAGAGAGAGAGGGAGAGAGAGAGTGAGAGAGAGTTAGACAATTACCTTCCTGCAAGGACAGGGAGGATTAGCTGAGTTAGCATTTCACGGTGTCATGGAGGGGGAATTAGGCAGTGAGACAACCTGCTAGATGCTCAGCCGAACTCACTAGAACAGTCGCTTCAGACGAGCCTCGCTCTGCATCTTGCTGCAAGCATTTCTTCCAAGGTCTGCCCGCAGACTAGAAGGGAAAGATAAGACCTTGTACCATCTGTATCTCCTGTTTCACTGCCTTACCTCTAAAGGAATAGTGCACTGAGTGTTTTGGAAATTGGAGAAACTGCAGCAGCATGGTGCCTAAGTTGAGGCAGCATGAAAACTTTTTGACCTCAAACCTCTGCATTCCTGGTTTAGTGAGAATACCTAACCACATGGTAATGGAGGCTTTGACACCACACAGTATTTTGTTTTTGTTTTTTTCCCTCACTAGCTCGACTGTAGTGTGCTGCCATTTCAGGTGCTCAAAGAAACCACACTAACTTCCCTGCCTGTCCCCCTCCTCTGTGTGCCGAGTTCCTGGGGTCCACCATGTTGGCATCAGTATGCGTGTACACAATGTGCCTGGACTGGTCTCCTGGCAGCCTGACACCTCCAGTTTTATATGCATCACAAGCTGACTTTAAAGGAATATATGACCTGTCAGCATGCTTTGGCCCGCATTTCCACATTGCACACTCAGATGCACTCAGATGCAAGACAGCAACTGCAGCCAGTCAACAGGAAAAGAAGGAAGGACAGAAATTATAAGTTGGTTTATATTCTTCTCTCGGAGGCAGAGTGGACCCAGCAGCTCTCTCTCTACACTGCACCACAATGAACACCTTCTCCTCAAGTTTCTATTCTAGCAAAGTATGTCAGATTTCCAATAGAAGGGTGTGTGACAGGCCATTAGAAGACACACTGTGTACCAGTATGTGACAGCCCCGAGGGACAGGGAAACAGGCCATAGAGGAGAAAGAGCGTTATGTAAATACCCCATGGTGTGTGACAACTGCCCCATCTACCCATTCCCAAAGGCATGCCATGAAATAGGCCCAGCAGCAGCAGCAGACACATGCCAAGGCGAACAGGGCTCACTAAACCAGTTCATTCAAATGCTCCAGGAACGAGCCCATCCCACATGTTGACTCAGTACACATGGTCCGCCTGGAGCACTGGCTCGGCTCAGAAACACAACTGTAGATGAACGTTACTGGAGGATTAAATAAGACGGAGGTCCTGTTGTTTTTCACAGGTGACTGCACTTAAGAAAAGGGAGTATGGTGGAGCTCAACGATCTAGGTTCAGGTCTGACTGAGTGTTTCCAGACATTTGAATCCAAGCAATCCTGTGATACTCCCAACAAAGTCTAAATTATGTTGGTGCACAACAGTTCAGTTCTCCACCACCCTCTTCATCCTTTCCATCTTTTTCCATCCATGTTCTTTAGACTTCTACAAGAGCAGGACCATTTTTGTTGATGAATCCTTTAGAAGTTTCTAATTATACTCACAGAACATTTCTTCATAAATATATGCTATATACTCATTATGTACATTACAGAACATTTCTGGATCACTCACCTGGACGATGTCTAGCACCATTCCCGCTGCCACTGTCCCGAACCCAGCCAGCAGGAAGGGGAACACCACCTGCAGACCAATGGAGAAGGAGGTCTCCTTGAGTGGCGCCGGTGGTTCGGGGCTCTGGTCGGTGCTGGTGTCGTCGCTCTCGTTGCTCTGGCTTGCGTTCTCCAGGAGAGCGTCCTCTTCCCGCTGACCTTTGGCGTTGGCCCGGCAGTCCATCGCCACCACAATCTCCGACCTCTCCTCATCCTCCCCAGTCTCACCGGTCCTTTCCGCAAAAGCTGTGACTTCTGTGAGCTCAAACTCATTCCCGGTCCCTGGGCTCACCTCCTCTGGGTCTTTGGTGAGGATTACCGGGAGGACAGAGCAGTTGGAGTTGAGGAAGGCTGGCGTCAGGGGGCCTCCCTCCTTCTTAATTTCAATGGCCCCGGAAGACATGTCGATGTCGGGGAGTTTGTCTTGTTCGTTCAACCAAAGTACCATGCGGAAGCCTTTGATAGACAGTGGGCTTGACAAAGAAAGGTCAGCTTGCCTTGGCCTAACAGTTTTAGGGAAGTCAGAATGGATTTTTTTTACCTGATCTGGTTTTGAACCTGATCAGTCCAATTGATTTATCCCATTAAAGAGGTTTACAGGGAGTGGATGTCGCTATTAAAGACCAGGAGAAAACTGCTCTGTAAGAAAAAACCTGCAGCAAGGCACATGCAGCCGTGTGTCTGCAGAGCCCGTGTTCCTGTCGGTGCTTCGGGAGCAGAACCAGTATGTTCTCCATTCACTGCAAGGTGCTCACGGTGGGCCGACAAAAAAAAGAAGAAAGCATAATGGTTCAACGCAGATGAGAGAGGAAAACAATGTGCTCGGGGACTCACCACAGAAATCCCCTCCAGTCACTTGTAAAACAGTCCTTCAAAGTTCAGTAAAAAGCTGAAATCACAGGTCTGAAGTGGAAAGATTGCAGTGCAGACTGGTCACGCTCTCAGTCCACTGATCATGTCAGACTGGTCAGTGTACCGGGCTGGGAATGTCTCACCTTACACCACGTGGCTGCTGGGAGGTTTTCAAGGGAGATATTTAAAGGTCTGCAGTCCGAGGATTGAATTACCAGTTGCAGAAAAGTAACTTCCCAACCAGAGTGGACAGTCACCTGGGAAAAGAACAAATTAATTGATTATTCAGTCTTACATGTGACTGTACTAAATATGAGACATTTCCATTTCCCCTGATAGAAAACAAAAAGCAGGCATTGTACAGGCTAACATGCAGAGTATTATAGCTGATCACAGAAATAATGAAAAAAGTAACTTGCTGTTAAGCACCACAATAAAAAAATACAACTGTTAGAATCTTGAAGACAAATGATAAAAACTTCTTAAGTACCTTAACTTCTCTGAGTACCTCAAATGCTATGTAAGTCCTTGTAATAGACTATTACAGTGTTTAAGCCCTGGATAAAGCTCTGTCCTCTCCACTGACATTATGGCAGAAGTGGAGAGAGACCAACAGTGAGGTTGAAAACAGATTCATCCCACGCCAAATTTCCTCCCGGCGTCTAAAAATATTCTACCATTAACAGAGGTACAGCTTACATCCTCTGGAAACAGAGTATCCCACCACCTTCAAAGCAACAGCATTGCAAGGACAATAATTCCTGTTGTGCCTTTCAAAATAAACAACCCTTGCCATCCTTTAACGAGCATAAACTACAGGCAGAGTAAAAATACACTCTCAAATTTAAAGTTACAACTGTCCACACAAAAAGTTTATTTAAGGAAACTCATAGAAATGTCCTAATTATACAAATGAGAAAAACAAACTTACATGTGACAATATGTTTGAGAAACACATTTTCAACTAACGATGCATTTTCTTTAGTCATACCAAATACTGAAAATTTCAAATATCTTTAAAATAAACAACAAATCTGATCTGCAAACCACTGCCTTCTAGTCAATAACCAGGATAACCATTAAGCAGCAGAGCTGTCAAATGTGTTTACAGTGTTTATCCTCTTCATGGAAACAGAGGTGGAAAGACATTATAATAGAGGTGAGGCTGGTACATTTACTGATTTTTTCCTTGTTTCCATTTACCAAGCAATAGAACAACCATAATGTCCTGAATCTGATGTGGTGAAGGGAGCAATAACTAACAAAATATTATTAAGATATAATAGTAATCCTAGTATGACCTCTATTGTGATTACAGCTGACAGATTAGATTTCAGCTCAGTTTAGCCACATGATGCTAAATACCATGCACCTGACCTGACAACACACATCTGACACAGATGCCATTAAGCAAATAGTAAATTTTCCCAGAACTTGTAGGCTACATAAATAAATAAATAAATAAATAAATAAATAAATAAATAAATACAAAAACTTTTATTTTGAAGGCCAGGCTGCACGCTTCCAGCCTTACTGCTGCGGACTGGACGCAGCTTTCCTCAGCCTGCATGTTGCGACATCCGCACACAGACTGGCTTTCCCCGCTGAAACAATCCGCTGTTTAGTAGTCAGGACCAATACCACCCGAACCCAACATGGCAAAGGCGTAAATTAGTGCTCCCCTGGTCAGGGCTGAATAGACGAGCCCTCCTATTCTATTCTGCTGCTCATTTAAACAAGGGCAGAGGGCTTTCTGTTCCAGCACCGGGCTGGAGCCCATGTCACTGCCACTATCACCACGAGTATTTAACTCGTGAAAATGAATGCAAATGCATAATCATTTTCTATTCTTCCAATATCTGCATACATAAACACCTAAAGAAGCAGCTGGGGTTTTGCAGTCTGAGTCGCTAAGTGACACATTCCGTCAGATAAAGGCATTACGTGACTCTCACAGCCGGTCGCTCATGCTGTTATGAAATTAGAGCTGAAATGTCCAGCAGGTAGTCAGAAAAAAAGCTCCTCGGCGGCAGTTACCTTTTGGTGTCAGCGGTCCAGAGAGGAGAAGCGGACAAACCGGAGTGATGAGCAGTGAGAGCACAGAGACTCTGTGTGGCTGGCTGCATGTATCCTCCAGCTCTTGGTAACGCGCTCAGGCTGAGGCGTGGACGCCGGTGTGCACGCCTTATGTACGGTACCGGCTCTGCACAGCTGCCTTAATGGTTAATGGTGGTTAATGGTTAAACCCTCCCTCCCACGCGGTTAAAGGCTGTGTCCCAGTCTCTCCCGACCCCTTCACATTGCACCCGTCCAGTGGCCCCCGCCGCCCGGCTGCTTGGATGTGCATCTATAATACACCCGTCCGGTGCAGGGGGCCAGGAAGCCACAAGGCGGGCCCTGTCGCCACACTCTGAGATGACGATACAGCCCCCCCCCCCCCCCCCTCTACCTACCACACCTCCCCTATCACACCACAACCCCACCCTCCCACCCCTTGTCTCCATTGCGCACAAGCATGTCCCCTCCCTCTACCCCATGTGTGTGGAAATGTGTGCCCGTGCGGTGCCAGTCTCCTCCAGCAACCCTGCTAATTTACTACCAGGGGGCCGAGATACGAGTTTTAATTTAACAATAGGACGAGACTTCTGAATGAATGGACACACACGCATATCAGCACTGTCTAACTGAACTGGGGTGGATGTAAGTTACTCATCCACTCACGGAATAAATAAATGCAAGTCTTACATAAGTCAAAGTGTTGAAATTACACCAAAGTGACCTGGAAATACAAGTGAGGAACAGGGATCCTGAATAAATATTGATAAAACAATAAGAAGAAAAAAAGAAAAGAAACCTCTTCTAATAAGAATTTTAATAATACCACAGTATTTGTTTAGGGACTCATAATGAGTCCCTATAGGCTATTCAACAAGGATGACCCATAGTAACTTTACCTGACTTTAAAACCATGTATTGTGTACTTGATCCTCTACAACATACAACATATCTATAATGAGGGAGCTTTTTGTTGTAAGGCCTTGACTTTTTTGCCATTTTGGGGGTAGCAGAGCAAGCTATAAATGCAACACATTATAAAGGTGTTATGGTGAACAAACAGTTGCCTATTTACACAGAAAGGGCTTCTTGCCACATGGCAATAAGTCTAATATTCACTCTCCTTTTAGCTCTAGTTTGGTCTCCACCAGTTTTCTGAGAAAAATGTCTGATTATTTAGTGACTGAATGCTCCATATGTTTAGGAGCTAGTTGGTAATTTTGTCCAAAAAAATGCCATTGGCTGCTTTGGCCTACAGTGGATTTATCAGAGCTTTTTTTTAATGCTGAAAATAGCTGCCTGCTGTTGCTGGAAACAAAATGATGAACTATAGAAATATGGATTGTAGCAGCTTTAAGCACTCATCTTGACCCACTTTATATTATTTATAGTTTTAATTTTCTTTAAAAAAGTCCTCTGTCTTTGCATACTGAGTTTTACATTGCCTTTTAAATGTTTTAATTCATTATGAAAAGAATTGTATTTTAGTGTGAAATCTGCTGTATAAAATTATTTACCGTGTCTTGCCAATGTGATGGTATCTTATGCTTTATTCCATATTTTAAAATTATATTCTGGTTCTTGATTAGCTATAACATTCACATAACAGAAAGTACTACCAAGGCTCTTTTTCCACTATGGATTGCACAGTATGTGTGTGTGTTTTGTGTGTCATCTGACAGATAAATTGCACGCTGCCTTGGCCTCCTCACGCTGTTCCTAAGAGAGCGGCAGCTCTAACAACGTCCCCAGAGGACCTGCCGCTTTGTTGAGCTGTTTGCCTGTTGCTATACAGCTGCTCTGCTCAGCATCGCCAGCCCCGGCATCGCCCAGAGAGCAGAGGCTACAATCCGTCCACATCCCCCCCATGCTGGCAGAGTGGTGAGCTGAGCCAGTTTGCACACAGCGTAAACATCCAGTAATGACAGGGGAATGAGAGTCACTCACACTGTGGCACTCTGTGGCCTGTTAGGGGCTTTTTTACCCAGGCACGTAGGTGAACGGGAACTTTTGACTTGCTTTCCCCCTGTGGTCTTATTACTCAGACTGCAGTCAAGCTTTAATTATTTTGCACATTTCTCTAAATCATACATATAAATATGTAAAAGAGGAGTGCCAGTAAAAGATCTGATAGAAGATTGTAGTGTTTCAAGAACATTTAGACATTGGTGGATGTAACCTGTTGTTAATGCAGGGAACGTCTGTCTGTGTATATTCTGTGTAACTAACAGAGGATCAACTGGTTTATCTGAAATTAAATTTAAAGGAATGCTTTGGCATTTTTTGGAAATATATTTGTTTGCAAATGTATTTGCTTTCTTGCCAAGAGTTAGATAAGAAGATTTATACCACTCTGATGTCTGTATGATAAATACGAAGCTACAGCCAGCAACTGGTTAGCTTAGCTTAGCACAAAGACTGTAAACAGGGGGAAACAGCTAGCCTGCCTCTGTCCTGAGGCCACAAAATCCACCTACCAGAACATCTAATTCAGGTTAGCTTTTCCCTTGTCTACCTTGTGTTCATGCTAAGCTACATAAGATAACTTCTGGCAGTTCCCCTCATACTCAGCATGCAAACTGGTATCGATCCACTCAAGAAGCAAAAATGCATAGAATATTTCCCTAAATACTGACGTATAGTCATTCAAGGTCTCTGGACACAGTCTTTTCTCTAATGAAACTGCAGCTCTCAAACTTTGGCATAAAAACATGGGATGTGTGTGAGATTATACCCTGTGATAAATCATCATCCTTTACAGACGTGTAGCTGAACTTGGGCTTGTTATTCATTTATTTTTCTGCCCCATTTGTTTACAGGAGTGAATATTCACTTTTTTTCCAATTTGCAGATGTAAGTGAATTTACCATAGATGTGTACCTGTAGTGGCTTGTTGTGAGAAGCAGGTTTACTCAGTTATTTGAGAGGATTCTTCTGGTTTTCAATCAGTAAAGATTTCCAGATAACGCAGAAAAGTTGCTTCCTGGAACTGATGTCTGTTGGTGGTTAGTGCAACAGGAAAATAACAACTGCAACAGAGTCAAATTTCAAATTCAAATTCTGTCTGTCATTGTCAATCAAGCAGTTATGGGATATAAAGTGAATGGGAAAGTGGTCTCAGGCTGTATAAAGTACATTTACGACATCTTAAAGGACAATCCCTGTGATTTTTTATTTATTATTTCTAACCATTTAATGTTAATGTTAATGTGGCGATTTTTTCATGCAAGTTACACAATCAAAGATATCTGAAATAAGTTGAGTGTAATATCTTAGTCTCACTGACTTCCATTAAATTCAAATAGAGTAAAGGCAATCTATTACTGTGAAGGAGAATTTAACAATAATTTTTTGAAATGCAAAATAACTATTTTGAGTAGTGTCATTCTCTTTCTCTACATTATTATCATAATTTATCTTTGAAATTATAATAATTTCATTGTTACTTCTGTTTACACCTACATATGCTATATGTCTGTCTTTCCTCCCTCTGGTGCTCCTCTCAAGACTTCTGTTTTTTTCCTGTTAAAGGTTTTGTTGGGTAATTTTTCTCATCTGATCTGACGGTTGTATAGATAGTGAAATCCTTTCAGAATGATTTGTTGATTTTGGGCTACATGAATAAAATTGCCCTGACTTGAATTTACCTAACCTGACCACACCATTAATAACAGAACTTTTTAAAAAGAACTTTTTAATATTCATGGGCACAGGATCTGATTGGTTGGCTTTGTTTCCCTCTTCTTCACTGATCATTTGATGTTTTAAACCAAAAAATTTCCACCAATAGGTAAATATTTTATGGACATGAACAGAAGCTGTATATGATCTTCTGTCAATACACATAAACCAATGTGGGACGCTTCAAAAGACAGACGACTTACATATTCAATAATGGATTTAATTTAGCACCCTCTTTTGTAATATTGGAACAGCTTTTATTTACAAATATTTACTTTGCAGTACATCTAGTAGGCTATCTAGCTGAAAATAGAAAATAATCACTCTGACTCATTCATTTAGGTTTTTTCATAGTTGAAAACCAAATTTAAATACAATTATACAACATCCAGGTAAAAATCTTATTATAATATCAGTGAAGAAGATCTAAAAATAGTAAAGTCATCTTTAAATGTTTCATCCATCCAACAGTTTTGTTGATGATGAAGCTAAGTTTAGTTAATATATAATCACACAAAGACCGTTCACAATGTAAGTCATCCTTGCTTAAAATAAATATACATATATTTAATATATTCGTTGGGACCTGTCTTTGACATAATACATTCCTTTGCCCCTTACCCTGACCTTAACCATCCCAACTGAATGCACACACAATCATTTGTAAATATAAAGTCACAGCCACCATTTGAGCTGAACATCTCTGTCATTCATTGATTAGACAGGATATCTGTTTGGCAGGGATTACCAACACTGTTACAACATGCATTCACTGGGATGGATTTACAGTCTAACTGCAGTACAAGTTTTTTTTATTTCCTGTCAAACAGCAAGAGCACAGTGCTGAATGAATCTATAACTACCACAGAACTCTTCTGTCAAAATTCTTACATGTACTATTTCTTAATATGAAGGGACTGGAAAAATCTTGAAGTTACATGAATCAATGATTTGTATATGTCCTGTGGCTTTTTGTCTAGCTGACTCCAGATACTAGCAGGTGAACATAGCACAGCATTTTGCAGCTAAAGAAACAACTAAAAGGTGAGTGAATATTGGAGTTAATTTCTTCACATGGCAAGAAACACAATTCCAAATGAATGCTAATGTTGCTCTGTGTCTGCTCAGTGAGAGAAGGCAACTGTTGGCTAACATGTTGGCTAACATGTTTGTTAACATCTTTACAGCTTTTTACACCACATCCAGGTCACCATAAAAAGATTTCACAGCTATATTTTAAATACTTCAAAATTCACAGTTTCGGTTAGCTGCTAACCACTAGCGTAAAGCAAAAGATGTCTATTGTGAAATATTTTGAAAATATCCATTGAAGCTGTTGTGAATCCAAGCACAGCTATTTTATTTGTAAGTTTTACTATTTTTGCATAGCCAACATTAGCATTAACAGTTGTTTACTTACCAGTCTTGCCAAGAGCTTCAGGCATTGTTGCATTTACAAGGCAGGAGGTTATAATACACCCTCTGAGCACTTTTACTGTGTTACTTTTTCAGGGCAGCCTGGAAACTACAGTGACTCAGTATTGGAAAGCATGGGCTAGCATACTAACTTCAGTAGAAGAAAAGAAGTGAAATAAATAGAAGTAAAACTAGAGGGTTGCTTTCCACCACTGGAGACAGCTCCTAGTGAGTAAAGGAATTAGGTTTGATGCTGAACTCACAACATTTCTTCTAGACTGGTGAGTAAACAGCATTAAATGCTAACATCAGCAATATAGAAATAGCAAAACTTACCAAAAATGACCAAAACAATCCATTATTTTCTGTCATTTTTAAGTACATCTAGACACCTCAGAGACTTGTCAATTCATAGTAGAAAAAGCACAGGTTACTAATAACATTAATGATGGCTCTGTTCTTTTGAAACGTTGCACTAAGAGAGACAGTATGACAGTGAGCCGGCATGAACAATACCAGCCACTGAAATTGAAGCAGTATCAGCTTTCATTTATCTTTTTATTTACACCTGTGCTTTTCCTGTTCTCATATTTCAAAGTGCTCTAATTATCATGCTCTAATTACTACGTTGTGTTATTGCATGATTTCTAGAGAAAAATGTCTTTTAAAAACATCTTTTAATTTCAAAAAGTCTATTGGTGCCTCCTGGAGCCATGTAATATGGTATTTCCAGAGCCTCCCTAACTTCTTTAATTTCCTCTTTATATAATTTTTACAAGGCTCCATAATGATCTTCAAGGAGTTGGTGCACTATATCTGTATAATACCAATGTATCTGTATTGGATTTTCTGTGTTTCCAGATGCTACACCAGCTTGGTGCTGCACAGTGACTTTGGCCCTGCAGGAATGCGAGCGTATGGAGAATGGAAACTCACGGGTTATCCTTAAGAGGATTCAGGAGCTAAGAGGATTCATTCTCAGATTCAGTACACATGATACAATATTTAATAGACAAACTATGAGTCTAATTTTATTCATCACTAACCGGATTTCCCTTTTGTATGTCTATAAACTATGAAACTAACAAAATAGATACTGATCACACATACTGGTGAGTGTGAAAGATGTGTACTAAAATATGCTACACTAAAAATAGAATAGGAATTTTCAGCCTCATAACATGTCACAATTCTTATGCTTGCATGTAGACATGGATTAAGCCTTAGGGCTTGGTATATGGACCTTAACTTTAAAAAATCCTCTTAAAGTAGTCATTTCCAGATCAGAAACTGGGCAGTTTAGTGTTTTTCCACCTCAAGGACAACTACCCACAAACTATGAAAAAAGCACAGATACAAAGGGTCACAGAACAACACATTTTAACCTATTGGTTGTATTTTAATACTTTGTCTGAATGTATGTTAAAATAATGGACATGGATATATTTTATAGTGGATAGTAGGACATTTTGCAACATTGAATTTTGGGGAATGTTTGTTTTAAGACTCACCAGGGTACCAGAAAATCTGCCATCAAATCAGAAGGCACTACTGATTCCTTTTTCTTTTTTCAGTTTTCAGGTTTGTCTCTTAAAAAAACAAAAGCAAAAACAAAAGTCACAACCCTGATAGATTCACACAGCCTTCTACAAATTTCAAAGAAAGACCATCTATAACAAAAAGTTACGTACAATGCAAATAGTCCTCAACGCTGCATGTCATTTTTTGAAACTTATGAGATATTTCCAATAATTAAGGCACAATGGGATTACAAGCAGCAGATGTTAAATTACACAGTGCGACACTTTCCCACATCTGGTATAGACAGGAAGTAAAAAGACATAAGAACAAAGTCACAGAGCTTCTTTGTTGTTTAACTGTATAAGGTCAGTAAGATGGTATTCATCCAGTGAAAAGACATGATGTAACATTTAAGTTACACTGTGCACTGTAGTGTCAAATACAGGACATGGAACAATATGACACACTAAACTGGTCCCTGGCAATACGTGAGATATGAATAATCTTTCCGTCAGGTTAGGAAATCTACCTGACGACTACACTGGATGGATGTTTGCTTAAGAGCAAAAAAAAAAAGGAAGGCCATGCAAGTGAAGGCAGAAATAGCTAACTAAATGGAGACGTGGTTACATACAGTACGGTGCAGTATGAGGTCCTTCTGCTGGTTAATGATCCTCCAGCCTTCTTTTCCAAACCAGGAAGTGAGGTGAGAATGGAAGACAAAACAGCGCTGGGCCCCAGCAACACCTCGGCAGAGTGGCTGTCCCTGGCAACGCTGAGGCGGTCTGTGCCAGTTTTGGGCCACTTCTGTGCCGGGGCTTCTTTGAGCCCAGAAGAATGTCAGGGGGGAGATTTGGAAACCTTCCCTTAGCTCAGGATGAATGGCTGTCCACCGAACACACCCCCTCGCTCCCTCTCCCATCCCCTCCAGCCTTGCTCCTCTACACACAGAAAACTGCAGCAGAAAACTGCGACAGGCCTGAGTTTGAGTTTTCACTTCTCCTATGAGTCATTAGAAACCCTAGTGAGAGTGCTGTCGCTAACATCATGCAGACGCTTCATCCCATCTGATTCATTCAGTTAAAGGACATTTAGGGACATGCAGTTTTGACCAACATTCCTCAGATGGAGAATGTGAGCTGTCACAACTGTACAGGCATCGGCTGTAAGCTAGCCAGCAATAGACACACTGACTGTCTGAGGTGTCTGTGTGTTTGTGTTCAGCTCAGTCTCTCCCTGAACTCACCAGAAACTCCAGTTCTCTCTGTTATTTAACCCCAATGTTTCTTCTTTTTCCTCTCATCTCTGAACATTTAAAGCAAATTGTTAAATAGATTTGTGCTCAAGTTGTATCTGTCAGTTTGTGCTGCCCTGGTGATTTTGTGTCTACTAGCATCTTTCCATTGACTTTTTAAGCAACTGTGTTGCCTCTAAAATCCACTTTGTCTTCTGTCTGAACATACAGCAATAATCATGATTGTGACAGAGAAAAGCATTGCATGCATTTGAAGGTGTTTTGACAAAACTAAACAGAAGTAAAAAGTAACTCAAAGTTTGGTGCCTTTGTTGTAGTTTTACTATTTTTTTGTTGTTATCATATAGCCAGTGGATATACCTTCTTACAATACAAAAAGCCTAGCTAGCTAGCAAGGGTAGGCCTACTGAAAATCAGCCTGCCTTCAACTTTCTGTCTGTCACGTGACCCCATAGGTGTAGTGGTACCAGAATGACGCTTGGCCACTTTTTTTCTCCAAGTGATGACAAAAAATATCTGCACTGAAGATGTGATCATCACTAAAGTGTATGTCATATAGCTAGAGAGCAACTAAAAACAAATGAAATGGTCAAAGTTGTCATATTGACATTCAAGGTATATTGACTGATTTCCAAACTTCAATCATGCATTGAGTAACAGGAACAAAAACATTCCACCTTAAAAGTGTCCAGTAGCTGCCGGTAGCCTCTGAGCTGCATAGTGATTTAAATCGTTAATTAGTAAAGATGAAAAGACAGAAAACATCCTTTATTCATCATTCACTCCTCTGACAGTTTCTTTATCTTTGATGCATTTACACAGAAACACGACAGAGTCAGTCTGTTACACTTGGACAGCTTGTGCTGCTGGAGATGAAAGCTAGCTTAGCTACATTTTCATAGTCTAGCCTGTTAGCTTCCTCAGAATGGATGTTTCCAATGTGGCTTCCTTTGCTCCACACAAGTCAATGAAATCATTCAAAACACAAACTACTTGTGTTCATTCTTCTGCTGCTTAATGCTATGCTAATTACAACCTACTACATTCATGGTATCTAATATTACTTAGCTGGATTTGGCTGACTGCTGCATCGTATTCTCAACATGATGAAACTGTTCATAAAGTCAGTCTAACATTTGATCATATTATCATGGTTGACTGATGTATGTAAACTTGCCACTGTAGGAACAGTGCTTACATAACCTTCGAAAGGAGCCGCAACTTAATTAAGCACACCTCTGTGTGACTCTAACCTCAACAGACCTCTACAGACTTCCAAGGCCAGTGCCATGTGACTGACAGAGACAGACTTCGGCAGCTGGCTAATTTTAGTTCTTTGTACTGTAGACGAAAATAAACAGTTTAAAAGTGCATAACACAACTGTCTTTAACAATTGAGTAAAGTTCTCTACAGTGAGGGTAAACTATGGTAAAACTTCAAACTTTAATCTAATTTGTTTTTTCATTCTTTCACTTCCATTTAGTTCTGACAAGCCAGCCTACCACCACATATAGTACATTATACCCACTTGTAGTTCCTACTAGAATGTGTTCATTATAACATTTTTATGTAAAAACTCCTAAAATAACAAAACCAGAGAATGATCTCTTCTCTTAGATAACTCTTGTAGAAGATCTCTTAGATAACACTGTAGTAGCCCACACAGCCAATATTACTCAACCAGCAGTAAACATGCTAACAGATAAGCTGACCCTGGCCGTGACCCAACTGTGCAATGAGAGGTTATTAGCAAAATTTGGAGTGCACTTTACCTCCAAATGAAGTGCTTCAGATTGTCTGACTGCTCCTGTGTCCTACCCAATGAAAGTGATGTTGCCATGTAATATCATCATCAGTTATCATCAGATAAACAACCCAAATGTGTGTGTCTTTGTGTGTGTGAGTGTGTGTGTGTGTGTGTGTGTGTCAAACATGATCAAATCAGATTAAAAAAAATACTTAATCAAAAATTACTTAGGCAACACCCAAATCTTTTTTTCTTTCTTTTTTTTTTACAAATGACAGGAAGGTGTTAGAGAGTAACAAACAGCCTTACCAATTAACTTGCCTGTCCTCATATAGCATGTGTGCTGTTATGTGTGTGTGTGTGTGCATGGGTGGGTGAAGAGTAACCTCCTGCAGGCAGCACATGGTTCACCCATTAAACAAAACAGACATCATCATCATCATCACATCATGGAGAGATGGAAACTGGAGAATGGAGACAAAAATACTCTGAGGTCATAGAGGAGTGTGGAGCAGACCTGCCCTGAGTTAAAGGTCATACCTGTGTATTTGTAAGTTTTAACCTACTGTCCACGTTACATATCTGGTATAGTTTCCAATACTGATTTGCCAAAATATGCTGTTGTCTGTAAAAATTGCCACACAGAAATGTAATATATGACATATATGTCCCTATATCAAGACTGATGTTGCCATATATGTCATCTATAGGGCATGTATATGGATATACTGTATGAAGATATAAGTTTACCATATATGAATTACCCATATTAAAATCTGTATATCTATGAATATTTTTTATATGGTATATACATGTTGAAAGCATATATATTAAATATATGTTTAATTTATATATACAAGTTTATTAAAACAACATTCATATAAAACATTCTTATGCTTATTAATGTTTTTCTTATTAATTTTAAACATGTCTATCTTCCCATTCTAGGAAAGTGGTCTGAGACTTTTGGAACCCACTGTATATAATATCAATATATATTGACAGGTTTTGGGATGGATATATATTTTTGTAATATTTGTCTACAATATAAGCATTCATACATAAACATACATATTTGTATGGGCTAGACATATATGCAATATATGAAATTGTTCCAATTTTCTATAGGTTTTATATATATAGTCTTTACATATGTTCTTATTTTAAATGTATTATATTATTATTATATTTCATATTATGGAAATTCCATATATGTACATATATTACATTTGTGTATGCAATGTTTTCCATTCATTAGAATACAGTTAGAAAATCAATATACAAGGACTTGCTTAAGTGAGGTTATCCATATCACTAAATGTCAGAAATATTTGTCAGTTGGCTTTGCATTGTAGCGCAGTAGTACATGCATTTGATTTCTTAAGTGTGTAACTCAAGCATATGTACTGGAAACAGCTGTCTGCAACAGTGAAAAAAGAAAACAGCAGAAGAAGACAGTCTGTGGAAAATGTATAGGGGAAATGTAAATATGCAAATGTATTAGAATGATGTTTCAATGATTTCAATAACTGGAGGCTGATTCAACCTTAGCTACTGTTGGTCATGTAGATGTATGAGAAAAACTGAATACTTCATTGCAAATACATATACAGTATACTGGTACTAAGCACTCTAACATACATGCATATTATCAGCGCCATCGCTACTAATGTTGAAAACACTAGTCAGTTATCAAGTGCTGTTCATCCCAATGTGGAAAGGGAGCTAAGTCGGTTGTTTAGACCGTCAGTATCATCCACCATACACCACCATGCAACCCAGCAGCTCCCAATTCAACCAGGAATAAACTTTGGAAAAAAATGATGAAGTGTGGTGCCTTCTGGGTACATACATACTCACGGTTGCACATAAATAAATACTCACACTCACACATACATACTGAGTATTTAGATATGTGTATACATGTATGTATGTACATGCATAACTGTATGTATGTATATGCATGATAGTATGTATATATGCATAACTATATGTATGTATATGCATAATAGTATACTGTGTACTGTATGTGTAAGTGCTTAGTACCAGTATATATGTATGTGCAAGTGAAGTATTCAGTTTTGGCCTAAGTGGCTTCTCATATCGATGCATGCATCCATGTGACCATACTGTCAAATATACTGTAGTATATACATGTTTATTTTTGTGCATGTGTGCGTCTTCCCTCAGACTCATCCGTTTTCTCCAGCAGAAGACGTGTCAGTCTTGCACCATTACATAATAATAAGGATAATAATAATAAATCAATATATAGCGTTTTACAGTTTACTCACTTTCAAGATAACATCAAATGGCATCACAACTATCATAGCAATTACATCTGGCACTATTATGGAAATTCAGTTAAAAGGTTACATATACAATATTTCATATTCAACACAAATTCTGTATGTTTGTAGTTCAACTTTTTTTTATTTAAATGTTTAATTTTGCTTAACACTTAATTATCGAACACAAATCATAAGAAGGGAATGATGGGTGAGATAATACCAGTAATGTACTTTGACCAGACTGCCATCCGCTGAGCTGACACCCCCCACCCACCCACCCCCCACCCCCCAGCCCCCTCCCATGTACCCATCTGCCAACCCCCACACACACAGGGAATTTCCTTCTAAAGTTGTAGCATTTGACTGTGCAAATCCACTTGTTCCTCTAAATTACGCAACAGGTTCAGAAACCTTGTGCTCAGATCAAATATGACCCCTCACCGACACTGTGCAGGTTCATTTCTTCCTTTTCAATTTGTTTGTATTTCTGTCACTTTCACAGTAATGTATACTGATGAGTAAAAGATACTCAGAAGTGATAAAAGCATTTTGCCAATAATCTGCCAAAACTGGTTGTTGTTCACCAGACTGGTAACCTTTAAATGGGCTATTTGTAAGTTTTCTTGGTTTCTTGCTGGTAGCGGGTGATGGTAATTATCACTTGATGAGAGCTTCGACCATCATTACTAATAATACAAGAGGTAACAGTATGTCCTCTGAGCAGCGTTACGTCTTGAGGGCAGAGTGGAGGCTATTGGAAAGTAGCGAGATAGGCCGGGGCTAGCTGGTTAGCGTTGCTTTCCACCTCTGGAGACAGCTCTTGGTGAGTAAAGGAATGAAGTTTGATGCTGAACTCAAAATGTTTCTTCTAGACTGGTAAGCCTAAGTAAACAGCTGCTAATGCGAACGTTAGCTATGTAGCAATTCCAAAACTTATGAATAGCTCCTTTAAATGCAACATCATTTTGATCTTTTTCAACTTAAAATAATAAAACTAATTTGACAATGAACTGAGAGCCAATCTAATCATTGATATTTTGATTAAGTAACTTGATTACCTCAATTGCCTCAGTGTATCAGTGTATAGTGACTCAATATAGGCCTCATCAATGAAAGGCATATCTTTTCCTTTTTAGACTCCAATGGAGAGAAAATACCACGTAAGACAAATTAATTTTCATCATTCATGTTGTTAATCGTCTTGTTACGTAAATGGTTAAGCAAGTTTCACTAGTTTAGGCAACTGACCCCCCCACCCACCCCCCCACCCTCTTTGAGTGTCTGCTGCTTTGTCAGGGAAATTAGTTTGACTGAGTTAATGTGGAAAAAACACAGAGAGGAATACAGCAGCCACGGAGAGCGGTCACAAACACGCAGCCGGCCTCACTTGAATGCAATCAGCCCATTTTAGATTGGATGATGTCTAAAATGGGTGTGTGTGTGTGTGTGTGTGTGTGTGTGTGTGTGGGGTGAGTCATTTATAGAGCAGAATTCAGTCCTTAGTTGGCAGCAGGAAAAGCCTCACACAGGAAACCAGTATGGATGTAGAGTAGGCAGTGAATATGTATTACCTAAAGAGCCTTACCAACCATTAGTAAACCTGCTGTAACAATCTGAGTGCAGCCATTATTACAACCCTTTAGTGCCTATTAACTTACAGCTTTTAAGCAGTACTAGATATCTACCACTGATATGACATTGCAAGTTGCAACTATGGAGTTTCAAAATGAAATGCATGTCCTAGAGACAGGTTTCCAATTTACAAACAATCAAACAGCAGGTGGGTGGAAAAATGTTGCCTCAATGTCATGACATACATACATATATAAATATGCTGTATATACATATGGACATACTCAGGGAATGGTAGGGATTTCCACATCGTTTTCATGATTAGAATTGTTTTCTTCAGTTCACTTCAAAGATTAGAAGATACTGAATATTTAACTAGTTCAGTTTGAAGATTCTGTGTTGAGGATTTGTTCGTAAATGTACTGAAAACCTCTTGTAAATGGGGCAATTTGCTAGAAACCAGTAAAATTACTGTTTAGTGGTGAATTTATATGATGTATGCTAAACATGCCTCACACTGAAAGACATGTCTACTCTACATTGCAGGTGGTGAGAAATTAACCAAGTGTGTCCAGAACAGAAGTAACGTTAGCATACAAAAGATTACGTTAGCATGTATGAAATTCCTACGCTCATAACAATCTGTTTCCATGTGATTTAATATCTATTATTTATCAGCTGCAGGGGCTCATGAAAACACACAGATTGTGATGCATTTTCCATGCAAAGCCACCAGCGTCACCAGTAACCACACTGAAACAGTGTGATCTGTCTCACACACTGTCTCTTCCCCACCTGTTTCTGTGCTAGGCTACTCACTACCTTATGAAAATCCAGTGTTCTGACCAGATTGCTACATGCTAACTATGCACTGTGAGCTAAGTGAGTGTGAGTACATTATTAGGATGGGAAACTGAACATTTTACATGTGTTACTTTTGTGTTTTGTGCAGTTTAAGGCACAAAAATTATGGTTCATCTGATCTCCTCATAAGCCTCATAAATCTGGTTTGTGTTCTTCATCTCATCATCACATCAGTTGTATGTGATAGTGTTAAAATATTAGGATTTCCTGTCATTTATCATTACAGCCACTTATAAGTACATAAAATGAATTTTCATAAAATAAATTAGGCCTTTTCTTCTCCTTCCCTCCCTTGGCATCATAACTTACATATTACATTTATGAAACTGTGTCATTTCTATTCAAACATAATTAAAGGAAATCGACTGACTTCAACATCATACCCACTTATGTAAGTCTGCTGAAGCTGCGTGTAATCACTGCCATCTAGTGCAAAAGAAGTGCAATACAAACCACAGATCCCATTTATTCCACTGAATATGACGACTCATGTCCTCAGTATTACATGTTATGACAGGGTGAAGGGCAGAACAGAGATTAACACAAGGAAAATATTACACAGCTTATTCCTCTGAGCCAAAGAGACAAGAGTCTGACGTTGGCTATAATGACAGCAAACAGGAAGTCACAAAAACAAATCTGTAACATCACAACCTGAGTGAAACGTTATTGAGTGATGATTATTACTACACAGCACATGCTGCACTAATGAAACACTGAAAAAAAGAGAACTTTGTATTGCTTCAGGAATAAAATGTGTACAATCAGAATCAATCAGAATCCTCTTCTTTGCCTTCACCAGCACTTTGGTGATCACTTACCCAAACATAATGTCATTTAATGCATCTTTTCTTTTCATATATGCAATGTATTAAAACAGATCTATGACAACAATCACAAAAGTGCACTGTTACAGCACAGAAGAGTGACAGCACAGCATTCTTAGTGTAATTACTACAATACATTACACTAGAAGTTATTGATGGTAATATCAACTTGCACTCAGTGTTAACTGCTTGAGTGTAAATGCAGTTTTTAATGACTTTTTTGCTATGTTATATTGCATGTCATGTTATCAGACTAAATGAAAATCTTATGTGGAAATCAAACTATCTACTTATGCTCAGTTGTTAGCAAGCTGCATACAAATAAACACACAACCAAAGACACAAAACATGAAATGCAAATATGCCATAAAATAGGTCTTCCATACATTTTCTGTCTACATTAACTAAACATGAAAGCTACAAAATATCCTCTTCTCCAAGTATGCACTACGACATACAACGCAGAAGTGTCACATACTAAAAGTATCAAGACACATAAGTTGGTATAAAGAAAGAGCCAGCTCCTCCATTGTGCATGTGTGTGCCTCCGTGTGGGTCTCAGTGTCAGTACAGCCCAGCAGGGGGCAGCGTTATCTGTTACATGGCATGACAAAGTCAGGGACTCGGGCTCCATCTCTCTCAGTGCTCTCACTGCTTCCTACATATTGCACTACAGTCTCATTTAGGAGGGTTGTTCAGAGAAGAGGAAGTGGACTCTGATCTGCTGTGTTCATCTGGTGTCCGTCGCCGCAGGCTACAGATACTCTTCTTCTTTCACATAGAGAATCTCATGGGCTGAGCTGGGAACCTGCGAGAGAGAGAAAGGATGGATAGTCACGGTCTGGAAAGACTCAACATGGTCTGTGTCAACAGTTGAACCATTGTTTTAAATCAGTGTGTCAGATATCCACTAACAACACTGCACTTTACGAAACATAACCAGTTAAATTACAGAGAAACTAACCAACCAACGACTAAGTAAAAACGCAATCATTTAGACACAGTCTCATTTTCTCTCCTTTCATAGTGGCCATGATATAAGAATGACAATGCACTCAATATTAAATACTGTCCATTATTAGATACAGAGGACCTCATGCAAACACAGTCACTTTCAGTGGGCTGAAGATTCTCCACAAGGGGAAGCTGTTCAGTCATGTTAGTACCAACAGGTAAGGGAAGTGAGAGGTGCTGCATTTTTAAAGTCGCAGGTTCATTTTTGTTTTTTCTTTCCTTGTGCTCATGTTTCAAGGTTCAAGGTTTCAACATTCTTGTGTCACATGATCAGTGAATATCAAAGGCCCCTGAAAACATATTTTCTTAATCAGCGAGGGATGGGACTGAATTATTACAATATTTCCGACTTAAGTTCACGCAGGTTTCATTATTTCTGTATCTTTGTTTTTTGAAGTGTCACATTTTTCTGTGCACCAAGAATTTGGTTACTCAATTAACGGAATCATCATGCGAATGCTGTTGTGTGGTGCTGCCACATTCAGACAGCCTTCATTAAGCAGACCGACTGAATGTGTTAAACTCTTAAATTATTCTTAAATAAATACCAAATAATACCTAATAATGTTTGTCTCAAACTTTAACTGTGCATTTCACTAATTTAGTGATGGATATTTGATGCTATAGTGAATACTCAAGATCTGTAATCAAGTGTTTAGGGGCTTTAAATAAACTAATAGAAATACAACTTAGTCTGAGTCTGTAGATGTGCGTTTTGGAAAATGTGTGAATTAACTATCTTTAATATATTTATTTTTTAATCTATAAACTCAGCTTAATATCAAGGGATTTCAGGTACTCGACCATGAGACTGGTGACATCAGATCAAGTATTAATTGTCTGTAGTAACAGTGGTCTCTGGAGACTGAACTTTTTTTTTTACCATATGTTGATCTTGACAGTTCATCCTTGAAATTGGAAACAACAGTTGACAAAACAAACTTCAACTAAAGGTTCACTTACTCTTTTGCTCTGGACCTTTCAGCGGCATTTAACAGTCTCAGTCAGGAGATTGAATCATGATTCTGAGCACCACAAAAAGCTTGAACATCCGCAGATTCTTGGCATTTCAGTAAACTCAATCTCCTGAGGAGAACTTGGTCATTAAACGAATACATTTCTTCTTATCGTTTCCCAGTGAACGTACACATTTAAGATCCGATCACTCAGACCACATTCAGAGGTGGTCTGGACTCTGGACCACATGTGTCCACATTCTTTGCGCAGTGTGAACGTGAATGAGTCCTGGGCCACAATGAAGGAGCAACTACTCTACTGACGTCCTCTGACACAGTCTGATTAGTCCCAACAGTTTATAATGAACTGAGAATATTTTACTATTTCAAATGGATAAAACTTTATTTCACTGAAGAGCTGTCCACAGCAAATTGATTTGCTCAGCCCCACCTCACTCTCTCTCTCCCTCACAAACACACTGACAATGAACCCGGCTGTCGATTGGCTAAAAACAACAACAACAACGCATATCTGTTTATTTGCATATAAAGCAGGGAAGTGAGATCCGCTCAGAAATGAGACACGTGGAGACGCAGTTTAAAGCCAGGTGTGAACTGAATATTTATGTGTAAAATCCCCACATTCAAACGCTGTGGATGATCAGGGTTCATTTTGATGTGAACTGACTGCATAGTAGAGAGGTTACCATTGGTCATTCATTCTGGCACACTCACACATTTTGTGACTGCAATTATTTTTACAGTATTTCATGAAGCTGCTCATTACTGGGAAAAGTAGGACGTTACTGTCCATCACTGTCAGTGTCAGTGTGTACCGCAGGTACAGGTCTGTGTAGGCGTGATCCTGATGGACAGACATGCAGCGAGCAGGTAGTCAGACAGCTCAGGGCCTTTTCTTAACACATCCCCACTTACAAGCTGCTCGCTCCACATGAAATCAGACTGAGCAGCTGTAGAGGGCACTGCACATTCCGAATGAGGGTATAAATAAACAAGTAAACTGTCTTTTTTTAACACTGAGCATCTGCCAATGCAGAGACTGGTTCATTCATCTGATGAGTTACCGTAATCATCTTCTGTTTAACTGTAAATACTGCATGAAGCCCTAATGTACCTGGTTGACTCCTCCCACCACCAGGAGGCGGTCTCTGATGACAATGGAGGAGGCGGAGCATCGGGGGAAGGTCATGGTCGCCAACCTCTCCCACTTCTTCCTCTGAGGATGAAAGGCCTCCACTGTGTCCAGTGCTGAGGGCTCATGACCTGAAGAATGAAGGAAGACATTTAAACATTTAAAAGTCTATGAATATTCCTACTTGTGATACTATTTGAATAACATGCAATTCATTCAAATGAATTCAAATTTAATAAAGGTATAACATACATTTACCAGTTTCTTAGTTAACTGATAGGTCAACAGAGAAGAGAGGTCTGTTGTGCTTATAGGATGGAAGTCTTTCCCCCACATTCCAACAAATGAATGAATTTTGTATAAAGTGACAGCTCTGTACTGTACAGGCTGCCATCCAGATGTTTTTTCAGGTGGAAACTCATATGATTTCTCTCAGATTTACATTTACATCAGAATTTAGCTGAATATGATCATCATACCTGTGTTCCAGTGCAGTCAGTGATATAAATACAACCAGTGGTTCAATTGGGATTTATTACCACCTAAGTAGAATGTAGTTTTGATTAAAACTGCGGACATCGTGCTCCGTTGATGTTGACTGTCCAGAGTAACAGTTGCCCTGTTTCTGGAAAGAGATGTTGCTGTTGAGTTAAATGTCATTTGTTTTACAAAAAACTAAATTTCATTGAATTAAAAATTTATAGGTATTTGGGTGAAGCGACCCTATAAATTAATCAGTGGAGGAGAATTGAATTTATGGTTCATTACTCTCTGATGCCTTATTTTTAAGTTCCATGTCTGCAGTAATGCCAGTGCAAATATTATTGTATTTAAGCAGTAAAGACCTAAACTAAACACACTTGCCATGCTAAAAATAAAAATGCACAGCTTTGATGGTACTGGACTCACAATGCCACATGTATGTATGTATTAAGTCAGTATTTTTAAAAAGTTACAGTTGCTCTGACGTGTAAGTTGCACACAGCGCTGTCTCACAACGGTTTGGAAACATGCCTCAACCCTGTTATTGTGATACAGCAGAGAAATTCAACATTTGCTTGCACAGTGTCTGAGAGTGGATGGATGTTTTAAGTGTGAGAGAGGGTTAGATTTGATTTCAGAAGGCAGACCTCAGCTCCCGTGGTCTCCAGCTCAATTTAACCCCGGATAAAAACAAATGCATCATTTCCCTTCATTGTAAAATCATGTGTCTGATAATTCCCTGTTTCTTTTCTAGTGTGCGGCTGCTTGATTAATTGAAAACTTACTAAAACCAACATTATGACTCTTTAACTGACCTACCTTTACTCGCACACATCAGTATTTTTAATAAATTCATTCCTTCATGGAGGCTGTCACCGACCCCTTGACAGTACAACAACAAATGTAACCCGATAGGCTTCATAAATCTAAGAGGCGTTTTTCCACTTAGCAGTTTTCAGAGATGTTATTAACCATGTGTGTCCAATGTAACTTGAAAATACAAAATGTTGCAGAGATGCAGCCGGGAGCCGGTGCAGATGAGAAAGAGCTGGAACAGGAAAAGACGCCACGTCGGTCACGTGAGGTCACTTTGCCTTCATTCAACACGATACAGACAAAATTAAGCTAAATGTAAATACTGTTGGTAGAGCAGCCTCTGTGGAAATGCTGGCTGTGGTATGTGTGGTGAATGTATGGTTGTGCTCAGGAAAGGGAGATGAGCTGGATAATGGAAGGGAGTCAGTAACAGTCAAGAATATAAAGGCTGCAGCCAATGAAAGAAAGAGTTACTGAGTTTTGCTGACCAGCAGTCGAGTGAAATGACAAGAATTAATCCTGAAGTTTGCTACCACATTGCCCCGGAGCAGGAAAGGAGTCTTCCCTGGGGTTTGTGACCACAGCCTGAGGGGTTATTCAGATGCAGCAGTCTATTACACACCTGTTTGTTAAAATAATGTCACTCTGTACCGTAACAAGATCCTGCAACGGAATGAGATCACATAAGCCATAAAAGTATTATTCTGACAGTATGTTTTCTTGGCTGATTCAAAGGAGCCATGTAGACACTTCTTTGTACTTTAATGGGATTGGGCCAATATTCGATAATATTGAATATCATGATATTTCACACTCAGCCTATTCTTCAACAGTTCTGTCTGCGGGACACAAGCATGTCGAACTTTCACAGACTAGTGCTATGAAAAGTTACTTGAATGTGAACATGTAATATATATGACGTTAATGATTTTGGTCATTGTGGTCATTTTTGAAAGCACTGCATGTACAGTGCGTGGTATACTACTGAAACTTGTCTCCTATTTCTGCATAGATGAAAACTTTATATTTAACTTACACAGCATAAAAAAGCCTATTTCTATTATTGATGTGCACATCCACACCCAAAAGGGGGTTAAAGGTGCTACGTATATCTAAGTATTTTAGTTTGAACCATTCATTTACCAAAATTATCAACAGAATGTGAGGAAATAACAGTTTTGAAATTATGTCAAAGACGTAAGGCTTGGGGCATTTCTTACACCTGAAACATAAAATAAATACAATCTTATATTATTCAAATAACCCCCCACTCTGCAATAATATAGTATATCGCGATATTTGTTCTAGACTGTATCTATTCTGACATGAATTATACAACATGAATGCAGCACAAACATGTTTGAGCAGCAGACATTTTAGTTTACCACTCATCTGTCTTACCAAGTCCTCCTGCTACTACCATCCGGCCTCGCAGGAAACCAGCAGCAAAGTCAGCTCTCTTTGTTTTCAGTGCCACTGTCTCCTCTGACTTCAACCAGGCACCTACAGAAGAAGAAGAAGAAGAAGAAGAAGAAGAAAAAGAAGAAGAAGAAGAAGCAGAAACATGGAGTGGAGTGAGCAAATGTGTGAGCACAAGCTTTTACAGTAGCCAAGTGGCACTGGAGTCCGACTTTAGCTGGACAGGATGCGTCTGAGTTCGTTTTCAGAGTGACCTGCACAAACAGGTCATCCACAAGGCAGCTGCACTCAGGACACGGACATACAAATATACACACACGCCTGGCAAGGACACACAAGAGGTTATAACAAACACTGACTAGAAACAAACAAAGACGGGACAGGAAGGCTGGAGTCAGACGACTACTAGTAGGGAGAGAAAGTGAGGATGAAACATTTGAATTGGTGACTAATGGGAGACACAACAACGCTGACACCAATGTTGACAGGATCACTTCAAATGGCTGTTTCTCAGACTGCTTCCTATTTAGCATGGAAAGGACTAGGTCTTGGGTCTAAGATAGCTACTGTGATCTCTGAAGTCTGAGGTTTGTACAGTAGCATTAAAATTCAGCTGGCGTCCTGCAAAGCTACAGAGAACCATCAGAGACATCAGGTAACTGGTTATAGTCTGACTGCCTGCTTAGTAGTGTATAGGTTGTTGGGCTAAATTAAGAGGGCAATATACATTCCTGTAAAACCCTAAATATTTATTTAGTGAATAGCTTTATTTTGAAAGGTACACTTCCAATAATATACAATATTTCCTACTTTTCCTACACTTCCTTATCTTAATGTATTTTTACTGCTTTCTGCTTCTGCTGTACATGTGACATTTAGTTACTTTAAGTGCATGTATCAATATTTTTACCTTTTGGAGGTAAACATTTATTTTGATGCATGAATCTGTTAATTAGGAGAGAAGTTTGTCGTGCTGCTGTTAGCTTGTAACGCTGTTGTTGTGACTGAGATGTGCATCTTTCTGCAGCTGTTTGTGATATTACACAGACAAGCACAAGAAAGACTCTGTGGATCCTTAGTTTCTCTAATTTGCAGAGAAGTTCAGCTGTTGCCATGTCTGGTGTCTTGTTATAAAGAATGGGAAGAATGGCCCTTGTCTACAATATGACACAGTGGCTCATCAGTGCTACTGGAACATTCAGTCTGTTCGATCCACACTGATTCTGACCTCCTTTCAGCCGTCTCTGTTGTCAGAACCAACTTCTTGTCTGTAAGGAGCTGTAAAGGACAGAGACCAGACTGCCTTCGCCGGGCTGACTGACAGTAGAAACTTACTGGACAGCAGAACCGTAATAAGTTCATATCATATAAAGAGCAGGAGATGTGTGTCTGTGGAGATTATCCTTACCTAAGTGCCTCCAGCAACCATTTAGGTTGCAGGAAATATAGTCACAATCTCTTCTTCCTGAGTTACGGCGTTGAATAATGGCGTGTGTGAAGTGTTTTTGAAGACATTATGATGTCACAGTGAAGTTGACCTTTAACCATTTGGATATAAAATGTCATCACTTTATCATTTTATCCTATAGAGTGCTGCAGGTATGCGTCCTACAAACCAAAAACAAATTGGCATTTTAGCAGTTCTAGTTCCCTCCTGAAGTCTATGGGTTTTTGGTCAGATGCCTGAGATAAGTCAGTAAGTATCCCACTGATGTTTTCTTTTACGTCTCAAGTGTCTAAATGAGAGTTGTCGGGGATGTTTATGTCATCACACTGAACACGAAAACTGATCTACTCACCAGTCCACCCTTACAGCTTCACTGTGTTTATAGTTGTGCTCTAGCATTAACTTTGTAAGAGGACAGGCTTTTGTGGAAGAGGGGAGTGAACTAAACCAAATGACACATTGGAAGTTTAGTGGTCATGCGACTGTGGTGTAGTTTGTTTATAGCCTGACATTAGCCTCTTACTTTTGGTGATTGTGTTTAGGCTTCAAAAAACATAAAAGTGTGTTCATTTGTGAAGATCATCCTGCTGTGCAAAATGTGTAAGTATCATAAACTTTTGTTTGTCACAGAGTTTATTTTCTGCAGTAATCCAAAAGCCAGTGTAGAAATCCCATAGACTTTTTGTCGAAGGATCCAGGGTGATGATAACTTCCAGGTTGGCTTACAAAAATACGTCATCCCTTGTTCATCCTTGAGTCCAAGTGAATGTTTGCACCGATTTGAAAAAATTCTTTCAAGGCGTTAATGAGATATCATGTTTACGAGTGCAGGGTGATGCAAGGGCCACAGAGTCAGTGTACATTAAAGGGAGATATGTCTGTTCTGTAAGACAGGCAAGTGACAACACGACTGTTGTGTATGAGCCACAATTGTTGTGACTGTAGATTCTGTGACACTCAGCAGTTTTACGGCAGTTTTGCAGTAAAGGAGGTTGTTGTTATGTTACAGCTGGGTTGTCGGAAAGCGCAAGCAGCAATAACGTAAGTGTGTTTTAAGATGTCGCAATCCATGTGTTCCTGGACGTAACAACAACCCCACAGACGCAGCTCCCTGCACCGTTTGAATGCTTGTTAACGCACACTGTTGTTCACACTCATCCCATAGATCTCACTCCTCTGTGCAGATATCCCGACCAACCTGTAGGGCCTGCTAGTGCAGTGAGGTATACATGATCCATCAACATCTTCCCACCCAGAACACTGCTACTGCCAACATGCAAACCTCACTGCTGGGAATTAAACGCAGGTGCAGTGGTGAGCAAGTGCTTTTTCTTATCTACCACTGAAGCAGCCACTGGCAACTTTAATCCTCAAAAAAACATAAGGAAAAAATCTGTCCAGCCGCAGGTGTGGAAGACGTTTTAGTTTTAATTTAATCTCCCTAATTAGCTGACACTTAACACTGACAATAAAGACTGTTTTCTACAAACCTTATACAGTGCAGAGGTGACATTTCCTTCACACTCAGAGCTGTGGCACTCCAGATGATAAAAAGTGGACTTGAGAGTAGAGGAAATGAAAACATAGCCATCAAAATAATGTGTCTCTTTCCCCAGCAGATTCTCCTGAAGTTTTCTTTTTTCTTTGAGGTTTTGCTGCTGCCAAGTCTTGTTTATCTGAAGCAAACCCAGACTGGAGAGAGTTGTGACAGAGGAAGAAAGATAACTTCATTAGGGAGGGAGGGAGACAGAATTAGAGAGAAAGATAGAGCCAGAGCAAGAGAGAACAAGTACAAAATGTCTTGCTCTATGTCTTTGTCTACCTCCTTTTTCTGAATCTCTCTATTTCTCTTACTATTTCTTGTTTTTCCATTTTCTTTCTCTGCCTCCTCTTCCTCGCCGTCTTCACCCTCTTTTCATTCTCCCTCCCTCTTCCTCATTTATTTTCAATCTGTTTCTTAAACAAGAGACAGAGGCAACAAGGTTGAGAGAAAGAAATAGAGGCAGAGCAACCCAAAGGTACGTAGCCAGATGGTGATGCTTCCTGCATGTTGCAGCAGTGTGATGAA
The DNA here is from genome assembly GCF_002260705.1 of Seriola dumerili. Taxonomy (NCBI): domain Eukaryota; kingdom Metazoa; phylum Chordata; class Actinopteri; order Carangiformes; family Carangidae; genus Seriola; species Seriola dumerili. The sequence goes on along the minus strand of NW_019174343.1, from coordinate 4,648,848 downwards.
GAGCTGCGTCTTCCTCTCCAGCCTGGTTAAGTTACAGCGAGGAGAACGCAGTAGAGATCACAGCTGGCCGTCCACTCTGCTCTGTTCGCTCCTCAGAGGAAAATGCTCTTTGTGTTTTTTTCACTCTTGTGTTTCATCAATCTGTGAGGTTCGATAAATCTCAGCAGTTATTTTGTGGAAAAGAAAAAGACTACTGAACCTCAAGACCTGAAACCATCAGATATCGAAAGCATCAAATCCTCGCTCAGACTCATGTTCTTCTTCATATCGTCTTTGGTCAAACGTCACTGATTTAAATAAGGATTTTAAACTGTATGTCAATATTTCAGGCACAGTTTTTGGTCAGCTGCTTGCAAAGTTTATCTTCTTTTGTTAGATAAAGGATTTTGCAGAAAAATATACATATTTCATACATATTTTTCTTTATATAAGATGTAGAAAAAAAGTACCCAAAACTCAGCTATCAGATACTAGTACAAAAAAATTCAAATGATACCAGCTGTAACATAGAATTGGTATTTAGTTTAACTGAATCTGCCTCTTGTAAGTCCTTCTACTTTCTGGAAAATGCCTTTCAAGGTACTGTGAGCCACTGCCTTTGATTGGGTCCCGCCAGCTGTCCTTAAATCCATGTGTAAAATACTCCCTAAGTTCTTAGTAGTTTCAAACTGATGATTTACTAAACTGGGTTGCACCATTAAAATTTGTGCAAATCTCTTAAAGAACTCCCTCACTTTTATTTAACCATTGCTTCTCTAATGTAACTGAACCCCCTCTGTCCGGCCCCGACTGCTGTGAAGACATACCCAGACAATGCATTTGTCAGGCAGTCACCACCACACACTCGACCTTTGTGTAGTGCATGTGTAAAAGCCAGTGATCAAACAGCGACAACGTCATCATGGATAAACCTCCACAATCCCAGCCTGAGTAAGAATCGCCGTGGCCATACTTAAGCAGTAGTTGTATAAAAAAAAACCAAAGCTGACATTCCAGCTCCTTCCCAAACATAGTGAGGTATTTTGTTTTTTTGCTTTATATATGTGAACCTGTGAGCAACTAGGCACCTTTTGCAATAAACTCCATTGAGTGGAATTTTTTGCTGGCATTTGACTTTTTTTGTAATTTTTAAAATAATTTGTAATTTTTAAATCTGTAATTTCATATCACATGTACATTGTCATTTTTTTATAAGTAGTTTGAACTACTTCTTCTAAGTAGCTCTAGTTAACTAAACTAGATTTCGTGCTTCGCTGTAGCTCAACTTCTTCCGGTATAAAGTAATTGGTATCTTGCAAAGTTATTCTTTCAAAGTAAAAGTCCCCAACACTGGGTATTGCTGGATCATGTGATGCACAATTGCCGAAAAAGATGTTTTCCCATACACAATCATTATTAAAAGAGCATCTGTAAAATAATCACTAATCACTAATTGACCATCACAAATACCCTGAAAGAACTCTGTATAATCAGATTTTGATCCATTCAGTCCAATATAATCTGGTTAGTTCAGAAGAGCATTATCATTAAACGAATTAATCCAAATCATTTGTGCAGGGAGCAACCTGACTCAGCATTTGGGCCCACTTAACATGTTTAATATGAATGAATGGGGCGCTATCTGTGAACACAGTTTTTCTTTCTACTGTTACTGGCCTACATAATTTTTAATTTTAGAAATATTATCTTAATATTGTAAAATGTAATATAAAAACTCCCATTTCACAACATTACTAAACTAATTTTGATGAAGCCTCAGGTTAGATATGTTGACCATAGTCTATCTCTTCACTCTCACTGGGTCATATAAATTAGCAAACTAGTTTTTTCAGTTGGTTTGGTCAGCTATGCCAACAGTTCCACCTGACATTTAGTAGGTGTAAATATTCAGTAACAACTAATCTCTATGTAGCATGTTAGCGTGCTGACGATAATTTAGTCATGTGTAAAATCTCAAATTAGAAAACTCTCAAAAGCTGCTGGATGGATTGCCTTGGATTTTTATTCAACTGACTTTGGTGATCCTCTGACTTTTACTCTAGCGCCACCACGAGGATGACATATGTGGTGTTGAGTGAAATGTGTTGACAACTCTTCAATGAAGAATGAACCTGACTCAGTACATCACCCAGCTCTTGGTCCAGGCCATGGTTACAGCATGGCTGTAGACAGTTAGTCACATTTTAACATGCAAGCAAAGGATAGCAAACATGTGTTCAAAATGAAACCTGGATCTCTTGGTTAGGATGTGTCCTGTTGCTGCATTGCATTCTGGTCACCTGAGGTTACTACTAAGAAATAAGATTAACTTCCTTCACTGCAACTGATTTGTCTGTTGATGATTGTTGGTGTAAAAATGATGGATCTAAAAAAGAACAAAAATCCTCATAATTGATTCTGACACCAACATTATTGTCTTTCTTTTTTTCACTTTGTACCAGATGTAGGAAACAAGGTGTGATGTCATCTATTTTTTTCCATTTATCAACCAATAGAAAATAAAATACAAAATCTATCTACAAAGCGAAAGCAGAATGCAAGCAACAACAGTAGTAATTCTTTTTTTAAACAGCACTTACAGTGTTACAGGCTGGATTTTCTTCTTTAAATTACAGTTGTGTCAACACATCACACTACAGACTTATGGTTCAGTCCTTTGAGACTGAGCTGCGACTGCAGGACTGATTCATATTTGCTTTGGAGGGATTACACAAGACTTTGTGCCAAGACTTTCTTTGTGGGATGCAGGGAAAACACCAGCATGCATTATTCTACTCTGGTGGGAGATGGCAGAGGAGAATAAAGAGACGGAGAGACAGTGAAAATACAGAGAGAGGGAGTGACAATAGAATGAAAGAGATGAGATGATCCTCTGAAGACCAGGCTTTGTAGTCTGTGTTGGTAATTTGGTCCACAGCTCTCCTCTGTAATTGTCCCTATGATTAAAACTAGAAAGGGATGTTGATTGGTTCTTCATCTTTGATGGATTCTGTCTGTCATGTGAAGTCTCAGACACCGCTGACTACACAGATGATCCTTTAGGACAGAATCTCACCATTACGTTCTAATAATTACAAATTGATCCACAGTAATGGCCGAAAGACAACCGCATTTGCTTCATTCCCAATTCTGCTTCATTCCATTTTTGTTTTTTGGGCAGTTTTTACCATCTCAAGCATGTCATGAATCAAATATACAACACAAGAATACGTTTGTTACTAGTTGGCCCCAGGAGGGCTGCATCATTTGTGGTTATTGTTACTGTCTGCCTGGGCTCTACATGCTCAGTCATGAGGGACTGATGAGTGTTTCTGTTAGATGCAGTAACAGCAGCAGAATTCATTATTCTAATTCAGAAAAGCAACTGAATTAAAAATTGTGTGTGTTGGTTCAACCAAATCACAAAAACACAGGCCTCTTTTTTGACCAAATAGTACCAGGTACTGAGGAGCACCGAGAACTAAAATCTAAAATATCCTTTCTACAGTGTCTGTGGTAAACTAGTCTGAAAACAGAGTAACAAACAAATGTGGTGAGATGCAACACAAGCACAGTCACTAGGGCTGTTGCTCTGTCATTCAGCAGTAGCCGCTGTTTATAATGGGCCCAGTAAATTTGCAACACAATGCAGGTGTGTCACAGAGCCTCAACATCAACCAGACGGGAGAATCTAGGAGTTGTTAAATATTTATGCCCCTTCAATTATTATCATGCGCTCAGCAATTAACCTTGCCCCAGTTTTCGTCTCACGGGCACAATAAAGGGTGCACCATTTTACTGGGGGAGGTTGTTGCAGTCTAGGAATAAAGATGGAAGCTACTTATCATGAGGTATTAGGTAAAGCCATGCACTCAGTGCAACTTAATACATAACTGAACTTAAATAGAAAACTAAGTTTTGCTACTCTTGTTCCCTCATGACTTCACTCACGCTCTTTCTGTATCGTAATTTTTAGACCTTTGATTTAGTTTTTAATGTCAGTTCTTCCTTACTGTATGAATGAAGTTGTATATAAATTGTAACAGCCTGAGACTTGTATCTAACCAATGTAGACAACCCTGGGCCATTCAAAAATACTACCTCCACAGCAGGGATTTATTTTAAACTAAATTTAGACAATGATTCCTCAGGTCAAAATGCAAGCAATGGCTCTGAGCTATGAAAATAAAGTGCTTTCTGAAAGTGTTCAGATCTCTTCACTTTTTTCACATTTTGTTATGTTGCAGCCTTCATGCTAAAAATGCTAAAATTATTTTTTTCCCTCATCAATCTGCACTCAATATCCCATAAGGACAAAGTGAAAACAAAATGTTGGAATTTTTTTCAAACAGCTTAGAACCATGCACTAGTTTTGGTTATGTTTGTCCACTACATTAAAATCTCTGTTGTATTGTGGTGGAGGCAGGTATCTGGGAAACTGATACCTCTACAGGAAACAGAGAAAATATCTTCAAGTAATTTGGGTGAACTGACCCCTTAAGCAATTTTCTAAAGCCACGGTTTTTCATTCTTCATGTTAATTTTCTTTCACAACTTGATTCTTTGTGTTTTCTGTTGTACTTGTTGCAGCTTGTCAACAACACTGAAACATCCCCGAACAGTCATGCGTCTCAATACTGGCGATATGGAATGGAACAGTAATAGAATATCACTGTGTGACAGCAGATTGCATGGCCGCGTGTGTGTGGAGAGATATTGCTGCAGATGGATAATAAAGCAATCTGTTTCTGGATCTTGTAATTTAAAGCGCTGCTCATCCCCGGCCCTCCCTCTGCAGCTCATCTCCCATCTCATCTCCACCAAAATTAGATTGGAGAAACAGTGTACGGTTGCCTTCTCCGTGTGTGTGTGTGTGTGTGTGTGTGTGTGTGTGTGTGTGCGCGTGCACATGCATGTGGATATGCAACAGTATATGCACATGAACGCTTGTGTTTGTGTGTATTGGCAGCCGTTTTCTTCCCTTCTTTCTTCATTTATCTCTCTTAAACACGCACAAGGCAAACTTTGTCCACATTATCATAAATTAACATTATCATTCCCGGGTTCTGCTTTATTTGGCTTTCATCCGACCGACGCCGATGTGTGACCATATATCCCACGTGTCTTAAATGACTTATCGATTTTTTGCTCCTTCATTTCTCCTTCCGGTCCCTCCTCAATTTGCTCACCTGTTACTCTAGGGTGTCTTTGTGGGATAAAGGGATAAGTCATCTTGCTGTGTTGTGGGACACGGAGTGTGCACAGAATTTAGAAAGGAACGAGCCTGTTTGAGTAGAAAGCCATTTCTCTTCATGGTGAGGCTGATGCAAATGGCTGCTTTGGGTTAAGTCAAAATGAAGATGGATGCCGTCAGTGGAAAAGAAGATGATGATACATTTGCTGATACCAAAAATGCCTCTGTGGGATACCCATAATCTGTTTTCTGATTACAATCTCTTAATTAACCAACTCTAACATAATGACTTTGAATTGCAGACTTGATAGACAAGTCTTTTATTACTTAAAAGATGTTAAAGGAATCATTCAGACTAGGGAAATATGCATATCATATCATACCATCATTTATCAGAGTGGGATTAGAAAATCAATACCAATCTCAGGAAAGAGAAGGAAAAAATATTTCAGTCTCAGGTCTGTGTTTATGTCTGGAGCTGAAGCCAAGAAGTACTTAGCGTATCTTAGCATAAAGACTGGAAGCATGTAGAAACAGCTTGCCTTGCTAGCTAGCTGTAAATCTGACTGCTTAAAGGAGGACTCCACGGATTCAGCATTTCACTCCTATAATGTTGCTGGACTCACAATGAACAGTTACAGAAAGCATAGGAAAATCAATGCAGCAGAACCAGAGACAATGTCTTTTTTAATCTGCTTTCTTGTTGAAACCTGGTGCCTACATTGTCCACAATGCAACTCCACCACAGACAGTTCAGTTAGAGATCCAGTTGTATTAAACCTGTGGCTAAAGCAGCCTTGCTCCGCTAGCCTTAATCAACAACATTTTTTTCAAGTGTATTTAGAACCCCCTTATACCTGTAAACACACTTTGATGTGCAGAATGAATGTGGTGCACCTTTAGTGTTGTGTATGCCACTTGTATTTACACTGCATGTAAATGAGTACATGTGTGGTTTTTATGGGGAATAATGTGCTGGAACTTTTTCAGCCAGGCCCAGTGACTGTGCAATGCCTCCCAAAGGGTTGTGGTCACAGTGGTGATGTTCCCACGTTTGATATCTTTGTGCTTGTGCAGAGACCAAAATCACATTCTAGCCAACCGTATCTGGCAACTAGCGCTGCACAGACATACTGTCCCCATGAATAAACTGCTCATCAAGAAATAGTTCTAACATAAGACTCCTCCTAAAATCACTAAGTCTTGTTTATTTTTACACTTCTGTTTATGTATGAGTGAAACAAGACTAGACAAATCAGTAGAAGTGCTTTTGAATTTTGGAAAAAGCCTGGCTAGCTGTTTACCCCTGCCTCCACTCTTCATGCTCCACTTAATGCACAGACATGAGACTGATATCGATCTTCTCATCTCCCTCTTGGAAAGAAAGCAAATAAAGATTCTCAAAATATACAATTATTCCTTTAAAACCCTTTCTGGCATATGCAAACTACTCCTTTACACCAAGTCAACAAATCTACACATTTATAGTTTTGGACACAGAGCTGCATATAAGCAGCAGCATTATGTATACATGTCTTTAAAGTCCTCCAGCCATCTTGACATTTTGTTCTCATTCCAGCTCTTCACTGAAGCTACATCCTTCAATATACATTTCAGTGCAATTAAAACTGACTATTTAGCATCTTCAGAAACGTCGAATTTAAAATGAAGTTCTGAACAACCCTTTGACACAGAGCACGTGTTGTGTGTACATGTGTGTGTGTGTTCTAATTTATGAATTAAATCAGTTTTTGTCTCTGCTCTGACTCCATGAGCAAGGTCAGAAAATTCCATATATCATTATTAAACTATTATCAAAACTATTATCGTGAGATTAAAATAAATTGAAAGCTATAAAAACAAAAGAAATGAAACAGTACAAAAACTAAATCTATTATAGTGAACAAATGTATCAGAGTTATCAGAGTGTGTGTTATATTGTTAATAACCCACAAACTGAAATAATTTCAGCAAGTTTTAAAATGGAAACCACAAATAAATAATAAGCCGTGTCTCAGCATCAATCTGCACAGCACCTATCAGCTCACTCTTTCTCCCGTGCATCTGTGTGTGTGCTCTGTGTGCATATCCTCTCTGGACAGAAAGGCAAACTCGTCCAGCAGTGTAAAAGGAGTCAATTGCCTTTTCTAGGGGTTCACCCTCGTTTAAAAAACCTGTTTATACCCCGTAATTTTTCTGTAAAAAGGGTGCTAGAAGGCTGAAAATCCCTGGAGGATCTCTGTCACCACCTCCACTATGTCACAGCCTCCGCTATGTTTCGACTGACACAAAACAAACCCATGTTGCTTGCCTCGCATGTGTCTGGGAGACTGGTTATTGGTCGATGCGTTACAGTACCTAACATGAGTTAAATTAACCATGGTAATTAACCATGGTAATAAAAAAATAAAAATAAAAAATAAAAAATAAATTAAAAACAGTAACACTAACTGTCTGGCAGTGTGTGTGGCATGTTTTTGTACCTTGGTTAGTGTCGAAAATGTTGACGTTCTTGGTGAACTTGGAGCTCTGGTGTCCTCCTCCCTGACGCAGTCCTCCGAGCAGACACAGCCTCCCAGCTGTGTCCCACACCACACCACCATATGAACGTTTACAGGGCATCATGGGTAGTGTAGTCCAAGAACGCGCCTCTGCATCGTACACTTCGAAGGCCTTCACCGGTCTCTTACACTGCCGTCCACCTTAAAGATTAGGTGAAACAAACAGTATACAGCTGTTTCGATGTTCTCAGAGTGTGAACTGAAACTGCAAATAAAGATTGTGCTGTTTAACACACAAAGTGAAAGAACAGTTTTATAAACACAGCCACGCTGGTAGTTGTACCTGCCACGTAGAGCTTGTTCCCAAGCAGATTAATGTTGGCATCGTAACGTGGGGTCAGCATGGAAGGAAGTTGTGCCCACACATCCTTTCGAAGGTCATACTGCTGCAGGATGCTACGAGGGAGCAGGTCAGCACCCATTCCACCCACAGCCAGAGCCCGTCCATCTGCGCTCACACACACGCACACGCACCCGCGCGCACACACACACACACACACACACACACACACACACACACACACACACACACAGCACAGGGATTTTATATATTTATAATTTACAGCATAGTTAGGCCACCGTTTTCATCAAATGCATTTTATGGATTTAAGTTTATTCTGAGAAATATCTGGCCGTCACAACATTTTTCCAAAAATGTTACTCCAACAATAACAACAATCCCAGCTGGTGGAAACACCTCACTGGCACTTTATGAAGTGCTAAAAATCTGCCAGGCTACGGAGCTGGCTGAGAAGTTAGCTCGTGACGAAGCAAGAGACTGTGACAGACATGAGGAGCACAGGGCGTGTGCAGCAGCAGAATAAAAATGCAGAGTTCATGTCTGGCACTTTGGTATGACACCTCTAGCATAAGAATTGAGGTGGGTGAGAGGGTGAGAGCACTAAAACAAAAGAAAAAATACAGCATTAATCATCAGACTGGAGAAAAAAGAGCTGCAGGGAAACAATCTGCATTTTTATTATGTTTTTACTTTATCAATTTTTCATGTTTTTCATTACTCAGCCTTTTATTTTAAATTTTAACCTCCATGCATCAATGTTACATAAATAACAAAAGTGGAAAAAAAGTTTTCCCAACAGGTTACATTCATTCTAGGGAAAAGAAAAGCTCATTACCTAAAGTTCATCATCTAATATCTGGAAAATAACGATCCCAAAAATGTCAATAAAAATGGCATAATCTAGTCAATTCTGTGACTGACTATCCATTTAAAAATACCATATTTGTTTTAATTTGGCCCTATCGATCATTTTGTCAGACTATTTGTCTCTTTTCCAGCTGCTGGGGATGAGTGTCGGGATGAAACTGCAAGCAAAGGCCAAGGATCGAAGATTGGTCAGGGAGATGGAGAGAGTAGCACGATGAAGCCTATATGCAGCCAATAAGTCTGTGTGTGTACAGCATCTATCTGTGTTCCTGCAGACACTGACAAATGCACCAGTGGACTGAACACAAACTCATCCATGGCTGACGAGAAGACTGTTTCTTTATATAGACCACTGGATGAATTCCAAACTGAGAATAAATCTGAGCGTCAGGGACCAAAAAACTGCACCACTGGAGTCAAACTGGAAAGCTTACCTCAAAGGCTGCGTAGTTTTAAGTGCACTGAGGTGTTGCTCATACAGTATGTTCAAACTTAAACTTTACCAAGAGTCCAGCATTGTGGAGACATGGAGAGACCACACACCTATATTTACTCAATATGTTTTGTTTGTTTATTTCTTTCAATCACTGTCAGCTATTTGTGTGTGAGACAAAAATCTAATGAGGAATCAAAGCTGTGTTTAAATTCTCCGGGTGCTTCTTTTATATGACACATATATTAAATGTTAAATTATTTATCTGTGTAATTCATCTGATTAGCATATCCAACATAATTTCAGTACCATGTGATGTTTAAATAGCGTGGAGTGGAACGAGGAACAGCAGCTGTGGTTTACATGCCTCTTTCCACATGGGGGCAGGATTAGATATTATCAGTACAGATGTATCGATCGATCGGCTGGTGATCAGAAAACGTTGCCATGATTTTTAGTGTTATCGGCTGTGATCAGTGACCAGCAGGTCAGTCTCAGATGTCAGATTCTGTGCCGGTCACATTTACACTCATGCGCCACACGTTGGTTCACGTTGCACGCACAACAGCACAGACACAGCTACACACACACACACACACACATGACATGCCATTGGTGTGGAAGTTTCACCGTGGGCCTGCAACTTGTAAAACCTTACGCCAAAGTAAGCTGTGAAAATATTCAGAACAACAAACATAATCTCCTGATACTTCAAACACCATCACCCAGCTGAACATTTCAAGAAGCTATCAAAGGCAAAGTGGCTAAAGCTGGTGCCACACTGCTTATGTCACCTGTGCATTAAGGCTACATCAGTGAACTACTGCTGTGGCTTGCACGCATGTGTGGATGCCTTGGATAGAGCCCACCGATAATAATAATCATCCATCTTTGATGAACGGTCGCAAAAGTGAAGAGAAGTAACCAGAAAACAGTCAGGTGATTTTTTTTTTCCTCGTTCAGAATGAGAGCGAGAGAGAGAGAGAGAGAGACCTTCACCTCATTATTCAATAGGTAATAGTCAATGTTTTATTATGAACATGCAATTGAATTGTCCATTAAAGAAAAAAATGTTTTTAGAAAGAAAACTGGAATCAGCTGGTTAGACTTCTAAAAAAATCTGAATCAGTGTCTCTGTAGTTATGTTATATTTGCTGGGACTTCCATGATCCTTGTCTTTTCACTGTTATCTACAGGGAATCTATGGAAAACCTTGTTCTTCTAGAGTTCTGGAAACTGTGAAAGTGACAGTGTTTCCCTCCCACGTGCTGCTTTCTTGTTTCATTCGGTCCCGATAAATAATATAAACATTCCCTGCTGCCTTTATGAAAAAAACAATAAGAAAGTTCATGTTTAGGTTTGGTATTTTTATGCATATGAAATATGAATTTGTTAAATGAGCTACATAATAAGATACTATGGCTGAGTAGTGGGCATATCTTCTTCTTTTAAGATGCTTTATAGCTGTAATAGTTTTTCACTAATTTGACGGATAAGTTATTTTATACTAATAAGAGATTTATCCACCACAGCTTCATTTTAATTAGCTCTACCTTTTTCTCTCAGCTTTGCACACAGCACCACACCACACACTTGACACCTAAAGTCTATGCTGTGTGTAACAGTATTAGTGTCCTGTTAAGACACAACTTATTAGCCCTGGGCATTATTGTGAACAGTTAATATGTTGTGATTCATACCTTTCACAGTGATGGATACACCCATCAGGGCCTCCCGCAGAGAGGTCCTCTTCCTCCACCTCCCTTCATCTGTGTTGTACATCTCCACCACCTTCAGGGGGCTCTGGTCCTCTCCCACTCCTCCCACCACCAGGATCTGCTTCCCAAGAACGGCCACAGCTGCCCCAGCACGAGGGGTGGGCATCGGGGGCAAACTTATCCATCGGTCCCCCTGCAAACAGGGACAAGGAGATGCATTCAGGCAGAGCACGTGCATACAAACAAACAAGGGACAAGTCAGCTGTTAAAACATCTGGTTACATCTTCGTTGAGAAAACAGTGTTAGGTTATAATACAAAGTACAGGTCATATTCTCTATCTCACATATATAACACACATAATAACAACGACATAAAGGACAGAACAATGTTTCAATGAGTTTAAATACTTGAAACTTTTAGTGTTCTTCATACAGTATGTCAGGCAACATTTCAGAGGTTTTCTGTGTTTCAGAGGTTTTCGAGTTTTCCTTCTTTTACTCTTCAGTGCCGGGATTCATATAGAGAGCAAAATAAAGATATATTTCCACTTTAAATCGATTTGTGACAGTGTCTTCAGGAGGCTCAAATGTAATTTATATTCAAATAAGTCATGATATATTCGTAAGGTGGAAATTGAAACACAGATACTGTACAGATTGTACTTTGTTGCTGATTTACCAAGATAATTAGAAGCTTAATATTCCAGCTTTATACCCACCATTCATTGTACTCACTGCAGTGGGAAAATTAACATATATGTTAATGTACATATTTGACTGTATGTGTGAATGTTCACAAGTTCAGATTTTTTTGTGGCTTTTAAAAAAAACAAAACATAAACTGCTGCTTAAACTAACATTTTAACCAATTTATTATTGCACTGACATCACTTCTACCAGCACTGTCATTCCTCTACTGCCTACTGCTCCTTGGGGGAAAGTGAAACATCAGATACACACTGTAACTGATGTTTCGTTGTATCTGATGAGGTTGGATTTGCTTGGTACCTCAGGAGAATAGAGCTCCATGCCGGGGCACGGCCTCCCCGCGGTGTCGCAGCCCCCCAGCATGTACATCTGCCCCCCCACCTCAGACAGAGTGTGGTAGACGCGGCCACTGGGCAGTCGTGCCAGGTTCTGCCAGTGAAACTCATGGGCTGAAGGCACCGCCATGGCTTCAGCACCCCAGGGAGAGACTCACCGGGGAGGGGAGGGAAGAGGGAGGAGGAGGAGGAAGTCGAGAGTCTGGCAAGTTTTGCAGGTGGATTGATCAAGGGAAGCTGAGATGATGGAGATGTAAAAGAGCTGGAAGAATGTGGAGTCAGGGCCCCAGGGTGGAGAGGAAGTTCTTCATTGGAAAGGTAAAGCGGAGGCGAGCGGTGTGAGTGTCGGATCAGTTAAAGACCAAGCTGAACTCTTCCTCCCATGGGATGGTTTGCTGCCTCAAGCCGGGCCCTGGAAAGGATACGAGGTGGAAATGAATTTAGCCGCAGAGCAGAGCATGAAAAAGTGAATCAAATTTTAAGAACTTCAGTGAAGAGCTGTGAGCACATTTTCTGTTGAGTTACAAGGGTGAACATTTGCAGTAGCCTATAAGATAACAACTACATACTCAAGTACTTCAGTACCGTTTCCAATACTTTTCATTGTATGCTACTTTAAATTTCTACTTCACTACAATTCACATTAACATATTGTACTTTTAACTGCACTTCTATTATCTGTAGTGCTGCAACAATTACTACACAAGTAGTAAATTTGTTGATTAAAAGAAAAATTAGATGGCAACTAATTTGATAATCAATTAATGTATTGAGTAAATTTTTAACTGCCAAACATTATGTGGTTACAGTTTCTCCTGTTCTCCTCTGTTATATCATAATAAATTGAATGTCTTTGGCTTGTGGACTATATGTTGTCTTTTTATATTTCATAGAGTAAACGACAAATTTATTATTCAAGAAAATAAATGGGAGATTGTTTGATAATGAAAATAAAGTTGCAACCTTATCTGACAGCTATATTTACTAGTTTCTTTGCTGATTGCAAATACAAAAGAAATCATGAAGATAAGTGTTGGTCATAACTGACCTATAGTTAACTGACAATAAGAATTTTGACCGATTAATACTGTCACTTGAACAGTTAGTGAACTATCCTGGGACCTGGGTACCATCTTACTGCCTCACCCACTGCCCCATAGAAGGTCAAGATGAGGTCAAGAGGTCAAGCTGTCTGCTGCTGAGGAGCGAGCTAGGCCTGGCCTGATGTCTAACGCCAGTCCCACTCTGTGTCATGCGAGCAGTAGCCTGGCTGTTCACACCAGAAGTGCATTTCTTTCTTTTTTTCTAATCAGATGTAGATCTGATCTTCATAACAATAAGCACTGGATCATTCATGACTACATAACTGATCCCTTTGCCAAAACTATTTAAACTTGAATGATCATTGATCATTTTTTATTTATGTTGGTGAAAACACTAGTTTTATGAAAGAGTTTACAAAAAATGTCAGTGAAATGAACAAGACATTATATATTTGGTTCCTTAAGAATATGATGGTGGTGAGATCTTATCTCTGTACAACAAATTTTAATTGCATGATTACATATCATCACAATCGGCTATTAACTGTTGTCATACATTTTGCTGAAAATACTCCTGTACTAATTTTTTTGCCAGATCAAAAAAGCCAGAATAAAACGAAATGAGAGTATAAACATATTTAAGTTCATTTGAGAAAACAATACTACTACTACTTTAGCTTATGTTTAATTTAGAGCTGAACTATCATGCAACTAAACCAAAGTAATGATTTCATTTAGGGCTGAAGAATATGCAAAAAAAAATAAAATAAAATAAAAAAATATTGCGATTATTTTGATAGCAGTTACGATTTCGTACGTTGGAAAGGTAATTTTTGAATTTCACTTTACCTGAAAACAATATAAAAATTTTGTGATGTGACTTTTGTAGGGGTTTATATCAAACAAGCCTGTTCTTTTTACATTTAGTGAATATGATTTGTAGGCCGAGGCATCTCTGTCGCACCACAATGCTTAATTTATGGTCTGTTGTGACATATTTTATCTTTATCAGAAAACTTGCAGCTCCTGCGATTTGGATTCTGCATTTTGCCATGTTGCGATTTCAATTATATTTCAATTAATTGTGCAGCCCTAGTTTCATTCATTCATAAATTGTGGGAGATAATTGTCCATCATCATCATTATCAAAGTCCAATACACATCAGTTGCTCAAAAAAAGTTCAGCCGACCCTGCTAATATTCCGTGTATAACAACACACACCCAATTACATGGAAACGCTCCCTTCTTATGTCATTTGTTTGTTCAGATTTATTGAACTAGAGTGAAAAAACAAATCTGACAAGTTCACATGTGTATCATTAAAATGAGTCATCCAGCCTTACAGCTATGGTTTCTTATCCTCTCACTTAGAGAATCATGCTAACCTGGTGAACATACTGGATTGTCCTGTCATGTCAGTGTAATGACAAACTGTAACAAGCTTCTCATCAAAGACTTTTACAGTATGAGATCACTGACATTTAGATACAGTTTACCCACCTTTCCTTTCAACATTACATCACTGTGCCTGTGTGTGTGTGCAACTGGATGTATACATCCTCCTCCTCCATGCTCTCCTCAGATGAGTAGCAGGTGTAGTGTGACTGAACTGATGCAGCATCTCTCATGTTTCAGTTTCCTTCCTCGTCGTTGTGATGTCAGGCGCCGCTGTTTTTCTCCCTCAGGAGCTTTCTGTTTCCTGCGTGTAACCCACTTCTCCTGCTCTGCGTATGGTTTCCAGCGAGGTACGGGGGTGGAAGCACCCAGAATAAACACACGATGCACTGCAAACCTAATTCTGACTATATCACAGACCACATCACCTTAAACGCACCCAGTACTACAACCTTATGTGTCACACGGGGAGGAATAATACCAGTCATTACTGCCAAAGTCAGGCGTGTTTTGAGGTCAAAGAGAGTAGATTTAAAATGAAAATGTGACTGCTGTTAAATTACCCAGCTGTGATTTAACAAAGTCTCTCAGCAGTTGATCCTTTAAAGCTTCACATTTCTTTTCAATACGTGCCCTCCCGCCTTCCAAACCTCCACCCCTTTCCCTTTTTCTCCCCACCTCTCCGTCCATTTTACCGCCACGCTTTAGCTACCTGTCATACCTTTGATCATCTCACAGACGGAGGAATAAAGGACAGAGGGTGAAGATAAAGAGAGGACTGTCCTTCAAAATAAAATCTCCCTCATTCACATGTGCACGGGTAGGTTGCCAAGCAACAGTTAAGCTCTTCCCAAGAGGCGCGGCTTTTGTTTTTTTTGTTTTTTCTTTTGCACATGATTGCTTATCGCTTGGTTTGCTAATAATAATGGCTTATGAAAAAGGATGAAAAACAAATAAAAGCAGTTGCTCTCCGATAGGCTGACCCCGGCAGGCGTGCACTTGCTAACGAGGCAGGATAGGTCTCCCCCGGCCCAGCTCACAGAGTGCATTAATTGCAATCTGTAACCGATTTGGTTCGCCACATCGTTTTTTTTAATTAACTGCATGAACAGCTTGAGATCAACAGTAAGCCCACCAGCATCATCTAAAGTCATTTACAATCAGCAAGCCTCCAACTTGAAACTTTTAATTAGGTTGCGTAGTTACTCCCCCCCATCGCTGCTTGCATTCAGGGACCTCCCTCTTTAAATGTAAAGCTATAGAAAGCTCAAGTCATTAAATGATAATGAAATGAATGTTAATTTCATATCATGTCTTATCACTGATAAGTGTCTTATCAACCTTCCATCCAAGGCTAAATGACAATAACAGGTTGTAGTGGAGGAGAAACATCTGAACTCAGTCTGTTGGTTCTTCTGCTCATGGACCTTAGACACATGAATATGCTAATACTGAGATTGCAAAAGCTAACCTGAAGCCAAGGCACAAATCCAGCCAGTAATAACATTTGATACAACAAATTGGAATATTTGAGATGACTTAACTGGATCCAACTGCACTGCCATGTGAGTTAATCCCTTATTAATCAGACCTGGAAGGAAGAAATCCAGCATTACTCTTCCGCAGGAAAGACTCACATTAGGGAGTCAGATTGAATTAACTGTCACATTTATAGTTTCATATTATTAATTTCTCATGGTGTTGTTTTCAGATGTTTCATGAATAACATTTTCAAAATGCATGTTCTTTAGTTAAAATTTTATTAAATTCGAGGGCTAACTAGCCTATAGCTTTTTCAGACCCCATTACCAGTCAGTTGCACCATTAAACATGAGGATTTATTCACTTCACGACCTCTGGCCGCCATTCCAACAAACAGCTCTTTGGTGCACACCACCTGATGCTATCAGGCTAATCTGGCTAGCTCTCAGACTAACTAATAGCTGCTAGCTGTTATTACACTAGCTCACTGAAAATTGTGAAATAATTATAGATTCAGGACTGTACTTAGGTGAATCAATGTTTTCTTTTGTTTTTATCTGTCAGGTGGTAGCCTATCAGCTAATGAATGAGACAGTGGTAGGGCTATTTAATTTTCAATTACAATCTTAGCTTCCAACAATTATGAAAACAAGATGATCCAGATTTAGCAATTATTGTGCCATTTCAGAGACTTTCTACACACTCATATCTTTAACTTATACCCTTTACCACAGAGATGAGCAGGTATAAGCAGGTTTCTCTTTTTACACTGCCAGTCGAGTTTGCCTGGAGAATCTATCTGTCTATCAAACCTTTTAAATTTATTTTTATATTTGTTTTTTTGTTGAATTGTATTTAAAGTTTAAGAAAGGCCACTGTTAAATAAATGTAAATAAATGTTCAATAAATGCAGTGTTTCCAAAGTCAATGAGTAATCATGTTAAATAAACATGAACTCAATATTGATCAAAATAATCGTGATTATGATTTTTGCCATAATCGAGCAGTCCTAGCCAGTGGTTGAGAAGCATGAATGAAGCAGTTGATGAAATGATGTTACAGTGGTTACCATAAATCTATACTGTGCTTATACTTCAAAAGTTTAGCTTTTAAAATCTTGCTAAATGAACATATCTACATATCATATCATGAATCCTGTGGCTGGTCTGTTGCTTTAACAGCACAAACGAACCACACAAATAAAAAGACCAAGACTCATTTTCTTGAGTGTCAAACTGTACTAAACAGGCAAACAAGACTGAACTGAATCAAAAGGTTAGGCATTAAAACACCCTCAGCCTGGCCACTCAACCTTCACTTGCAACACAAAGACAGCAACGTTAACATTCAGAGTGCAGTTAGATTATCACGATTACTGCTCAAATATGGCTGAATACAGTGTGCCAATCTCCTCAGTCCCCGATGCTGTCTGTTTCAATGGACGACTCCTGCACTGTGAAACAGACTAAGAGGACACATTTCCACACAGACAGCAGCTTGTTGTTTTTGTTCTATGTCAGAAAATTACACAACCAGTCAGCACACATACACATATCTAGGTCATTACCACAGCAGCCAATGCAGATAGTTACATGATGCCTGAACAACCAGTCTAGAGAGACACACCTTCAAAAACACCACTGTGTAATCACTGGTGAACACTTATGAAGCCCGTAGGTGTGATCAACTAATTTTTGCAAGTAAAAAAAAAAACCCTGTTGATGTTGGCTTGGGCTTAGAGACGTCATAACGGAAAGCCTGCATTAGAAACTGGACATGTAGACCAGGCAGAAGGGGTCTAATGAAAGACTATAGAGCTTGTGTTAACAGAAGATTCTCTGTCAGTGACTGAATTCTTTTTAACGATGGGGGAAAAAAGTGCTGGTAGTTCCAGTTTCCAGTGATGTCGTAGAGCGCAGGTTCTGCCTTCAGAAAAAATTATGACTGTGAGAATCATGTGTCTGAGTCCAATACACAAAACCTAATGACAATCGCCTCTGCAGCAGCTTCCCTTGATGCATTTCATTACGCTCATGAGCACCTAGTTAGTTAAGTCCATGGAGGAAGGTTATGTTAAGGTTCAGGTAAAGCAAGTCACTTGAGTTCAATTTAATTTCATGTCAATGGTTTGTTCATATTTTAATTGCAATAATCAAATTCTGTAAAAATGCATTGTTCACATTTGCCTGTGTAGGCACAATGGCCGTGCCATTTTATTGCCCTCCGCTGTCACTGCAGGAACAAAAAAAAAAAATTCATTCATCTGCTTTGTGTTGACATGAAAAGTGACCGCACAGTCTGTGTCTCTGGTTATCTTTTCTCTCTATGGCCTTATAGATGCATAGTGAGCAGTTTTTAAAAAATATGTAATTCTATTAAATAGGCTACAGTATGTTTCATTATCATTTAAAATGAAAACGAAAATGATGGAAAATAATAGATTATGATGGAATTTTTAAAACCCTGCCGATCATAACCTCTGAAAGACCCTACTGTGTTGCACTATGGGAAATGTAGGATCCAGTATTTTGGCCCTCCTGATTCTATTTTGACCATTATTTTTATTTGGTCTCTTGTGAAACTCTTAACTTTATGGAAGGGCAATACTAAAAACGCTCCACTACCCCATCAAATACAAAATATTTGTCCATGAGAATGCAGAAAAACTCAATATACAGCACATTAAAGGCTTCTTTGGGTGTTTTGGAAAGGTCTGTGAGTACACTACTGCCAGCAAAATCCAAAAAAACTGCTGTTTGTACTTTTGTTTGCGATAAGAGGTGGTCTGAGTATGTGGAAACCCAATTTGATGCCAAAACAAGTGCCAAAATTACACCGCTCCCATGCCCGCTCTGCATTAACATGTTTGTTTGAGCTTGTTTTTACAGGATTATCTGGGAGTAGAAATCCTGAAAATGGCCGGTAAACAGCATTCATGGACATTATGGTTTTCAACAACACACTAAGGTTTCAATATTAAGGATGAAAAGGACCATAATCTGCTTTTTATCACCACATTACAAATATAGCAGCAATCTTTAACCTGCTGGATGGTTTTGAATTCTTTAGAAACATCCTCCTTCCCTCTATCTATCCTTTAATCCTCCTTTCAAGTCTGTTTTACAGGTTTGGCTGTGATTTGGGGAAAGGCTTTAATAACCTCCTACACCAGGTTGTTTTTAGCGCAGTAACCTATTTTTCATTATTTAGAGGTCAGATAAAATGCCTGGTGTGCTTTATTCTGCTCTACAACTGACCCTCCCTCTCTCTTATTGTGGGTGCAGGCAGTTCACCAAGGAATCATTTATTGACTTGTATTTAATTAGTCTGCAGTATTCAAATAGCGCATCTGTGCTGCAGTCTGTGGCTGACTTCAGTACACCACCAAAGTTGCCAAAATTTGTTAGTGCGTGCACATGTGTGTGTGTGTGTGCACTTATCTAAATGTGTGTTTGTGTGGAGAAGTGTATAAAAATGCAGGAGAAGGTGCCTGAGCTTTATCAGACTAACAGCTTTTCACACTGGCCTGGTTTTAACAATGCTGAATTTGTGCCCTGTAGCTTCAATAGCAGTTCCACCTCCCTGAGTCTGATACAATCACTACTGCTTTGGCTCAAACAAAAGCCTTATCTGGTTAAAGTTCAGAACAAGCCAGCTAATTCATTGGCAACAACCTGCTATTGATACAGATCCATTTAACTTCAAGAGTGGCAGAAACTCTTTGCAGAGTAAAGATACACAGGAAAGTGAAGGCGCAGCAGTTCTTGTTTATCACTTCTGAGTAAATAATATGACATTTTCATATCAATAAATGTGTTTCATTACTTTCCTCTGTCAAAAAAGAAAACGAAACCATACAGTAAATATAACTAGCAGCTGCTGACATGTTCACCTCTCTGCTATATAGATATGAGAACAGGTTTAACCAACACAGCCAGCCCCATCTGCCTCTTAATTAGCTAATGTGACTAATGCTATGGCAAATAGACCTTTTTCACAGCACTTTGACTTAACACAGGTGTATTTAATAACATTAACGATGGCTGCATTCCACTTAAAGGAGGAGGTCCTGGTAATGTGTGTATGGCTCACTGGTATAATTTGCTTGGACACAAGACTGAGTTTCTGGTACTGCAGGGGAAAGGACTCCCTCATTGGTGCCAGCTAGGACAGTGAGGAACCTGGGAGTGACCCTGGATGGCAAACTGTCATTCTCAGCAAACACTGCAGTTGATTCATATCAGGATACAAACCAGGATATCAGGAGGATACATCCCTTCCTCACCAGGGAGGCTGCCTGTGCGCTCATCCAGGCACTTGTAATCTCCTTAGGTTTTCCAACACCATGTGCTGAATCAACATTACTTTATTTCCATCTACATCCCATTTCCAACTGCACAGTGCCAACAGATGCCATGTCTGGCCCAGGTATGTGAAACACACGAACAATCCTGTGGTCCCTCATCTTAGTCAAGGCTCTGTCTTTAAGTGCTTTGTACTGTAGCACTGAACATGTCAGAAGGGATATACAACTGTGAATGGTACCTAACTCTAGCTCTTGCAAATGAAGGTAATGTAATGTAAAATTAAAGTAAATGAGCCATTATTGTAGTTATTAACTTTACCAGTGCTTTTCCTGCTAGGAAAGTCAAAATGTCTGCTGTGAAAAAGGTCTATATTATGCTGCTGCAAGCTTCATAGGAGCATAACATGGCTGAAGTGACAAAGAAAACTGTCCAACATTATTTAGCATTTAGCACATTTGAATAAAGTTTAATGTGTTAAATTATGTTAGTATCCTTCTGTTTCTTGTTTGTCCCCAGTCTGTCTCTGTCTGTGTTTGTCTGTGTGTGTGTACGTTGCTGGGCATGGCTCTCCAGACTCCTGCTCTCGCCAAACCAACTGCACTTGTCATACTCCTGCATCCCCTGTAAACTTATCAGACAGTGGTCCCACTCAAACTACTTTCTGTGACACAACCCACAGCAACCTTTCAACATAAGACACACTGCAGTGTATTATACACCACCACAGATATCAATAATTTCTTAAAATCTCATTTCATATCTCATGTGAACCTAGCTACCTTATTGTCACTGTGGATTGCACTACAGGTCTTATTTATTTAATGGAGGTGTGAAGTGTGTCAAAGTTAGCGTGACCCAGAGAGCCTGTATTATGGGAAATGCACCGGGTTCATATAAACCAAGGGCGGCACATCTTATCTACATGGACCGTGATGCATGCTAATGACAGCTAATGGATGGATGAAACAGACCAGAACTATACTTTGACTCTCAGACGTGTACATCTTTATGTAAATGTTGATGAAAATTTTAAATTTTGGTCTCACATCTTAAATGTGTGAGTGACATTTATGTAAATGTTACAACAGTAATCTTACTAGGTCAGACCTAGAAGCACTTCCCTATCCAAAGTCTGAATCGAACGCCCTCAAACTAATGCTCAGATTACAGCTGGACAAGGTAAAACATGTGCCAAGAGAGATGTAATGTATCTTGTTCACCTTACTAATAGCTCTCCGTAAATTATCACTGAATTATCATCTTCTTGTCAGCTCAGTTTATAAAAATTATTCCTTTTTTTCCCACAGTAAAAAAGGTCAAAAAACACAACACCCTCATACAAACACAGTAGTAATCAGTACAGCTTTCTCCTGCCTTATACATGTATTTTCAATTTTTCTGCAAGCCTGATGCATGCATGAATGAATGAATATCCAGCAGAACTCTGCATATACAGAATAAGATCAAATGAGGGTCCAACTTAACATCTTGTCATATAATGCTTATGCACTGTAATGACATTATTAAGTAACCAGCAGAGCTCTACCTAATACGTGAGGAAACTGATGAGGAAATAGATTAGATTCACTATGAAAAGCAGGAGCGTCCCTTATGCTCAAGACATTCATTAATTAATGCTTGAACGGCAAAATTATTTTTCAAATCACTCACTGATGCATCCTGTGAAAGAGCAGAAAACACTTTTGTTGCTTTATGTTACTTTGCAGTGTTTCCACAACACTGTTTTCTCCTCTCATGCATGAGGTGCCAAATATCATCGTCTCTTTGTGTAAACGTCATGCCCTGTCTGGGTAAAACCATAAAGAACTCTTACATACACTATCAGTCACGTATCTCTGAATGAAGCAGCTTGACGTTATGGATTCCATGTCATTCAGCTACAGCACCACAATTGCCAGTCGCTAAAAGCTTCTAGACGTTAAGTGTAATTCCAAAGAAGTAGAGTCAGGTTGGGCTCTTCTTAAGTGCCGAAACAGGTACATTTGGTGTCTGGCTTCTTTGGAATTAATAGAAGAACTGAGAGGGAAGTTTACCATGGCTGAACAAAGTAACCAAAGAAACCCAAAGAAACTCAAACTTCTCCAAAAGAAAATGCAAAGAAAAAAAGCACTGCCCACACAGTATTATTGACAGGTGATCTCAGCAAAGTGCAGAGCAGCAATACCACAACAAAGGGAGCTGAGCACAAAAGATGGAGGTGGAACTTGTGGATTGCTATTGGGTAGGATTAACAGGACAGCAGCCCTTGTGTTCTCTGCTTTACAATACACAGTGCATGACATTTAGACAGCCTCTTAGCTGTAGCAGCTCAAGGCACAGGAGCTCTTCTTCACCATGTGAACATATAGAACATTCCAGTGTGAACACATTCAGCCTCTCTGGCTGACAGATCTACAGCTTGGCTCCTCTCAGCCAGCTGAATCGCAACCTTGTTCCCGCCAGCAGCCGCAGACATCCTGCTGCTGGTCAGCTCCAAGATTAAATGAAGCTCTGAGTTACCTGGCTGCCCAGTTCGGGTTGATCTAACAGTCCAGACAGGATTAGGTGAATATGCTACCTTAACAGAGCGGGGCAGAAAGCTAAAGTCTGACAGTTTGTGGGCTGCAGAAAGTTGCTCAACCAAGACTCTCCTCTGAATCAGAGCTGACCTCTGGATCAATAGGCCAGAGGGAGAGACGGCATCCCTCAGCCTCCAGAGAGCAAAGGGAGCCAATGGCTGCTCTCTCTGCTAATCTTATCTCTACTGTGCACACATAAACTCACAGTGTGCTATCTATAATAAATCACCCTCCGCAGACAAAAAGACTCTATTGGGAAAAGTAACAATGCAGACTAATAATGTTGCCACAACCCTGGAGCACCACTTTTACCTGCTGCTGTCACCAGAGCTTCTTTTAGCTCAGCTGGTGCAGGGCACCTCACTACGAATGTTGTCATTTACATATTTTACACAAGATTGAAATGGCAAAATGCTCCAGCCCAGCTGTTCCTGTGTCTGTGTTGGTACTGATGAAGTAAATTAGCGGGCTAAATCTGGCAGCACAGGGTCCAGGTCCTATAATGAGAGAGCTGAGACTAAATCGGTTGTGGCTGATTGTTGGCTGAGGCTGTTGTGGAGCAGTTGGCGTTTCTCTTATCTGCCTTTAAAAGGCAAACAACTCACTCTGTTTCCCCCTTCTGGCTTGTCCTTATGTGTTTTTGTGTGTCTTTTATTTGTGTGTTTTGCTGACAGATGCTGTAAAAGTGAGAACATTATCACCGTAGCAACTCATGTCAAAGAGGAAAAGAAGAGCACGCCTATTTCTTTGTCATGCTCTGGTTTTCATGTCACTGTATCAACACACTGACCATCTCACAGCCTGTAAAAAGATGTTCCACTGGGTAACACAGGGAAAATACACATAATCTGAGAAGATTCATCATATTTTAAAAGCTGACATAAATTAATTTGATGTTAATTCCACAGATACTATCTGAAAGTGTGACATTATTTAATCCTCTGAATCCTGGGCTGTTTTTCTCTTTTTTATTGGTTTATGGCACAGTCACATGTCTCCAGCTACGCATACAATTTATTATTATTTGTCATCTTGAAAAAAAAAAGAAAAGACATTGTGAAACTGTTGTACAATTTAAAATAATTTGGGTTTTTATCAACAGGTAGGTCAAGACAGTTAATCCCTTTATAAAAGTGGTAAAGGACAATGTCAATGTTGGTGACATTTTATGTGTTATGTTTAAAAAAATGTACAATACGGTCACTCCTATTGCTTGCCTTACGTTTTAGCACTACAATTTTAGCACTACTTCCCATCATGCATTGGGTGATGTAAAACAGAAAGAGTAATGTTGCTATGGACTTACTCAGATAACTGTGAGCTACAACTCAGCCCTGTTTTCTTAGCCTATATATAAGTAAACCACCATTACTGCGATGTCATCTCACCTGTAATGAGTAATGTAATGTAGGCTACGTCAAGGATTTCAGTTCTTAACCACTTTTGCTAAGAGATCCTGTAGTGCTGAAATCTAATCATCAAATGCCATTAAAATAAAGGCTATTATTTATCTTTCAACCATTCAGTCCAGTTTTAATAGATGAACTTTTCTGTTCTGTAAAATAGTAAAAAATAAAGGAGTAAAATCCACGGGCAACTGCCCCAATCAATTTTACTTTTATTCATCCCCATTAAACCCTCACGATTTGATGACATTCTCAGCAGCATACTGATGGAGGTACCAACCAGGGACCATTTGACTGAGCCAACGTGCAGCTACCACCCCACATATATTTTGCTAGCTGGTACTCTTTTACACTTCCTGGTCAACATTCCAGTTTTACAGTATTGTGTTATCCTTGGAGTTTGTGCTTCCACTGTCACTGTAAATGAGTTTAGCTGAACTGTGTTTAGTTCCCACCGCATTAAAGTTGATGACGCTTGAGAACGCAACATACAGGAAGAGGATGGTGAGGTGCTGCAGACAGCTATGTTGATGTGAAAGGGGAGGACCCTGTCAAAATCCTGTCAGTGAGGTTGACATAGAGAGGATGTTGTGGTGTGTTGGCAATGTGGGCCAATAGGTACAAGCAGTGGATGATGAGAAACCTGGAAACCTTAAGATCTCTGCTGGTTCACTCTAAAGCCAGGATCTCCCCTGGAGAGAAAGACTGACATCATCATAACATCACATGCAACAGATGACTCTACATCAGTGAAACGGCAAGCATCCTGGACAAGAGACTGAATGAAAAGTGGAAACAGACAGCTGTGTCAAAACAGCTCACAGCATCCACTGGCAAGGGGTCAAAGGTCATCGACCAGAAGTCAATGGACGGCCAGAGAAAGATAAGAAGAAAAAAATCCCATACTTAAGTAACATGATGACAAGTGTGATATCTCTCAGACAACTGAGCAAAATCCATCCACTGAGGAAGACTATGAGATGTTCATGAAAGCTCCAGCAAATATGCAGTCAGGTATTGGACACTAACAATATTTGTTTACTTTTTGTGAAATCTGATTAGCTCCCAAACTGACCTAAACCAACTAGTTGATAAACAGATGTACGGACATTGGTCTCAAAGGTCAGTGGAGAATCTCAGTGTGCTGATTCCAGCGGTGTGTGTAATACCTACATGTGCTAATGGTTAAGAAGAAAAACACAAATTACTTCTTTTTCATAGAGGTTAATGTCCTTTCTTTGAGAGTCCCTCGTGATGATCACTGACTTAAGGTGAAAGTTTAACCTCCTTTTGAAAAACAACTACATCTACACATATTTACACGACACACACACATTTGCTCTTTGATGCACAGATGCACAAACATCTTAACTTCCTATCTGAGAGCTGGGAGCAGTTGTAGCCATCAGAAAAGCTAATCAGAAGCCGTGGTTACATTTTGCATGTTGCTGCGCCAGGAGCCATGGAGACGAGACGGAAATAGATACTGGCGCTTAGGAAAAAGCAAACATTAGCAGAGCTGAGAAAATGAAGCTTGATGTATGCCCGAACATGTCGTGCCTGCACCAAAGAACATGCCCAGTTGCATAAGGACAATGTATATTCAATTTCCACTGTATTGTATTGTGTCCCTGAAGCACCCCCACCACCACCACCTCCCCAGCTCGAATACTTATATATTCAGGGCATAGTGCTGCTCCCTTTCACTGACTGCTGTGTAGGAGTCAAATTAGAGTGAGCTGATCCAGTGTGGCAGTGCTGTGAAGGCTGGAGAGGAGAAAAGAGCAGAGGAGGAAGAAGGAAAGGCAGGAAAGATGGAGGAGAAGCGGGGGGGTGGGGTGGGGGGGTGGGCTACATTAATGGATGGAGGATATTACATGGAGGGGATAATGAGTGGGAGGGACAGCTTAATGAGGGGGGTGATAGAGACTGGGTCGCAAAACTAAAGGGTTATATGGAGCACGCGCTCTATTACAGAGGGGAGTTGGGGACATCATAATCCCTGTGGCCTTATAAGTAATTACTATGTGATAGAGAGAGAAAATGGTACGACCTATCTACTGTCAGCAGAATTGGAATTAACTCCCTAACGGTTCCCTCATTGCACCACGCTTTTATGCGTGTGAGAGTGCATGTTTCCTGTACTCCTACCCTTTTAAGATTTGAGTGGTTGACTTTCAGAGTGAGAGCATTTGTGCATAGTGAGGGAAATTTTCCTCCCAGGCTTAAACGTCTATAAAAGAGTTAGTTTAAGGTTAGGAGATGAGTATATGGATATAGGAATATATTAAATGTGTGTTCCCCTCCTCTGTGTGTGGATCATAAGACAGCGGGAGGTCTGGACAGTATATTCTGGGCCTTTAACGCAGCAGGCAGGCTGCTTTTATCTACCCGTCCTACAGATACACACTACCCAAGCCGCTCGCCTTCAGTCTGGTATGAAAACATTCGCATTGTTAAGATAAACACCAACATTATGTGCCCCTGTGCATCACTCGCTCCTGTACTGCATGCTAACAAGCATTTAGAAATTAAAGTTTGTTCCTGTTTTTTGTTATTAGTTATAGCTGATCTAGCCAGACCTATTTTTGGACCTGCTGAGCAACGAAATATTTCAAAGCCATGCAATGATGTTTAGCTGCAGAGAAGCTCCAACCCTTCAGCTCTCTGTAAACACATGAAAATCAGTCCCTCATAGAAAAACAGGAAATTATATAGTATCTGCATCATATTTTCCATATTTCTACTAATTGCAATCTCATTACTACTATTCCTACTCATGTGCTTAGTTTAGTGAATTCAAGGTTATTATCATCCTCATACTGTGGGGCATTAAACCATTAAAATTTTAGACAATGAATTATCTGTACCAACTATCACCTTTTATCATTATTTCAGAACAACAGCATTTTGCAGGTGCAGTGGAACAGGTCTTTAGGTCTTTATGATTTCAATACTTTCTGTTTGTTTCTTTCACTTTACTGAAGAATTAAGTAGGATTACAGCCCACTGCAGGGTTACAGCAGCTCATGACAGTGTCTCATTGGGCAAAATGAAATATTCATATGTCATATATGTGAATATATGCTTTGTGTTGCACTACAAGATGAGACTATGTAATTTATAGTTTATTCATGCACAATAAGCAGTGACATTTCAGACGTTTCATTTATGGTTGAAGGAAAGTAATATTTTTTTTCTTGCACATGATTTATGTTAGACTTGCCATGTATTTGTGTTTGTGAGAAACAAATCTGTTATGGTGAAGTACGCTGAAGCAAATGTGCTTGAATTTAAAAGGTAAACAGTGCACCTTTAGTTAGTTAGTTAGTTAGTCAATGTTTTGTACCAAGACGAAACAATACAAAGCATGTGCCATCAGTCAATCAAGCCGTTAGTTTGCAGTACTGCTGTCAGTTCAAAATCTTAAAATGTCATTCGCCTTGTCAGGGAGAGATGGCCCATCATCCCAGCAGCACTGACTGACAGACACACCGATGTATCAGTTTCAAACTTCCTCCTAACTCTGACAGGAAGGAGCTGCATCCCCTGTTTGTCTAACGAGTAAACTAGCAAGCTAATATTTCACTAAGGCCAGCATCGAACCACATTGATTTCACATGACCGCGGCACACAATGCATAGCATTTGACTAAAATGGTATTTATCAGTGCATGTGGAAGGACGTAATCAATGCTTGGTGAAACGAGAAAGGATGAGGGCGGGAAGTAGAGATGAGAAGGGGGGCAGTGGAAAGGAAAGTGTGGGGTAAGGAGAGGAGTTGAGGCTCTTCATCTAGTAGAAAATTAATGACACTACTGTACCTTTAGACTGAAGTCCTGGACAAGAGACCCTGCTCCGCGATTTAGTTACCTGTGAATTCAAGAAGACAGCATTAAAACTCTACACCAAAAAGAATTATCACCCGACTATTACTAATACTTTTTAGCCCCTTTAAGCTCATTGTTAAGGATCAGTGGCCACCAATTTTAATGTATGTTTCACTTGTAGACTTGACTAAGGCAGAACAAAATGTGTACAAAGCACTGAGTATCAAAATCTGTCAAGTAAAGCTGTTTCCTCAGATGTTTTATTATTTACTTACTTTCTTTGATCAGAGTGTTTCTCATGGAAATC
This sequence comes from Seriola dumerili, assembly GCF_002260705.1. Classification (NCBI taxonomy): domain Eukaryota; kingdom Metazoa; phylum Chordata; class Actinopteri; order Carangiformes; family Carangidae; genus Seriola; species Seriola dumerili. Next base: position 4,620,402 of record NW_019174343.1, on the reverse strand, counting down.
CGAATTTTGCCTGTTTAAGACTATTTCATTTTGACTGTAAGTCTTGTACAGCTGCTGGTGTTACAGCAATAATGAAAAAAGGGTTTTGTAGAAAAAAGTGTTCATATTTCTCAAAGTATACATTTGTAATGGTACAGGAACTAGGGCAATGTACTGGAACCAGTTTTGATTTTTAGCAACAGTTTTCAACAAAAACACACAAATGAATAGTTAAAAATATAAAAACCACTGTATGCCACATGCACAGCAACAAAGTTAGCAACTAGCAAACTTAAGAAAGTCAAACATCTAGCAGCTAAACGGCAAATCGTGTAGTGACTCCAAGTGAATACTAATGTTGTTGTTGCTGTTTGTTTGGTGCATGTATAATTAGGCAATTGTTTGCTTACACATTAGCCATAACAACTGGCTGTGTGTGTGTGTGTGTGTGTGTGTGTGTGTGTGTGTGTGTGTGTGTGTCATCTTGTTTTGGAGTTCATGCCTCCTACCAACATTTGACTCATGCAGGTTTAAAATATGAAACTGCACTTTGCTGCTCAAATTATATATTAATAGTCAGCTAAGTTTACCAAATATCATCGATATAATCTTTTGTTACAGTTTGCATATTTTGGGGTTCATGCCCCCCCCCCGGTTTTACTGATGAGGACCACTGCAGCACTTTTATCGTTATGTACTTGCAGGTAAGGTTGACAGTTTCCAACTTTTGAGAAAAGTGTGAAATGTAGACGAGAGAGAGAATCTCCTTGAGGGAGAAGGGAAGAGAAAGAAATGTCATTCTTCCTCCTGTACGTCTGTGCTCAGCCTGAACCTAGACAGACTCAAGACAGACAAGTGTGGTGAATATTGAATAAGTGACCTTTCAGATAAGGCCTGGATGGTCTTTATATTCCCTGTCATGAGCACTTTAACAATAGATCCATCATCATCAATCATCATTCCACGGGCCGAGGAAGGACTCAACTATGACAAATGCTGTAAACAATGCGGTCATATTCAAACAGGGACTTGAACTCAATTGCCAGTTTATGAGGAAGACCGAGTTTAAACTAATGAAATCTATTACAACAGCCCTGCTATAAATCTTGCCCACATGATGGTTGTAATGTTGTTTTTGTTGTTGTTGTTGTTAAAACGGTTTAAAAAGGTGCTGATTCAACTCAATGGTTATTGAAATTTGTGGTGCTGTAGTTTCTAATATTTTGTCAACCCCATTTATATCAATGAGGATGTACTAAATATCTCCAAAAACTAAATGTTAGCTCCTTCATGAAGGGACTGCATTAGTTTTAGAGAGGAGGACATAATAAAATGGCAGCTGTGGTGTGTGTTACTCACTGGCACTTTGTGGTTTATATAGCTAATACTCATGAAACATTGATCTCCATCACTCTGAAATGTTTAATTGAAATACCATCATGCAGTTCAGGATGGGAAGACCCATTCAGACAACTCCATATTGTTGTTTATCTTCACATTGAAGGTAACATTTGCATTGTATAACACCTCCTCTGGCCTCATGGCTTTGTGTAATATTTTAATTAAAACCACAGCTAGCAATGAAGGTAAAACAAAGTGTCACCTTCCTCTAAAAATAGTTTTAACATTAGCCTGCAGTAACCTTATTACAATGCTAGCTTAACTGACCGTTAGTCTCATCAACTAGCTTAAGTTAGAGTAGAAAACACCAACTTTCTCGACGTTTCCTCCTCCACCGTGTAGCCTCATGTAACGAGTAACGAAATACCGCCGGCTAAAGTACTAGCATTACTTTTCAGTTGAGCCAGGAGTCTTGTAAACCGCTCAAGTGACTACAGACAGCCGTACATCCCCCATTAATGTCCCCTTTCCAGCTTACTTACTTTTCCCGTTTCCCGTCGCCGCTCTCTCTCTCTCTTTCTCTCTCTCTTTTTCTCTCGGTGTGCGCTGTTCTCCTTCTCCTTCTTCCTCTCCTCCTCTTTCTGGAAAAGAGAGAGATGGAGAGAGGAGGTGAATCGGATCCAGGCGGAGGAAGATGGGGAGGCAAGGCGCGCTGCTAGAAAAGCTCCCGCCTCACCGGGAGCGCTCAGCGGAGCAGCGGGCTTGTAACACGACAGGGCACCGTTGCTTTACCGAGCCTTGATATATCGCCATTATGTGGGTCAGAGATGAAGTATTCATCTCCGGCTTTCATCGCACAAGTTAAAATTCATCCCTGCGATGGTACGATCCGGAGAGAGATGGAGAGAGCCTGTGTGTTGTGATAACCTATATTTAGTAAAAGGGAGCCCACTGACACTATTTCATGTATGAAGAGGATATGCTATGGATTAAAAGTGGGTCTTTCTGTTGATTTGAAGTTACAGTACCAACACAAATTAGGTATACAAATCCATTAGGAGGACTGAATAATTAAATTAATTAAACCTAAATCTAGGTGAAAAAGAAGCTCTATGTTTATATTATTTTGGTATGATAGGTCAGATATGGGCCCACACTGATGATATGATAGGCTACTATAATCATTTATTTTTACTCAATTATTATTTTTATTCACATCACTCATCTTTTGGTCTCAACGACACATAGTCTGTCAATAGAGATTTTTCACAGCAGACATTTTGATATGTCTGAGCAGAAAAAGCAGGGTTTGGCCTTGGTACACGCTGGCTCACTAGACAGATCCAGTTTCAACTGTGCTTTTCCTGCTGTGATAAGACAAAATGTCTGCTTGAAACTACATTCACATGCACACTTGTTTCCCTGCTATGTCTATGTCTCCTGGTTTTATTCTTATTGACAAAATAAATACATGTCAGATAAGAAATCATAGTCTTTCATATCTCTGTATGATTCATACACAGCTGTATGAGTGAATGAACCACAGGATCACAAAAGAGGTGACAGCCAGACATTTCATTTATATGAAAATGAGTGTCTGCCCTTAATAAAAGTCCTCTTACAGAGCCTGTAGAACCCTCCTGTACAGTACGTTCTCCAGTATGAGCAGTGGGTTTATTGATCAGTATGAAAGACTTTTAAAGGTAGACTGGTAAACTAAATTTGCATGTCCAGAGCACGCCTGCGAGATGTGTAGATCATCATTACATCATTTATTATCATATTCTTTCCTTTGCTAATAACCTACCTAAAAATAATCTCAGTTGTGGATACACCTGTGAAATGAATGAGGTGCTCATGTGCCACAGTATCCTGGTTTCTGTTGATGCTCCATCCTGCAGTCTTCAGGTTTTTCAAATCTTGCAAAAACGCCTAACCAGGCTTCTGAAACCAGTTTGTGCTGTTTTACATGTACAAAACATATTAACATTCAGGGATAATCCAAAAAATCAGATCTTAACCAGGTTACTAACATGAGTCTTAATTTTGCTCATAGATTAGTCTGAGTGAAGTCAGACCATTTCACAAAAATAAAGAGCGACCAATTATAAGCCAAAAAATTAGACACCTTATCCCCAGGCTAACTCAGGTCTAAGACCAATGTTACCATGGTAACATGGTAATCAGTGAAACTTGTGCTGAGCAGTAGCACCCAACAACAAAAAAAAAGGAAAACATTGCTCATAATTTGTGGTTTGCTATCATTGTTATGGAGAGAGCAAAGAGAGGGGAAAGAGTTTTTAGAGATTGCAGAGTTTTTTTTTCCAATTCACATTTTTGTTTTACTATTGATTACTCTTCGCTGAATTTCCCAAGAAAAACGTCCTCGTACCTGTTGAATGGTCGGCCATTTTTTATATTGAAAACAGTCTTAATTTACCCAGAATTCACTGTACCACAACCCGGCTTAAGATAGTCAAGAACTAAACTGCTTTGTTCAATGAATCAATTTAGACGTCTATCTAAAGTCATAGTCAAAGTCTGTCTTTGTGAAACCGGCTCCTGGGAAGATTAAGTAAGTCTTCATTAACACTTCATTTACAACATTACAAAAGCAATGTTTCTAAGTGTTACACAAAGGCAGCTGAACCTGCTTGAGGTTCTTGAAGATGTAGCACCTCTCATCCAGAAGGCTTCTTCAGTTCAAACGGAGGGGTGGGGAGGGATGTCAAGACTGTATTGTAAGCAGCTGATAAGTGGTGTTGTAGACCATCTCCTCTGTTTCGTCATGGTTGTTCCAGTTTGACGTAGATAGGTTCTCTCACTCCTCTTACAAACCACTGGTCCTCTCTGGCTAAAATGTGAAATTACTGTCCTGGAATCAGTCTCCCTTGTCCTGCAGATGTAGGTGGACTGCTGAGTCCTGACCTGAAGAGCTGGCTCTCGTGTGCATGTGAAGCGGTTGTTTTGTTTCCCCAATGTACAAGTCTGTGCATTCCTCGCTGCACTGAACTGTGTACGCTACATTGGTTTGCTTATGTCTGGATGTTTTGTCCTCAGGGCAGAGAAGCTTCTGCCTCAGTGTTACTGGGCTTGAAGCATACAGGGATGCGGTGTTTGTTAAAGATCCTTGTTTTTTTTTTCGCCCACTTACAATGCAGTCTTGATAGACCTCCCCAGGCAGCTTAACACCCAATCACACCAGGACTCATTTAACGACTCACATAATGAAGGGTCTTGATGGCGATATGGTGGAATCTCTGTTTAAAAGGGACTGAAGTCTTAAGAACTCAAGTGAGGCCAGTTGCCTTTGTACAGCACTTGAAGCACTGGAAATACTATGACCTGGAGGACTGAGAATCTTCACAGACAGACAAAAGCAATGATTAATAAATGTGCAAGGCCAACACATTTCATTAGAAATTGGTCAGATTGTGCTGTGTTCAGTAACAATCACCACCAAGGACCACATTACTGACACATTACTCAAAGCCACAGCCAAAATCCAGAAGTGACATATTTTGTAACGAATTAAATTAAAGGTCCCATATTGTATAAAAGTAGAGTTCTGTGTCTTTTCTGATTATAGATCAGGTCTAGGTTCTATATTAATACTGTGAAAGTATCCAAGTGCTCAGTCCACAGAGAAATGCACACAGCCTGTATTCAGAAACTGAGCCTTAAAACGAGTCATCAGGACTTCTGTAAAGCAGAAGGAGTCACCGCTCTCAGCCACGCTCCAAGCCCCACCCACCTGGACCCACCATCCAAAGAAACTGAGCCTTAAAACGAGTCATAAGGACTTCTGTAAAGCAGAAGTAGTCACAGCTCTCAGCCACGCTCCAAGCCCCACCCACCTGGACCCACCATCCAACCTTGCAAGCTTTGGTTTCTCTGAGTGTGAAATCTGCTATAGGTTCAGGCTCACCGACATGGTTCGAATTACAGGGGAGCTAAGGGGAGATCTGCTCCCCTGAAAAGGACACAAGCTCCCTTAAAAGCCTCCCCTGAGATGTTTAGCGGGAGCTCTAAAAAACTGTTCACTTTTGTGTCACAGATTATACTTTATTTTTCCATACATTAAGGTTCCTGAAATACAAATGATAATTTAAATATGTCAGTGTTGTGTGTTTGTTTGACTCATTACAGACCATTTTCTGATCATCTATCTCCATTAATTACACAATTCTGTGTCTACTCTTGTTGTGGCCATCCATGCGTGGCAGCGCTGCACTCAGATCTCTAGATTTACGTAGCCACTTGAACTCTTCATCACTGAGTTGGCACGGTATTTGAATGGACTCATTAATTACAAATACAAACAGTGTTTTTTTCAGTGTTTTTGGGCGGTTTATGGATAGTCAGAATGTCAAAACAGAAATCAAGCCTCGGACAATTTGGATTGTGAGAGAGAAGAGTGAGAGAAGCCTGGAGGTGTAAAACTACATTGAGATGGTTTTTGGTTCTTAAAACCATAAATATATCTTCTTATGGATCAACACTTCAAAACACTGGAAAAGAGGAAAATATGGGACCTTTAAGACCAGAATGTTTGAAGTGTTTTACCATATAAAAATACTATGCTATAGAAATGTGTAATTCTTGGGGGGAAATAGCATGTAAAATTTGCAAGACTGTGGACAGATTTTTTCGGCTCAATAGCGTCACAAGATACAGTCACAAAACTTTACAGATGCGTAGTTGAGCTCAAAATGAAAACCGAGTTCAAAGGGGGGTGTGGTCTGACCCATGAGCACTGTTCTCATGTAATAATGTATTAATGACTTCTCACTACTCATGGGTGCTGTGATCCTGTCTCCAGTGTTAATCTTGTGACAGCGGTGACAATGATTAATAATCAGCCTAAAAAGGCATAAAGTTAAGTTTTCTACACTTTGTCCAACTTCAAACCTTTTTTCTCAACTTCACTGTTTCTGTAATTACTGCTCTGTGCCTTTTGAGTAATGGCCACTATCATCCCCATACACATCATCCGAGTCCAGAAGCTGCACTGTGTCAGTTAGGCTCTGTGATTTTGTCTGATAGACAGTCCAGCTTTTGTGTTACTGTCAGTGCCTTATTTTCTCTGCCTGGGTCATTTTTTTTGTCTCCTCTCTGTGCTTCCACATCCTCCTGCCCCCCCCCCCCCCGCTAGTTTTTAAAAGCCAGACAGTGGGAATATGGCCCAGAAATCCAGCTCTGAAGATGGGTACCAACTTGCTGTCAGCACTGCTTTCTGCCCTCCAGGGACCTAGCCTGATTACAGCACCATCATTCTCGCTCTTTTAGTCCTGGACACACACATACACACACACACACACACACACATCTCACACACACACACACACACACACACACACACAGTTGTGGCGCTGCTCTCCCGATGAACATCTGTACTTTACAGCTCATTGAATATGCCTTTTCAACTGCATTATTATTTTCTTAGAGCCTTGAATTTGTGTGGCTTCCTGTCACTGCATTTCGGCCTCTCTGAATGCGAGCCTGAGACAGACATGAATGCGGAGATATTGTTGTCGATGACAGCTAGCCAGTCACATAATTGGCCTGTCGACATGTCACTCTCTATCCCTGATGTTTCCATTGGAGCAGAACACAGGTCCTGGTGAGAGGAATCCACTGCTACATCTATAATTCAACTGAGACTCAAACTGTCTACAGCCAGCAGTTTTTACTTGGCAAAACTTGCATCTTATAGTACTTGGCACAGATATGAATTCTGCAAGGAACTGTTACTCCGGGGTTTGTTTCATACCAGGTCGACGGGAGCAGTAATGGAGGCTAGGTGTTTTTTTCAGATTGTGCAAATCAATTCCTAAACCTTCAACATCAGAAAACTCAGTTCTAGAGTCTATGCTCTATTGGTCAACTGACCTGTTGAAATGATGAGCTCTAAAGAGAAAAAATTATGTGACAAATCACTGGCTCCAGTGCTGACACTTTAGTAAAACACTCTAGTGATGGTCAGTTCTGGAAAAACTGTCTGGATCAAATCAGTTCCAACGTTATGACTGGTGTGTTTCACTAACTACTTCATCTCCATCAGGTTAGACTGCTGTAACGCTCAATTTACAGGATTATCCAAACAATCAGTAGGACGGCTCCAGCTCATTCATAATGCAGCAGACAGAGTCCTTACACCTCCAGGAAATGTACACGACTCCCGGTACAATACAGACTCACCTTCAAAATCCTTCTAATAGTCCATAAAGCACTTAATGGTTCGGCTCCTAATTACATCTCTGACTTGCTCACTTATTATAACCCTATCAGGCCTCTCAGGTCAGCAGGCAGTGGTCCACAAGCTGTACCCAGAATTGGATCCAAGTCTTCAGAGGGTGCTTTCAGTTACTGTGGTCCTGCCCTAAGGAACAAGCTGCCTGCTGACCTGAGGTCCATCACAAGTCTTTCCACATTCAAAAGCAAACACAGAACTTTCCTATTCTCTCGGGCTTATGGTTAATTACTGTGTGCGCTTGCATATGTGTGTGTATGTGTGTGTGTGTGTGTGTGTGTGTGTGTGTGTGCCTTGCATATGTGTGTGGTTGTGTGTGTGTAGCTGTACAGCACTTGTCTATTGTTACATGTTTGTTACATGTGCAGCAGTGGTTTCAGTTTGGTTGTGTTAATGTTTTGGGGTTTTAAGTGTTGTGTATGCCTTTTTTTATATTCTCTCTTTCCATGTAAAGCACATTGAGTTTACTTGTAATGAAATGTGCATGTAAATAAAATTGTCATTGCTAGTTGACAACATGACAATGCTCCCATGCACAAAGCCAGGACCATGAAGAAAGAAGTTTGGTATAAAGTGACCTGCCTGCACAGAGCCCTGACCTTGACCCCATCCAACACCTTCGGGATGAACTGTAATGCCAACTGTGAGCCGGGTCTTATCACCCAGCATCAGTGTTGGACCTTGCTATAATGCTCATGTGGAGTAAATCCCTGCAGCCAGGTGGAAAGCCTGAAAACAGGAGGGTAGAGGCTGTTATAGTTGTGCCCCAGGCAAAGAATTCCACCCCACACATAGGCCATCGGTAGATAGTTTACTGATGTTTCCTAAACCCATCGCATGCATTGCAATCGGTAGAGGGCAGCTACAGCGCACATCATCAGGGGCCCAACGTAAGCCCCTGTTCCACTTGTCAAAATATCTGCTGAGACCCACTAACATCAAGCTTTTGCGAGCATTCACACCTAGGTCAAATGACTCTGCAGTAGAAGCAGGTATTTATCAGCTCCAATCGACATTGATGTAAAAACAACACCTGGGTGAACATGATAATTTTCGTCCTTTTTCCCATTGTGATGTTTTTCAGATCACAGACACCGTAAACAGACCTGTCACCTGTCCAGCACGGTGCTGTTAAACCGCGGCTACACTGCACTTGAAGATGAAAGAGTGAGCGCAGCTCCGAAATAGGTTTTAAAAACACACAATCACAGATCGAGGCATCTCACACGGAGGCTCCGACACATTTACAAGAGCTACAACCCGTGGATGACGTGACAGATCCGTTTTACAAGTTTGCGCAGCACCTAGCAGCTCTCTGTCTCTCCACTGCATCTGTGTGCGTGCTCTGTAAATGCATGTGATGACATCCCTTCTTGCACTGTGTGTCCTCAGTCCGATCATGGCATGGCAGTGGAAAAGGGGTTAATTGGCTTTTATTAGCTTTTATTAGTTAGGGGGGGGTATTTGGGGGCAGCAGCAGTGCACTGTTTAATCTCTTTATGGGAGGTTTGAGGGGGATTAAAGTTGCTATTGCCAAATATGCCAAGATGAGGGGCCATCAGGGGCCCGTTTTCCCCTTGGGACCCCAGACATTTGCCTGGTTTGCCTCTCCTCACGGCGCGCCTCTGGCTATATCTACTATGACATGTGGGTTTAATGTGCAGGTGTCAACATACATTTAGCCATTTAATGTAACGATCACAACAGCATAAAGATCCAGCTGCATAGAACAGGACTCTTCCCTTAGGCTAATGAAGTTAGCAAAGGTCACGTGTAACTGTAAATAAGAGGCCAAAACCACATCTTGCAAAGTTGCAGAATGGATCAGGCTATATAAAATGTTGTAGTCACATTACATGTCTCAGAGGGACCACTGCTGAGCCACAATGAGACAGGAGGGGGCATCTTAATGCCGCTTTCTGCATTTTAAACTCTTATTATAGAAGCATACACTATATAATCTGTCTGCGTGGGCAGCATTAAAACACCAATAAAAGTTCAACTAATACTGAGCGCAGCAACCAGTAAAAGTAAGATGGAGAGAGGCGAGGTGTGCAATGTGTGAACTGTAGACAATGCATATTCTGCAGAGTGAAGGGTACAAGGCAGAGAAGTCTTTCCCCATGCACAGAACAGAGTGAGCCCCAGGCAGAGCTTCACTTCTGGGCCCGTCTTGCTAACCGCCTGCCTTCATCCACTTTGATCACGCAGGCGAGCTGAGGAAATTCAGGAGAGCTCAACTTCAATCATCCAGCGGAGCTCCGTCTGTGAAGAGATTCAGTGTAGTGTAGCGTTGTGTGCTGGGAGACTTTTGTATGGTAATTTGTTATGGAGGTGGGGGGTGGGGGGGGTGGGGGTTGTTTTTCAAAGGAACACTTTGAAGTTTGCCAGAAGTGTACATGGATGCATAGCAAGATTAGAATATACAGGAGTAACTGTTCTGTCCCAGGCGGTGATGAAACAAAGAATAAATTCCTCAGTTATGACCTTCAAGTCTGAGTCACAAAGCTTTTGTTCCAATCTGACTTGAGAAAGTAATTTGACAGTTGAGACTGCTCTGCCTGTCCCTGTGAGGACTGACAGACACGGCAGACTGGGATCTGATGTGCTCCATCACACAGCAGCCGCCTCGGTGTCGAAGCCTCTTTCAGATATCGTGTGAGGAGGTTTCAGCTGCTCTTACTCATCCGTCATAATTGTTACAACAAAAGAATCACATAACATGCACATAGTTTAAACTGAATGTTCAAATACTTAAAATGATTTTTGTCCACTAGGGGGCAGCGGAAACATATCATCACCTTTTAAGTGGATATGGTTAACAGTTGCTTATTTAAACATCCAGCAGGTATAACCATTCATTTAGAGTCTGGTGAATAATATTGACACTCTTTTAGCTCTGTTTTTGGTCTCTACCAACTCCTGAGGAAATACATTATATGGTCCATTATGTTTACCAGCTAGTTTCTAATTATGTGCCTGCTGTTTGGAGTTGAGCTGGTAGTGTACATCATCTTTTTTGCTGAAAACTGCTGTCTGCTGTGTCTGAAAACAACGCTGTGAGCTGCAGCGAGGGTGAACCAAAACAGTAGAGTTGTGGGACAGACAGCCAAACAATTAGCTGAAACACATTACAACAGGGGCAGAGTGGGACACTATAATGCGAGCGCCTAGTTTAGGCTGGCCGGATAGCGCAGCAAGGAAGCCCACCTTTATAATGTATAACACAATGGTTATAGCCTACACCATAATCATTCCAGCCCCAGCCCCAGCCCCAGCCCCAGCCCAGCCTCCAAACCCTAATGGCCCACTGGGAATTCTCCAGACCCTCCTGATTACCACCCTGCTTCTGCACTACAAAGCTCCATAAAGTTGATTGGAGCTGCAAATTCATGTGATTTCTACGTACGTTCATCATTGCTGCTTTAAAGCTGCACAAATCAATATCTTTATTAACAACTGAAAAAAAATGTCATGTGAATTGTGTCTTAAATGGAACTTTCAGCTCATTATTTTGGTTTTACGGTATGGAAATTTATTGTTTTTCTTCACTCTCAAAAGCATTTTTTGCCCAGCACAGGAAGCAGCTATTGTCAGCAAAAATGTGATAAACCCACTGATTGTGACCAGGCACAGTTAGCCACATAAATGTGAACATAGTGGAGCATTTAGCTATTGGACTTACAGTTTTCAGCTTACCAGAAACTCCCAATAAATATTTATATTGCTCCTCGTCTGATGAATATGTAAAACGGCAAAATGTTTTTATGAACCTGTTAACTTCAGGTGATAACACTGTCAGTGTTGGAGTCGCAGCTTGTTTCTGCTGCCCCAAGTGGCCAAAAACCTGAATAATGTAGGCTTAATGGGACAGTTTTATAGAAAATAATAACACTCTAATGTAGTCGCATGTCAAAAGCCTTTTGGTTAAAACGTCTAGTTTTAACTCTGTTATAGGATTAGGCCTAACCTAATATTAAAGTCAAAGCAAGGGAAGTCAAAGCAAATTTTGTCATGGTGTGGATAAGGCTGGACCCAAACGCAGCCAACACAGGGGAATGAGGTGCAAACATGTTTATTAACTGAAGAACTTACAAACAGAACAGGAAACCGAAGCACGAGGGCACACAAGGAACAACAACCAGAGACACAGGGGATACCACAGCCGACAGACCAGGCAACATGAACAGCTCGAGGAAAAACCAGAGATGAACAGATGAACCGAAACAGACAAAGGGGAGCACAAAGACTATATAGACACAAGGGAGGCAAGGGTGATTGAACACAGGTGAAACACATTAGGGTGGGGCAGGCAATCACCATACAATAACAGGACCAAGACAGGAAGTAAAAGCATTGAGACACAAAAGGAAAAAAAATAAAACAGGAAGTGACAAAAGTCCAAACAAACTAACAAAAAGTGTCTGCCATGGCAAACCATGACAACTTTATTTGTAAAGCACCTTTCAAACACAGAAGCAATTCAAAGAGCTTAATTAATAAATGTAACGGAACAACCTTTAAAAACACAATAAAAATCAAAATAAAATAAATGTAAAAATAAATAAAAGTTTTTTTTTTATGAGACAGAAAATGTGAGCTGACGACCAGCAGTTTAGTAAATAGCTAGCAGTAAATAAATTCTACAACTCTAAGGCAAGTTCTAAGGTGAAGGTGTCCAGGCAGAGAGCAGGAAGATGCAGGAGAGAGCGTTTCAACACAGGAGCAACAGGCAGCACTAAACCACGAGACAGCACAGAGATTTGCTGCGGCTACTGTCATGAAAAGGTATGTTTTAGTCTGGTCCAGATTTTTCTTGTAGGTATAGCTGTATTACACTGCGATGATGGGGGTGGGGGTGGTGGGGGGGTGGTACTGTTGGTTGTTCAGCTCTGTTTGCCTGTCTGTAAAAGTCATCACACACATAGCAACCCAATGTTGGCTATAATCATATTATGTCAATAGGTCAACAGAACATTAGCTGAAGGGCAGTAGTTCTACTCTCTCTGCCTAAACTAAATATAAATTTAAGTTAATCAAACATTTTTTATTATTGATGGACATTCATTCACAGGCATACCGGACAGCCGTAGCCGTTCAGCAAGGTAGATGTCAGGTGAGGTAAGCAGAGTGGACCGGGGCTTGCAGTGCAGTTAGACACATCATTTACCGACCCCTACCTACTCTTGTCATATGTGGTTATGTGGCCTCTTGCATCAACTCAGGTTTTGAGCTACAGTGCATAGATGATACGTGCCTGCCACATGACTACTGCTGAGTTTTATTTGTTGTAGGGCGTTCCATAGTTAACATTATGCAATTATGTCATTAATAGCCAAATAAAATTTCTTTCTACAATGTATTTTTTCCCTGTCCTGTCATGGTGCCATGAGGAAGAACCAGTGTAGGAATTTAAAACATTTAGGCATTACGAATAAATGTGTGAATATGCTTTAACAGATTTTTTCCTGTTAAGATGCTGCAACCTGTGAGAGTTTAACCATGACCGTACTTATGGGCAGGTTTACAGTTGCACCATGATTACCTTCCCTGGTTGGTTTTTGAATTGTACTTGTCATTTCTGACTGTTGGTATACAAGAGTTCAGCTCTGGATGTGGGAAGAGGTTGGCAGTGCTTCAGCTATGTTCCAGCATTGTTCAGTTTTTGAATGTTTTATTTTGAAAGACACAATAACAGGGAAAGAAAAGAACAGAAACTACTGCACTAGATGTAGCACTTAGAAGGGTTTAGTTTTAAATTGTTTGGCGTTGTATAAGAACCATTTACAATCATACCCAGTCTTTACATCATTGTCTATTTTTACTGGAGAGTGAGTATCATGTCATCTAGCCTGAGAGGTTTAATTCCTGCAGCTCATGTGCAGCACTGATCTCTTTGTCCATCAGAAGCAGCCACTTCAAGCTCATGTGTGTTCACAGCATGCAGAAATAATCATGGCTCCCTTGAAATGACCACGATGCTTCATCACACATCCTAATCATCCTTGAAGCCATCCATGTGCACTCCATACTAAAACAGCTTGATGTAGTGTTGTTGACTGATCAGCATCTGTCGTCTGTATCCTGACCCCTGTTTCCTCAAAAATATTTAAGATGCCCCCTGTAACCACAGCCTCTGCTAATGCTGCACAAGACAAGATTATCATATAGAAATATCAGCCTGCATCTCAAAGAGGTGCTCCAACAGAGAAGAGTGTCCCATTTCTACTGAATGACTGGATATAAATTCACCACCCTGCCTGTGCAATTTCTGATGTCAGGTCTCTTGTCTACCCACAGGAAGTGATGAATCACAACTAAAGAGCATAACAGAAAGTGAACAGCTCAACATCAGTGAGTGTTTTAGAAGCTGAACTCGATCTCCATATGGTGTATGTTAAAAAAAAAGAGGTAAGAGGTATAGTTAATGTTTCTCAACACAAACGCCATTAATGACACTGAGGTCCTTGGTAACATTCAATGACATGAAGAGGACTTTATTCATTCCACAATTCCACAATTAAACATGTTCCACGTGTTTAAAAAAAAATTGTATTCTGATGTTTTAGCAGACAATTCTCTGAAAATGGGACATGGGACAAGAAAATTAAAATGAATGCGATTTTGTATTTTCCATGAGAATTACATAAAATCAAATGAAAAATCAATTAGACCATAATGTAAGGAGATAAAGTTTACAGAAAATATACATGAACAAATTGAATTGTGAAATCTGTGAATTTTTAAAAAAAATTTTTTACACAATTTGGTTCTTCCTTTAGAGGGAATGGTCACTGCAAATCAATATAAATCTGTTCTAAGTGATCACCTTAAAATGATGAAGCATTTCTATCCTGATTGGAGTGGTCTCCTCCAGGGTGACATTGCCTCCATCCGTAGGGCTTCAGGGGTCACTGAACCCTTTGTTTAGCATGAAAATGATGTGAATCATATTCTACGACCTTGATAGTAACTAGGTCTCAACCCAGTTGAACATCAATGAGAGATTTTGGACCGACATATTAGACAGTGCTCTCTACCACCATCATCAAAACACCAACTGAGGGAATAGCTATTGGAAGAATGGCGTTCATCCTCCGGTAGAGTCCAGAGACTTGAAGCTGTGTGACCAGATGTACCCGTTCTCTGGGGACAGTCCCTGGTTTTGGTGGCCTGTGAGTTAAAAACAGACCGGAAAGACAGAGCAACAGCAGAGCAGACACCTTGCGTCGTGTTTTGTTTTGGCCAACAGAGGGGGCTGGTTTCTCATTATGGCAGCGTCATATCACTCTTCTTCTACTACTAACCACCTGATTGTCTAGTTTTAGAGAAACCTGCGGTGAAGAATTTGACCGACACCTACCTAGCAAATGTCAAGTGAAACCACAAATTCACCACAAATGTCTTTCCAAAAAAAAACATTTTTGCTTTTTTGCTTCAATCTCTGTAGGGAGAGTGGAGAGGAAGAGATGAAGAAGAAGAGTTCACTTCTCCCGGCCATCAGTCTGCTCAGTTCTTCCTCAGCCATCACTGCCAAGCTGTTAATAAATTCTCTTTGGTTCAAACTTGCCTTCGCTGTCTCTGAATTTTCCATTTGGATTTCCAGAGTAGCTTTAACATAGTGTCATCAACTGGTGCGCCATGTCACATATCAGTAGCTTCCAAAAAATATTTATAAACCTTTATTGATTACGCTATTCTTGTAAAAATCTTTCCCTCCTGTAATCTCCCTTTTAACCTTAGTTCACGGACATAATAGTTATCTCATCAAAGTGAGCATCTGTTTTCTTTCCAGTGCTGGATATTTCATTTTGAAAAGCGCTGGTGTGTACATCAGGAGCCGCTGCACCGGTGGATGTGGCTGTTGACGTAATCCTCACGATGCTGAGCAGAAACCATCATGGGATTTCACGCCTCCTTCCCTCGCCCACCCCCCACTCATCTCCTCACCTCCTTGTCTCCTCAGTGCCTTGTCTCCTCTCTTTTCATCACATCTCTCCTGACCTTCGTACCTGGAGTATTTCCTCTTCTATTTTTCATCGGAAAGCAGTGGTGATGAGCTTCAGCTTGTTGGGGTCCAGGCTAATCACTAAAACAAGTAAACAAGTGGAAAGGTGAGCAGAGTGCAGCGCAATCAATAATGGTTCGGTGGTTGATTAGTGTGGAGGTAGAAAACGCTCGCTCGCACACACACAAACACACACACACACACACACACACGTACACAAACACACACACACATGCACAGACACACACAGTGACACAGAGGTCAATATGAAGAAGACAATGAGGAGGTGGGATCAGTGTTAAATGGTTGTTGCTTGACATTAACAAACAAGCAGGAATCTCTCAAAGTAGGTCTGCTCTCCCTCTGACCTCAATTCTGCCACACACACACACACACACACACACACACACACACACACACACACACACACACACACACACCTACATGCACACAGACCTTATTAGCAGTTTCTCTCCATTAGGGAGTACAGCTGCTGCTGTCGTGCATTTCGGCTGCTTTACTTGATCAGTTAATGGCACTAATTTCCCAGAAAGAGCCTCCACCTGGCTTCCATGCCACTCCATCAGCCTCTGATTAAAAGCTGAGTGTTAATACCAGCACTCTGGTGATCTCTGCTCACTCCTCTGTGTGAAACAGGCCCTCGGATCGGGATGGAAGAAGGATTTTGAATATTTGAAGAAAGCATCTGCTGGTGATGACTGAACAGCTCCTAACAAAAAAGAAGATTTGAGTTGTCTCGGGGAGTGAGTTCAAGTATGTACCTATGTAGTCTGAGTTGACAAGCAAGAGACACACTTGGCATTGTATTGCAGTGCATTGTGGGATGGACGACTCAGAGCAGTACCGTCATCCTTTTTTGAAATAAGTTTACGAGCTTGTTCAGGATCAACGGCGCTGCATCAGATCAGACCGCTCCGGCTTTTTCAAGGTCATCTTGCAACAATTCAGAGCATCTTCATTACTTCTGTGGGCCCTCTGTCGTTCCCATAGCAACCCTGCTGAGCTGACAGATGAGAGGCACGGGACTCAGCCTCCCACATAGTTGGAAAAACACACACACGCACATGCACACACACACACGCGCGCATAATTATGTCTGGGGAAGCATACGCTGCATTGTTTAAAATAAACCAGGCCTCAGAGGCGAGGTGCTGGAGTGAGATTGTCGTACACAAATAGGCCATTATGGCAAAAGTGGAACACAAGGAGTCTCCCATGAAAACAGAGTGTTCTCTCTCTACTCTCCGACTCTCTCTTTTCACTGTCTGTGTCTGTGTCTCTCTGTCGCTCTCTCTGTGGGCAGGCCGCGTGTGCCACTATGCTCGTTATCAGAACAAACAGAGATGAGGGTGGAAGAATGGGGTACACACCATGTACCAGAGAGGGGAGGATGAAAGAGTGAAAAAAAAACAAGAGAAAAATCAAACAGCAGGCATGAGGGAAACACCAGGGATTTGTGTCTATTGGCGCACACCTACTTCTATAGGGAGCCTTATCATTTTAGTGCTTTTAAAAGCGCGCTGCACCACAACACGCCAATACAAGGGATAGTCTGCCCCTGAAAAAAAATTAATTCCAAATCCAGCCCATATCAGATGAACATTTCCCGAGAGGGTCTAAAAAAAGAAGAGGGAGAGACTCTCCAAAGGCTGCAATAGGCTTGTGATGAATAAGACATTGCATCAGAATTGGAAAGACAGTGAAATCTCCTTCCTGTCTGTTTGCTGTGAGACAGGGGATGTATCATTACCGGCTCTGTCTTTTTATGTCCTTGGAAGTGTGAATCCACAGTGTAACGAGTGGTGAAACATTCCAATAAATCTAGCAGGTGCAGCGCTGAGAGAACCCGCACTATAAAATCCAAATATTGGCCTCGTCCTCAGGCTGAGGAGTTACTGGGGATTTAGTGTTCAGACGAAGTGACCAGGTGCACGTTTCTGCACATATGTACCTGTATGCACTCAGATAGCCTTTGTTGTGTTAACTATTCATTCGCAAGACTCCGTGGATGCAGAATACAAAACAGAACAATGAATAATACATAGTGTTTATTACCTCCACCGAGGAGGTTATGTTTGTATGTTTGTTTGTATGTTTGTTTGTTTGTCAGCAGGATTGCACAAAAAGTATTGAACCGATTTGCACCAAACTTGGGATGGCGCATGGGCCAGGGATGAACCCATTGAATTTTGATGTGGGTCAAGTAAAGGGAGCAGATCAAGGAGTAACATTCCTCCCTCAACATTGGGCGTTGTGTGTGGGGGGGTCAGTTTCTAAGGAAATATTGTTGGGATCTTGGTGTAAAAAAAAAAAAAAAAACTAAAGCTAAAAAAAAAATAATCCTGTATTAACAGTCAAAGAGGCTACGGTACTTATCATAGCATCTAGCATGCTAACATTTGCTACTTAAACACAAAGTACATCTGAGGCTGGGGCGATTGTCAATAGGTTTGCAGGTACCTGATCATAAACCTCGGTATTGGACAAATTTGAATTTTGACTTGATGATGTTTTTATGTGTAGTTGAGGGATCATCAAAGTTATCACAGTTCATCCATGGGGGAACATGTGTTGTGTGCCACAAATTTCATGGCAATCCATCCACTACTTATTGAGACATTTTGCTTTAAACCACAATATGAACCTCATGGTGGCACCAGTTGAAAGGCGAGGGGGATCTCCGACTTCAACTGGATTCGTCCTCTGTGGACTGTAAATGCCTGTAGCAATATTTCATGGCAGTTCATCCAGTAGCTGCTGAGGCATTTAAGTCTGGACCAAAGAGGGAGACTAACTGACCGACTGACAGTGTGAGTCCTGAGCCCACATCACTAACATGGCTGAAAATACATGGCGTTTATAGGCCACAATATTTTAATCCGTATCATTGTCCACCACATGGTCCTCCAATTCAACATCTGAAGAGTCATTAATATATGAGATCATATATAAAAATATATAATGTACATTTAGATATGCTCAGTATGTCTGATAAGAGGCCAAAAGGAAGTAAGCAGAAACAGTTTCAAATTTGTGCATGTCTCCGTGAGTCCTGACAACTTTAGTTTTTGACCTTCAACTTCACAGATGAAGAACGATTTGCAGCCAGACGTCTTATCCTTGGCCGGAAACTGGCCCTTTCCATGCAGTCACCCATCGAGCTCCCTTATCTCCCAAGGGGAACACCCTCAGTCCTGATGTCTGGATATCTACGTAACAACGCTGTCTGCCCAAAATCCCAAGCGGCTGACACAGCCTACAGAGAACAGAGGCAGTCTGAGCTGAGATCTGGCTTCTGATAACAGTCAAAGAGACTCAGTCTTTGACAGACATTCAGACACACGCACACACACACACACCCACACGCACACGCACACGCACACGCACACACACACACACACACACACACAGATGATCAGAAGTTTGATAAAAGCAGGTTGATTACATAAAGACACAAGATGGGTTCAGTTTGTGGTTGTATTCATTCAACCTGAGTCACTAAGGATTTAAATGAGTCTGACTGCATCAGTGTCAAAGAGAGGATCTGATGTGTGAGACAGTTGCAGTACTGCCAGCTGCCATTGGGTGTCCCTGCTCCCCCAGTAACATCAACAGGATGTGTACGGACTCTGTTGATGAGCTTTTCTCCACTCTGCTCCCAGTACGCCTGGGGAACAGGTGAATGGTCTGGAAGTCTAAATGAAATCCAGCAGCTCTCGATTTATTTTCCTCTCCTCTGTATGTGTATGTGTGTTTTGTACCTCCGTCATTATAAAGAGCAAATATCCCAGTAGGGCAACGAGCCACCATAACTAAAGGAGAGAATAGGTTGTTGACATCCAAAACGGCCCTGAGTGGTAGGACAAAGACACATGAAACTGTTTTGGTTAAAGCTGCAATAATCAACATTTCTGTGGGAACAATGGATGAAATGAATATGTATAATGTGAAAGTGGTCACTCATAGAGACAAACCAACAGAGAATCACTTCCTCAGCTTTATGAAGAGTCTTTCAGCTAACTGTTTTGTTTTTTTTTCAGCCGGATGTTGGAATAATGAAGTCTTTACTATTACGTTAGCAACATCAGTAATAATGTTAGTGTATGTACTGTTTTCCACTGTAAAACTGTTAAACATTAACACATCAGTAAAATGCAGATGAGAAGCAGCTATAAGGTTTTTATAGCAACATGTCAAATGACAATTTGAGATGAACGTACAGAGAATTATCACCTGAATCTGTAGCTTGGCTTTGGAGCTTATTTTGTTCAGCCGTCCGGCCCACGTCTTCACAGCTGTGGCTCACTCTCTCCGCTCTCCTGGCATCATCATGTTGGGTTGCGGCAGGCATCTGTTGTTAGCGAAAAACTTCTCAGACCTCTCCATACACTACCTGCTCAGCACCAGCAGAGAGACACAGTTGGTAGAGACCAAAAACAGACAGAAAAGGAGAGTGAATATTGGACTTACATTCGTCAGGTGGCCCAAAAACTCTCCAAAAAAAAAACAAACAAAAAAAAAATCATGTTGCCCCTGTAAGTGCTGGATGTCTACATGAGGAACTGCTGCCACAAAGAGGCCAAAAAAAATCAGTTTCTATTAATCATTCATCTTTTCCTAACATTGAATTGGCAATAAGTAACACCGACTTTTGGTTATAGACACAGACCACAGTCTCCAGTGTAGTCATGTAAGTCACACCCTTTACAGTCCCTCCAGCATGACTTTTGCCTTTGCTACTGACAGAGGACGATAGTCATTATTCCCAAGACTGCAGGAGATCATATGTCATGAAAAAGATTTAAACAAATGTCCAAGACTTCTGTTTTTTCTCATGATAAGAGTCTCAAAACAGATATCATCCTTATATTGTGGACATGTCCAAGGCTACACCAGTTCTGGGTCCATTTCTAATACTTTCTCTAAAATACTAAAAGAGCGATTGGATCTATACCCTCTTATTACTTTAGTTGGTGTTTCACCACAGGTTGTGCATTTATACAATCACAAGGCCAACATGTTGGCCTTCTGCACTTTGTTGGCTCATACTGTTCAGATGGAAAGACCCCCCGCCCCCTGTGTATTCTCATTGGATCAAAGAGATTATGCAACATCTCAAGTTAGAGAAGATAAAATACTCTCCGGGGGTTTGCTCTGAAATTCTATGTAATTCGGCAGCTATTCTTGACATTTGTAGAAAAAAATAGAAGCTGAAGAAGTTGGGTGGACAATTGGTATCAGACTGGATACAACACTGTTTGTATTTTTGTACACTGTAAAATACTCAATAAATAGAGCTTGATCAAAAAGATATCATCCTTATGTCAAAGCAAGTAAACATTTTATTGTCAGATAAGTTATCTGGTGCAGTATTAGTATTCCAGCCTGGTCAAACCTTTTATTTTTAGGCTTTCCATTCAAGGCAAAGAGTGAATAAAAATACTCCGAACGCCTTGTGTCAACACCTTGAAACTAAACGACTGCACTGTGGGTCCATAACTCCAATATTTGCTTCATTATCATCTATGTGTTCCTCATTTACAAACCTCTGTGCCCAAGAGTGATTCGGTGGAAGAGTCTTTAATGGGCCCCTTGGACATACATCCCAATTTGTACGTCAGAAATACAACTTGTGGTAGATCCATGTACCTTTCAGTCAAAAATACCTACATGGGCCATTAAATTAACAGCTGTCTGTGGGAAAATTGGAAAAACTAAGTGGTAGTGAGCTGCAATACTAAATGTGTTTTATTATTCTGTGTATTCTAAAATTTTGTAACCTCTCTAAACTTAACCAAACAGTTTGCCAAAAATTGTTTCGCACCTACATCCCGAAGGCTTTCTTACAGTAGATACTTTAAAAATCGTGTTCCTACTATCCATATTCAAAGATCAACGTGTATACAGCACTATCAAAATAATTATCATTCAAACTACAATTACCTAATTAGCATATGAGAAACTACAGCTCTCATTAAGTTTTTTTCCACCATGCAGAATGAGGAATCTTCCATATTCATATGAACCAACGATCTCCTCCTACTTTTTAGCTGCAACATACCGAAAAACACATCTTAAAAAGGATATTACATCGCTTAGAGGTATTTTGCAATCCCACACATGTTGCTTGTTTGTTTCATGTAGTAATTGGAGCAACAGTCTCCTCATTGATCCACACAGATTTGATGTTTTCTTCTGACGCCATTTTTCATCTCTTCATGATGATGATGATGATGATGATGATGATGATGCTTCGCGTACACTGTGATTTAGTCACTCAAGTCTGTTTCCATTGTACTTGCACACGCAGTATCTACCTTTAAAATGAAAATTTGCAAAAACTGTGTGGTGGCTTGAAATGCACTTATTTTAAATTTGACATTTTAGAGAGCCCAGAATGAGACATTGAAAGCTGCAAGTGTCTGTAGTGCTGTTTTTTTTTTGTGTTTTTTTTAATCCAAGTGTCTCATAATAAATGTGTCAGCATTTGAAAGGTTCTATATTGTATAAAGTGAGATTTCCATGTCTTTTTTGCTTATAAAGCAGGTCTGGGTCATAGACTGTATATGAAGATGGACGTAGCCTACCATAGGTTTCTTAAGAGCGGTTTTGAAGCTCAGAGTGAACGGCACCACTGTCGTCATCTTGGCAGTGCCTGACTCCACCCCTAACTCCTGGCTAATCTAAAAATGGGCAAAGAGGAGGGGCGTGTGTGGAGCTGAAACTTCGGTGCAAGGAAACGCTCACCCACCTGTGACTCAAAGAAACATGTCCTCAATTATGCAGAACTTTAAGCCTTCATAAAATTTAAACAGATGTGTTATATAAAAATTCTTCCTCTGTACAGTTGTCATGAAGGAGGAAATTAGCTATAGGGACCAAAACAGTTTTTTGTACCGAGCTGTGAACATGTTTATTTCTGCTGTAAATTTGGACATTTTAACATGGGATTATATGGGGATTGACTCACTTTTGGAGTCAGACCCTGGTGGTCATTGGAGGAACTGCAGTTTTTGGCACTTCAATGTTCATTTTTTAGCCCTGGACATTGCTGCTTGGTCTAAGTTCTATATTAATACTGTGAAAGTATCAAAGTGCTCAGTCAACAGAGAAATGCACACAGCCTGTATTCAGAAACTGAGAAATAAAACTAGCCGTCAGGACTTCTGTAACTTTGTGATGTCACATCAAAGCAGTCACTGTTTTTAGCTATGTCCCAAGCCCCGCCCACCTGGACCCACCATCCAACTTTACAGGATCTGGAATATCTGAGTGTTAACCTGAAATCTGCTATATTTTTATTTGACCACTCAGAAAAACAGTCTGCAAAAGCTGACTGACCTGCTGTTACTAGAGCTCCAGAGAGAAGCCTGAGAGAGGAGATTGAAGAGATTGAAATGGTTTTTGCTTCCTAAAGTGACAATTTGGGTTATTTGACGTGGGGTTGTGTGAGGTACTTATCTATAGTCAGTGTATTACCTGTAGTAGATTGGAGTCAGCGAGCCTCCAGTTTGGAGAAGCGCAGGCAAAGGCTGAGTGATGTACGCTTAGCTCTGTCTGACTCAAACAGCTGATGCGGAGTAATACACTGCGCCGTAGGTGCGCTTGTGCGTAGTAACAAGGTATTTCAACGACTGTTCCAAAGGGCTGTTTAACTGCAAGATAAAGTGCTGAAAATATTCAAAATATAAAACTGATATTAGTGTTTTTTAGGTGGACATTTTTTAAGTGGCTAAAACAGGTTTTTGCAGATGTCCACATCCACAGTAGCACATCACTCAGCTTCTGTGGCCGGTATTCCTGCTGCTTCTCTAAACTGAGCGCTGATCTGAATCTACTACAGGCAATACACTGACTATAGATAAGTACCTCACACAACCCCGCCTTAAATAACCAGAACTATCAATTTAAAGCCACAAATATATCTTCTTATGGATATCAAAACTTGGGACCTTTGATATGGTTTAAATAGAAAAATTAGAAGTAAATAGTCAGAGGGCACTTCCTGCAGGTGTAGCAGCACAAATGTGTAGAGAATGTGTGAGAAAAAGACTGACAGGTAGACCCACAGAGAAACAGAGACTGACAGGCACAGAGGGAATAGATTCCCCACTGCTCTTGTAACTCCCTTTCAACTCTGACGTTTGCACTGTCGATGTGAGTGAACCGCTTTTTTGTTTCTGAAATGTCAAAGAAGTTGCTGTGACTGCTGCAGAGCTGCGCCATATCTTTAGTACTGGGGGAACAGGGGGGGGTGTCACTGTAATTGTAGTACGAAGACTAGCTACTGTTTCCCCCTCTCTCTCTTTCTCCGTTTTCATAGTTGAATTTGCAGAGACTTCGGGATGCCGAAGGAGAGAGTCTTCCTCCTCCTCTTCACCTTGTAAGAGGAGCAGAGTCTAGCAGCCGCACACAAACAAAGATACGGACTCATACCATGAATACACAAACATAAACACGCAGCAACACTGAAGGTTAAGTCAAGCTAACGGAACCTGACAGAGCAATCACAGTCACACATATGCTGCTCTCGATGTATCTCTCTTTTCATCTCGTCTGTTTCATCTCTCTCCCACCTTCGTCCTCACATCTTCTTTCCACCTTTTATTTTTTCCATTGCTGCTATGTCTGCCCCTTCCTTGCTTCTCCACTTTTATCATTTTGTTTTGCTTATTTACTGATTCAGCCTCTTTCATTTTTTTCTCTTAGCAAAATGGACATAAACTACAACTATTAAAAGGACACCTGGACTGTTTGGATTCCATTTAAGTTGATGGGACCGTGGGGTATAAACCAAACCATGTGGTTGCACAAGTACAGACTTGAGCAATCAGATATTCATGAGCCAAATGAAAATACGATAAAGAAGGATAGAGGAAGAGAGAATTTTTTTTAACAAATCCATTTTGGAGCAGAAATATAATAAAAAATGAAACCCATGCATAAAAATGTTATGCCCAAATTTTTACTGGCATAAACATATCCAGTCAGCAAAGCTATTCAACATCTCAAGGACGTCCTTCCTCTCAGGTTCAGTCTTAAGTGGAAGACCGGTATCGGCATGCTGTAGGGCTGTGCTATAATGTTATGACTTTTGCTAAAGGTTGTGTTCATTCTGAAGGCCCTACTGACTGCGCAAGTGCGACGAGGGCAAAGCCAAAAGTCTTGGGTTCACAGACTGTGACCACTTTGCGCTGCCTCATTTGCGCTGCAGCTTGCACTCTGCGTTTGGCACCAAAACGCTACACAGATGGCAAAGTTCAAGGTCAGAAAATAAGCACACTGCTGCAGAACTACTTGCGCTAGGCATTGCACCCCCATGAAAATAGGGCCCGGAAAGTTATTTGCGACTACGAATATATGTATGTATATATATTGTTGAGCAAATGTTGTTGACTACAGATGGTAGCATTACATATATATTTGGGCAAATTTTCTTTTGCCACCTAATAAAAACTGTAGAGTTCAGCAAGTTAGGAGCTTATAACAATCATCTGAAGACTTAAGCCTAGATACTAATGTAACATGAGGGTTTGATATGTGGTGGTTTGGATCACTTTTGATGAAAGAAACAGCTGGATGGAAACGGATTCACGCATGAAACAGCAGTTTTTACTTCTCCACACTTTGTTCACTTCACAACACGTCACTTCACATGTCTCTAAGCTAACCAATCAGAGATGAGGAGGACTTAGACTGAGGTAAATCAGAGGAAAGCTAGAGAGATGGATTCAGGAGGTTACCGTAAGTGTTTTGAAAGATGCACATGTAAATATTTAAACTTGTAAATATATGAATAATAATTGTATAAACATAAATATATTAACAATTATCTGTATCAACAATGTAAGTATATTTTTGGTAAATTAACTCAAATATACAAATGAATTAACATCTAACTTTACACCTACTTAAACTGAGAGCTACTGTGTTCTTTTTTACTAAGACGTTGTGTGTTTAATTATGGAAATGTGATTTTAAATGCTTCTAAAACCCTCTTAACACAGAAACCACAGAGTCTATCATGTCAATTTATTATGATCACAAAACAAATCACCAAGATTCACACCAAATTCACAAAGACGGAATAGAGAGTCCTCTGGCCTGTGCCAGATTAAACCAACAAAATTCCTTGACTGTCCCATAGAGTCCAAAGCAGCAGTCCTTAGTCCATTTCCAACAAGTCCTCCTAGAGACCTAAACAACCATATAGGTCATTTTTTTTCAACCCTCTTATACGACCCATAGGATTGTCCCTCTCTCTTAATGCGCGACTGTATAGGGAGCGGCGTACTGAATGTTGCCGTGGTTATTATAACAACGCTCATGGCTTGGTTAGGTTTAGGAAAAGATCGGGATTTGGGTAAAAATAAGTACTTCCTCAACATTAGATGATCTTTGTTGTCATGGTTACAATAATAACAACATGGTTAGCTTTGTTGAACGCTTATGGATAATAGAAACAACTTAAACTGCTGGGCTTCACTTGGGGAATTGAACTCCACTCTCCTGTGTCATATCCATCCATCCACCCCAACCTCCTCCTGACGTGGACTTTGCCTCCCTTTATACTACATCACCGCACTTTCCCTTTGCTTCTGGCATAATTGCTACAACCACTAGATGCCGCCTAGCAACAAAACGCAACTATGGGTCATAATAACCTGCTGCACAAAGAACCTCTTTTTTTTTATAGGAGGACAGTCTCTCCATTTCCTGTTCAAAAAAATCTAAAAACCAAAAATGGAATTGAAACTTCCCTTCAAAATACAAGAATTAGAATCCAGGAACAGCAATGCATTGCAAGAAAAGCAAAAAAAGGATCCAAAAGGAATCAAACTCACCGGATGCAGCACTGGGGTTTTGTATTCCGGCCCAGAGTTGATCTCTAGTCCTCAGCTTCAGTTGTTAAAGTCCTCCACTCACAGAATTCCCATGACTTCCTTGTGGGTGAGGATTTAGCACAAAAGGGGATAAATGCCTTTTCCCAACTCTGTTGTAGACAGATAAAATTTTCCGAGCTCCCCTGTCGCCCTCTCTCTGCCCTCCTTCGCCAAACTATTCACCGTCCTTTGTTCTCCCCCCACACCTGTGAACCCTGCTGCCCCCAGTGCCCTGGAACAGGAAGCTACACTTGGCATACACAATAAAAGCATGGGTGACAGGGATAGATAATTACAAATTAAAAACAAGGTTGATGGAAGAACTTCAAGGTGGCCAGATGAAGATTTAATTTGTGTAACAATTTAATGATGTCCAGGAGAAAATGAGTTCAGGATTGTAGAGCAAGAAACACCAATAATATGATGGTTTGATAAGGGGAGATGTTGCTCTGATATCAGTGACTTTGTCAACAAAACATTGAAGAAGGTTATTCCAATCAGTGCTAGAGCAGACAGGCACTCGTGGAGCAGTAAGAGAGACAATAGTGTTCATAGTCTCAAAGAGAAGTTTCAATTCAGCAGTCCCAGCATCCCTCATCATTTCATTTACACTGATTAAAAGGTATTTAAGATGCAGTCGATGGACCGTTAGTTTGGTTGCTTTCCATAAGCGCTCTGTCTTCCAACATGTTCGTCTTAAACTGTGGATTGACTCATTAATCCAAGATGAGGCTTCACGGAGAGCTGAGTGATTAGGGTGCATACCACACGGGAGTAAAAGCCCTGAGAAGCAGGACCCAGGTTCGGCTCCCGGCCACCCGGACCCATTTACTGTACGTCTCTCTCCCTGTATTTCCTGTCTATCTACACTCTCACTGTCAAGTAAAGACACAAAATGCCCCTTAACGGCTTAAGAAATCCAAGGTCAGGCTTTGACAGGGGACATTTGTTTAGATTTAAAAGGAACCAGTATATTCAATAAAGAGGAGCACTGTTCATTAAATAACTGGACCAAGGTCTCCACATCATCGCAGTTTGACAGCACATCAGGGTCAGATACAGCTGTGAAGTTTTCAGCTGTCCTCTGATTAATGAAGCACCTACTAGGCATATTTTACAAGAAACATCAAAAAGAACACACTTATGATCGCTGACAAGGAAATCCTCCAAACAATGTCAATAGTTAGTATGCACCGCTCTACTCAGAAACAAGTTGTATGAAGTTAAAAGACTCGGTAATATCAAGAAATTCAACCTTAGAGGTAGCGTTAATACAATGAAAGTTTAAATCACTAATAATTAAAACACTGACCAACAAGTTGCTACATTAAAATACAATAGAAAGGCTTGAAATGAGAGGAAAGTGTCAGTGCTAACCAAACGGCAGTCAAAGCAATTTGTGAAAAGTGATGTCAGATCTCCACCAGCCTGTTTTTTTCGCCTGATTTTGTTGCCATGTCCTCCTCATCCATCTCTCCCCAGGTTCACCACATGTACAAAATAAACTGAAGTTTTATTTTAAGGGCTGGCAGGTCAGGAGTTGAGCAGGGCACCAGCTGCAATGGGCTCAATATGCCCTTATGTTGTGCACCCTAACCACTCAGCCATCAGGCTACCTCAAAGCTCTTTTTTTAACCAACACTCTTGGTGCCACCCGCTGCTGTATCTGTTTTCATATGTTTACGGACACAGGATTGGACAAACAAATTAGGTTTTATATGAAACTATGAAATTCGAAATTAGAAGTGCATCTTCACAAAAATAGGGACAATTCGTGTCCCAGGAAAGACAATTAATTTTTCAGGGTTAGAACAAATATTCCACACAGCACTGACAGGTTTCATCGAGGCTATCCTTTTTCTTATTGAAGTCCATATTCTCCCTAATAAATACATCTTTGAGGAGCTCTTCCAGCTGTGTGAGCTTCCAGATGCTAGTGGCACTAATGAATGGAAGTTACTATTACTAGGTTCTATATTAATACAGTGAAAGTATCAAAGCGGTCAGTCCACAGAGAAATGCACACTGTATTCAGAAACTGTGCCTTAAAACCAGCCGTCAGGACCTCTGTAACTTTGTGATGTCACAACAAAAGCAGTCACCACTCTCAGCCATGCCCCGAGCCCCGCCCACCTGGACCCACCATCCAACCTTGCAGGATTTGGTTTCTCTGAGTATTTACCTGAAATCTGCTATATTTTTATATAATCACTCAGAAAACAGTTAGCCAATCAGAAGAGAGGCTCAGAGCCTCCTCTCTTCTGATTGGCTCACTGAAACGCTGTTACTAGAGCTTCAGAGAGAAGCCTGAGAGAGGAGATGTGAAACTACACTGAGATGGTTTTTGGTTCTTAAAACCACAAATACATCTTGGATCAAACCTTCAAATAAAACACAGGGAAAGTGTCAAATATGGAGCTACGAAACTGACAGTACTACTGACTTTTGGACTGACCATGTCTTCAGTGCTTTACATTGGTAGGGTCAAAATGTTGCCTTTTTCAACTCAGTACAGTTTTGGTGGTTTTACTCCAGTGGGATTTTACTCTCTATTTATTCCTTCATAATTTGTTATTCTGCATGTGGCCTAAATACAGTGTAGGATGGTACAACTACCTTCCTGCATCTCTTTTTTAGTCATCATCAATACGACATACATTTGAAAGTTGCTGCAAACCCACAGCTTTGTTTATGTTCCCTCAGAAAGTTTCCCTTTTTTTTGGTGCAAGCAAATAATTTACTGATCTAAGTTACCCGTACAAACAAACATGTCCTTCGTAACTTCTTTTCTGTTGCTTGCACCAAACCGAGCTGCCTGCCAGGTGTTGAGAGGAATTGATTTTGTGAGGAAATGTTGCTGCACAGTGTCACTTGAAAGAACTACAGGGGCATACAAAGTGGAGCCGGATGTTCCGCTGACACAGCGTATTATTATCACTCAACATGGTGTTTGCTTAAGTGCCACCAGCGCCACCAAGGAGACACAGGGGTGATAGTTAACAACAGTTCCATCTCCCAAAAAACTGTACAGTATTAACTGTCAACAAAGAAGTCTTATTCCAGTAATTTAAGTTGCTTCCACAGCCTCACTGGCTGTCTTTGATGTTTTCCTTTCCCTCCCTCTCTGTCTGTGGTGCTGGGTGGGTGGAGGTGGAGAAGTAATGTAATGCAGAGAAGTGACTGGAGCGAGACGGAGCTCCGAGAGAAAACCCTGATTCACACCAGGGTGGCTTACACTGCTGCTTTACTCTCTGCTCACACACACACACACACACACACACACACACACACACACACACACACATAGGCACACAAAACAGGCATACAAGCACCTGCGTACACACACACCAGCATGCATATTCACTTGTGTGCACACACATACAGTACAAGCAGAAACACACACACACACACACACACACACACATAGGCACACAAAACAGGCATACAAGCACCTGCGTACACACACACCAGCATGCATATTCACTTGTGTGCACACACATACAGTACAAGCAGAAACACACACACACACACACACACACACACACATTCAGAACAGCTTATGAGTTGGGCACCTCAATACCAGCTGCAGTATAGCCCATCTGTGAAAAGGTAAATTGAATTTTACAGGCACAAAGCCGACTCCCCTGCGGTCTTTAGAACAAAAGCCCCACTTTGTGAGTCTAAAGCTTTTCTAAAGCTTTCGTCTCTTCATTGCTTTTTTTGCTATCCTTTTCTTCTCCTCCCTCCCTCTCCCTCTCCCTCTCTCTGTGGGGGAAATGAAGGTGTGAGAAACACTGATCGATATGCTCATTAAAGAGTTGTGTCTTTGGGAGGCCTGCAGAGGGTCTGCACAAGGCTTCACACAAAGAGCACGTTGAAACGCCGCGCTGAGAAAGCCTGCTACATCACCACAACGCCGTCCAAAACTGAGCAACGACACTTTTTCACAATCACAAAGAGCGAACGGAGTAAAAACAAACCTTCTCCTTCTTTTCCGTCCTCTCCTTTTTCTCAACTTTCCCTCCTCCTCCTCCTCCTCCTCCTCCTCCTCCTCTCTCCCACTGCCTCTGTGCTTACTCAGAGATGTAGTTAAAGCACTTTTATTCTGCTTGTGCAGAGGATTTTCCAATCTGTCCATGTCTCTATTATTAGAAGCTCCCATACTTAGCCTGTGTTTCTGTATTGAGTTAACACAAACAGCTCTGAAGCTAGTCACTCTGCCCACACAATTAACCCCCACACACACCGAGGTACTGAGAAAACGCATTTTGATTTGTTAAATTCTAATTAACTACAGCACTACCGCCTCCACCGCTCTACCGTGTGTGTGTGTGTGTGTGTGTGTGTGTGTGTGTGTATGTGTGTGTGTGTGTGTGTGCGCACGCATGTGAGACTGTGCATGTGTGTATGTGTCAGGCAGGTGGGATAGACAGTGACAGGTGGAATAAAATTGCCAGTGCGAGGTATCCATCTGTGCAGGATCCACCATATGCATTTCAAAAACTCTGCAAGGTTTCCATGCCAAACGATGGCGAGAGATTGACACTGTTCCATCTGCCGGTGCGGAGTCTATGTTTAAGGTATATGAGTATAAACAGGGGTGGGTTGCAGACTATAAATGGGATACACAACTTTCTTAATCTATGCAACTCAACACCTTTAGATCATTTGAAAAATGAATAAAATCAATGGGAAGAGGACTTAAATGAACTAATTCCACATATAACTTGGCAGAGAATTATCTGTAGGATCTACTCATCTTCTGATTGTCAACGGCACTATTCAAAATAGTGCACCAACTTCACTGGTCAAAGGTCAGATAGAATTATACCATTCTACATGCAGCAGATGCAAACGTATACATATGATCTGGACATGTCCAGTTCTGGCCCTCGATTTTTTATTCTTTCTCTAAGATACTAAAAGAGCCATTGGATCCATTCCCTCTTAATACTTTATTCTGTGTTGCACCACAGGATGTGCATCTAAACAATCGCAAGTCCAAGATGTTGGCCCTCCGCACTTTGTTGGCCAGACTGTTCAGATGGAAAGACCCTCTACAACCTGTGTATAGACCATATTCACACGGCAGTCATTTTCGCTGACGGTGCAAAGCCTCTTTAAGCCACTTTTATATCTCTGAGTAAATCCTGTGGCAGAATGGCGAAATGGTTGAAAAACTTCCAACTTCCACCGCTTTCACCCGACCAAATTGATAAATGAGCAGATGAATTTGCGAGGATCCCCGAAAGGATTCTCAGATGGATGTGATATAAATACAAAACAAGAAAGGAGAGGAGCAGCATGGATTACATCCACGATGTTGAAGGTGAGAGCAGCCCACACTGGAAACACTATAAGTTAATGTCAGGTGAGCAAACGTGAAGTTTGCACGAACACAAATGTCAGCGTTAGCACTACTAAAGTTTTCAGGTGACAACCCAGTTCACTGGCTTGTGCAAACGTTAAACATTAGCTACCGTTATATAGTTTCATGGTCAACCTGCGTCATTAACACAATAACAGCGGAGCAAGTACATCACTAACTTCACCTTTCATTGTTTTTGTTGCGAATGGAGCACAATTCTACTCGTTTCTGACAGGTTTCATGTTGCAAGGTTAAACGGCAGAGTCGGGAAGCAAGTGACAACACAGATAGTTTAATTTTGATTTCAGTTGCTGATTATTTGGGAAGCGGTGAAATGACAACGATTTGTCCGATTCCAGACGTTTATATGAGTTACAACCTGGTACACAAACGGTACCACATTACCCTTTTGGTGACAGAATTTGAGCTTCCCACCCTGAGCATGACGTCAGAGGAATATGGCCGCCCTGTGAATATGTTCTCCTCTCATTGGAGATTATGCAGTATCTCCAGCTAGAGAAAACAAGATACTCTCTCCAAGGGTCTGGCAGCCATTCTTGACATTTGTAGGACAAATGAAAGCAGAGAATTTAACCCTGTTATATTTGTGTTTCTCCTCTTTGGCAGTTGTTGGAAATGACTAACTTTTATTCAGTGGGGCAGGTCTGGTGGGTGGTTGGATGGACACTTGGTATCAGACATGTATACAAGGTTCTGTTTGTATTTGTGTACACTGTGAAAAGACTCAATAAATAGACCTTGATAAAAAAAAAAAAAACAGCTGGAGAGATTATGACAATGTCCACTTAATTCAAAGGGTTGTTGCAGATGAATTTGTTATTGTTTGTGTTATTAACCATGAACCCAGTCTTTACTTAACCATAACCAACTGTTAAATAAAGTGCAACAGGGATGATGTATTTTTGTAGGCCAACCCAGCAGTAAGCATCAACCTGGTTCCCCGGACAAAAAGCCAATTGGATTTTAGCATTGTGTTTTGGATTACTGCAGAAAATAAACTCTGTGACAAACAAGAGTTTGATTATTTATGTATTGTTCAGCAGGATAATCCTCACAGATTAACCACTTTTATGATTTTTGAAGCCTAAATACAATCAGTAGAAGTAAAAAGCTAATGTCAGGCTATAAACCAATTACACCAAGGTCACATGACTTTAATGTCACCACCACTAAACTTCCAATTTGTAGTTCTATTTAGCTCTTACCTCTTCTGCAAAAGCCTTTACTCTTTCAGAGAGTGTGTCTCATTTAGCCACTTGTTAGCAACCGGCCTTTTTTAAGAGACATAAAGCTTAAAGAAATCAAGACTGGGGTATTGTAGAATAAAATGTGAACATCTTGAGCTTGTGTTAACAACAGGCCTTATTTCCGTTATCTAACCCAAAACCCATTCGAAAAAAACCCATGGACTTCAAGCTAAAATGCTGATAAATTTTAGCGTTTCATTCCTGCAGCACTCTCTCTATGCCTATCCTGAATCCTAGTTTAAATGCTACAACCACATCCTGTCTCTAATCTTAACCACACTGTAGAAGTTCGGTGCAAATATTCCAGGAAGCAAAAATTTTCACAAATGTTGACATTCGTGGTTAAAAGCAAAAGTCAAAGCATTCATACTTGACACTTTTTGATATTCAGTTCAATAGAGGTTCAATATTCAGCCATTACCACAACAAAACAAGGCACATAAAGAAATAAAGTGTATTCAGTGTTTTGGGATTTGCCCTCCATAATCACATGTAAATTTATAACTTTCTGTTTTCTGTCTTGTGGAGAGCCTGCAGCTATTGTACACTATTCAAAATTCATCACACTGGAACATGTGATCCTGAAAGTTTTCTAGACCTGCACATAAAAATGTTGCTCACTTATGGTAAGAATTGCAAATCATTACTTCCACCCTTGGGTGTAAATGTTTGCAGTGTGTTTGCTCAGACCCGAGAATGTTGATTCACATTAGGACTGAGACTGGGAGGAAGGCTCAATTTGTGCCTCTGGTTCCCATAGTTGGACTGGCCAGCTCTGGTTGCCTGGGTTACTGTATCCCTTGTGGATGGTCAGCTCGCTGTTGCTATGCTAATGAGAGTATATCAAAGCCACGAGCGGCAGCGGCTGCCTGTCAAGTGTTATGTGTGCATGTGTGAGTATTTTATTTACAGTCTGACACCACAGGGTGACGGAGAGGCTGCAGCTTTTCACTTGAAATGTCACGCCAATTAAGAATTTGTGAAATTAAGCAGGCAATAGCCAACTTAGCATTTTATTCATTAGGCACGGAGCTGCTCCTAATGGGATTTCTCTCTCTCTCTCTCTATCTCAACACTGTTTCTCTCCCCACCTCTCTTTTTACCTCGCCTTCCTACTCGTCCTTTTACTCGCTCCTATTTCATTATTTACATCCCCTTCTCTCCCTCTTTTTGGCACAGTTTATCAGTTTAACCAGCCTGTGCGGTGAAATGAGGAGGAGGAGGAGGACAGGAGGGGGGGGGGCTACACAGCGATCTGCATCATTCTCACAGCCTCGTAGTAATGCATCTTTATTAGGCTCCCAACATCAGCCCAGGAGACGAGTCTCTGCTATCACTGTCAATTAGCAGGGGAGCCACTCGGGGAAACAGCTTGCTTCTCTTTATTAATATCGCCAAACAACCACACAGCAGTCAGACGTATAGGAAGAGGCTTTCTCTTTATTAAAACACACTCAGAGCAGCAGTGCAAACCATACAGGAGGATGTCATCAGGCAGTGTAAGGTGCAGTTGCAAGAGATTTAGGTTTCATTTACTGAGAGAAATACAAAAAGGGAGGGAGGGGGGGGCTTTGCTTTATTCAACACAGGGACAGATATTACATTATCATTTCATCATGGCTTTCTGGCAATATGGCTTTTTCAATCAGCAGATACAGACATTATTTATTCATAGATGCATTTTTAAAAGGCACACAAGATACAGCATAGCCAATCTCCACAGAGTTGACACAATCAAATATACATGAATATAATATTAGTATGAGATGAGGGTAGCGGCGGCCGGTGGATAAATGAAACTTTATTCATATGGAGAACAAGGAGAGGAAATGGGGAAAAAAAAGAGGGACTGGAGTGGAGGACATTTACTGCGCCGCATTTATTCCTCCGCTCGCTCCACATTTATTCCTTCGCTGAGATTTCTATTCGATTTGTCCGAAGTGGCTTCTGTGCGTGTGCGTCGGTTTCTGTTAGCCTGAGTGAATCTCTAGTGTTGGTGTTGAGCTTGTGTGTGTGTGTGTCTGTGTGTGTGTGTGTGTGTGTGTGTGTGTGTGTGTGGTCTGGCAGTATATCCTTGCTTTAAGGCAAGTGTCTCTTTAATGAGGCTTTGCTGCAAAAGGAGCACCCTAGGACTCTTGACGTGCTCTGCATTACAAACACACACTCTCCTGCACCACGAAGACCACTAGCACATCCTCTCCTCCATCACACACACACACAAACACACACACACACACACACACACACACACACACACACACACACACACACACACACACACACACACACACACATATAGTACCATGCAGGTTGCTATGAGTGTGTGTGTGAATGCAGTGCAGATGGATGGATTTCCTGAGCAGAGTGAGAGCTTGTCAATGAGAGACAACCTTTCTGAAGCAGTATATCTGTCTTTCTCGCACTCTCACACACACACACACACACTCTTTCTCCTACCCTGTCTTCTTCTTCTTCCTCCCTCTCCGTCTCCCACTGTGTTACTCTCTGACCTCATGTTTATGTATCTCACTATGTCGAGCTGTTTGTCAGTTACTCTGTCAAAGGTCCTTCCTCCCTCTCTGGTTTTCGCTCTCCAGCTCTGCCTCGCTCGCTTCTCGCCACAAAGGCTCAGAGATATGAATAATATAAAAACTCTATAGAAGAAGAAGAGGAGGAGGAGAGCGTTACACACACTCAGCGTAAGTTGCTGCGTGTGTTGTCAGGCGGCAGCGAGCGCAGAGGGTTAACAGGGCTGTCAAACAAACTCAAAGTGCGGACAGTTAACGGATGGATTCTGTCAAAACGCGGAGCGGTTTGCTCAGTGGCTTCGGCCACACGCTGGATCCAAGGCACGGGTTTTTTGTTGGTTTACACAAAATCAGTAGCTTGGTAAATGTTGTGAATGGGTTCAAAATGACACAAGTGTATTTGCCGTTTGAGCAGAAAGGCTCAACGCCAGAGAAAGCAAAGCTAGAGCTTCTGACTTGGCTGCAGCTAGTTTTCACGTATTTGGAGCTCTGATGAACCCCCAGTTTCCAGAATGGACTCAAGATGCAATCAGGACATTGTGTGTGTGTGTGTGTGTGTGTGTGTGTGTGTGTGTGTGTGTGTGTCTGTGTGTTGCCATGCTTCATTGTTTTTCAAGGAGAATGAAGTGTTCAAGAGCAGATCAGCTAATTAGTAGCCCTGCTGAATTGCTCTTAATGAATGCTATCAGCCCCTAATGAAAAGTATTGTTCTTGAGCACAACTAAATCAAGAGGTGTTTAAAGAGCGCGCACACACGCGGCGCTCACACACACTTCATCAATCGGCGTTTGGCGAACAGGTCTCTGATGGTGACTCAACACCATGGTTACAGGGGCTAACACCCCCCTGAGAAATCAAACTCTCATTTAGACCACAGCCACTGCTCAATACCCGCTCCGGTATCGACCAGCTCAGTGGAAGTGTGTGTGAGCGGGCTGTGTGTGTGTGTGTGTGTGTGTGTGTGTGTGTGTGTGTGTGTGTGTGCGGGTGAGAAAGGGTGTGAGAGAGAACAGGAGGTGGAGCAAGAGGAAGTGAAAAGACTGAGGAGAAGAGGGGAGAGAAATTGATTTATCTCCCATTGATGGTGGTGATTTGGCATCAGATATGTGGGACACCTGACCTGTTTGCAGCCCCGGGCCAATTAGAATTGTTTTTCTCTCTTCACTTGAAAACACAGTTCAATACACACTCATTTCTTTCAATTTCTAGGCTGCATGGTAAATATAAAATAGCATTACAGCGGTTGAAAGTGGTGTGTGTGTGTGTGTGTGTGTGTGTGTGTGTGTGTGTCAGAGCTCAGATAGCCTGGAGCTGTTGGAGAAGTTGTTAAAGAGTTATGGATTCTGTTAAAGGTGATGAAAAAAATAGTGTCCATCTCACTGTACATCTCCTTTAACCTTCAGCCCACTAAAACCGAAGACCCCAGGAGATTCTCAGAATCTGAACTGTACATAAATTGGATATTTTTGCTGGCAGAGCTGCCGCTGACTCTGCTGCTGGGCTTTAAAGGTCCCATATTGTATTGTTGTATAAAGTGAAATTATTTCTATGTCCCTTTTGCTTATAAAGCAGGTCTAGGTTCTATATTAATATTGTGAAAGTATCAAAGTGCTCAGTCTGCAGAGAAATGCACACAGCCTGTATTCAGAAACTGAGCCTTAAAACCAGCTGTCAGGACTTCTGGAACTTTGTGATGTCACTGCTCTCAGCCATGTCCCAAGCTCCACCCACATGGACCCACCATCCAACCTTACAGGATTTGGTTTTTTTGAGTGTTTACATGAAATGTGCTATATTTTTATTTGATCACTCAGAAAACAGTCAGGCAATCAGGAGAGCGGCTCAGAGCCTCCTCTCTTGTGATTGGATCACTGACCTGTTGTTCCTAGAGCTCTAGAGAGAAGCCTGAGAGAGGAGATGTAAACTACATTGTGATGGTTTTTGGTTCTTTAAACCAAAAATATATTTTCTTATGGATCAACACTTCAAATAAAACACAGGAAAAATGTAAAATATGGACCTTTAAAATATGTTGTCCTTGATCTTATTAAATTATAACACTATTAAGAAAAAACCCAAACTGTGGCAGTGAACCAGGTTATCTTCCAGTGTCCCAGTAATGTTCCTGGTGAGTATTTACAGATGTGCAGTAAATGGTGCAACAAAATATTAAAAAAAAAAAAAAAAAACTGTCATCGAAGTGTTAAAGGAAAATGTTCCACAAAATGGAGCCCACTGTCACTCTAAAGCATCTGAAGTGGTGGAATAATAAAATAATAAAATTATCTGAAGATATTTTTCCTTTTTTCCAGTCAGTGGTGAAGGCCAGGCAACAGACATGAGGGATTTAAATTAAAATAATTCATTTTTTGGTGCTTTGATGCTGTATTTGTAATTGCAAAACATATTAAATAGACCTTGAGTATTTTACAAACTCAACTTCAAAATCACCAAGCTTAAAATTGGCACAAAAAGTAGTAGACACTGGTGCAAGAAACTGAGGTCCTGAGTCCAAGTCTCCCATCCCCTAAAAGAAACTGACCCGACAAGAAA
The DNA here is from genome assembly GCF_002260705.1 of Seriola dumerili. Classification (NCBI taxonomy): domain Eukaryota; kingdom Metazoa; phylum Chordata; class Actinopteri; order Carangiformes; family Carangidae; genus Seriola; species Seriola dumerili. The sequence goes on along the minus strand of NW_019174343.1, from coordinate 4,582,200 downwards.
AATACATAGAAAAAAGAAATAAATAAAGGGGCACTCTACTGATTTTACACTTCATGTTCAATTTATTGTTTTGTTTTTTTTTAACAGAGATTATGTTAAAGCTGGAGGTGTTGGTTTTAAAAAGACATGGGCATTGGGATGCAGGGAGGTTCTAATGTGAGTACTGAGTTGCATCATGGGAAATGAAGGACTCTTTTTTTTTTGTTTGTTTTTTTTTGGAGCATGTCCCATACTAGGGACTAAATGTTGGCCTCTCCTGTTTGCATTTTGATCACTTTTTTTTTCATGGAAGTGTTGCACTAGAGTGCCCCTTTAACATTTCATTCATTCAGTAAACCATTCAACAGTATTGCCTGTAAATGTTCATTTCCCAATATGATGTCTCATATGAAAACCATGTATCTCCATCTCCATCTTTTCATGAGCTAAGAAAAATAGCCATGTTTCCACCTTTGTGACAAGCATTTTTCTTTTATTGTTTATTAAGCCTAAGAAGAAGGTCAATATCCCAATGCTTACTCATTAAGCTGGAGAGACATGGATTTCACCACCCATTGATTCTGCACACTCATACTTCTTTATTCATTAACTGCCGAGCACTGAAGTCGAATATGACCTCCCCCTGGGTTACTAAAAACCCCTAGATACCAAGGACATGTCCTCAGTGTCTTCAATGATAGCTTCTATTAAACTATGGTTTAACATGCAGTACCTGGGAAATCCAGTTGATAGTCTTAAATCAGTCTTTTTTTCATATGTGAGGTATGGCTTTTGATTTGTAAGAAGCACATTTGTTAAAGCTGTACCATGTACACATAGACCTCTCTTATCAGCCAGTAATGCTAGAATGAAATTCTGGCATCAAAATGTTTGATGGCATCAAATATTTTCCATGAAATTGGAAAAAAAAAAAGAAAAATCCTAAACAGCACCGAGTGAGAACTTTGTCCTCAGGATGATGGCTGCACCTCTTCATCACTTGCACCCTCTGCGGACCGAGAGCGGGACATTTACTGACAACACTTTAACAGACTTTCTCTGCAGCGGGGTCCTAAATTTCAATCAGTTATGTCTCGCTGCCATTTGGGGCTGTCAACATGTTAAATTGCCAGGCGCGGCTTTAACAGCGACTTATAAATAAATTTTACTCAACTTAATTTCATCATTCCTCAGGCATCGACCTCGGCTCTCGGGGGTGTCAGAAAAGCTTTTCTATCACAAATAGAGTGTTTGGGGTCGGCAGGAGAGCACGAACAGAGATAGGATTGGTTTTGGTTGGGGTTTGGGGGGTGAGGGCTGGTAATGAACATGCCGCAGACCCGCGGTTGGCACAGCAGGCTGCAATCTAATCAGCGCTACACCTTATTTTCATCTAGACATGGGGGAGAATTGGATATTTAACGGCGGCGGTTTTATCTTCCAATCACACGGCTTAGGTCTGCACCGTGGACACCTTGTTAAGCGAGTAGATGTGTCCAATCAGCCAGCGTAGGCGGGTTGTCAGCGTGGGTTTGTGCATGTGTGTGACTGAGTGTGTATGGGTGCTTTTAGCTGGTTAGCACTCTCCAATCAGCACTGTTGGTGTGTCTGCAAGTGGCTCACGTTGGCGTTTGATGTCTGTAAACTGGCACAAATTGGCAATCAGGTGAGGCTGGCATGGACGAGGGCCTCTCCTCACCGGGATCCTGACTCCAATTGGCCCCTTCTCTCCTCTCCCGTCCACTCATCCCGCTCCTCCTCTCTCACTGGAGCCATTTTTACTTGACCCTGACAGGTGCTCCTGGCAAAACCCATTACAGTCTCAATTACGCCATACGTCTCTCTCCTCCTCCTCTTCCGCTCATTTTTATCTCCTCTCCTGGCATTCGTTTCCCCCGGTCCCTGCTCTGAAGCTGTGGGACCGGTGGGAGCTCTAAGCGGTCGGCGCCGGGGCTTTCCCTGCTGACTCTATCACCGGTCTATCAGTGCTCTGCATCTCAGTTCTCCTAATTAGCCTTGGTGGGACCATCACTTTCCTCTTCATTAGGAAAACAGAACAGATGTGGGTGAGGGAAGGAGAAGTAATGAAGGGACAAGAGAATGATGCCTGAGAGAAGGTGCTGATGCTGAAGGGAAAAAGATGTGTGTGTGTGTGTGTGTGTGTTGAGGGTTTTACTCTCTGAAGCAAGGCAGGAACACTGCCTGTACAGTTCTATAGATGCCTTCAGATTGCTGCTGCCTTCCACTTGATGGCAACCCGGCTACTGTGTTGGTAGTGGGAAGGTGAGATTGGGCAGCCGGCATTTGGCCTTTTTATTTGATCATGACAGCGGACATACAGGCAGGACACACGGGGAGACAGAGAGGGGAATGTCATGCATTAAAGGTCTGAGAACTGTCAATGTCACAGATACGTTGGTATTGAAGCACCAAGGATTGATTATCAAGTGTGTGAGCCTTTAAATGATGCTTTGATTTTACAAAAAAAAAATGTTTAAAAATCAAATTTTTTAACTCAGGGTCCACTTACTGGCTGTTTTTTAGCTTTCAACTGCATCTCATGGTCTTCATCAGTGGATGGCGTTTGCTCGAGTCTTATAAAGGTCCGCTTTGGTTTATGGAGAACGTAAAGGCGGACCTTCACAACAAAATCTGATGAAGACCATGAGATGCTTTCATCAAGTCTGTGAATTTCAGCACTCTTTAAGGTTTATCATACTTTGACTAAATTTGCAACATGTAAGCTGTGATTTGCAAATGAGATTTCCACTGATGTCCATGTTCATTTTGATGCAAAACAAAACAAAAAATGTATTTGGGACTGTGCTGGGAGTGTGAGGAAATGTACTTATTTATTATAAATTTGCAATTCATGTACGACTCTTCAAAAGTGACACTTCCGCCATTTGTGAGTAGCATGTGAGCAGCGGTTGCAAATCACTTTTGGAAAATGGGTCGCTGGAAGGGTCGGATGGAGCAGGTAGCTTTGGTGAATTTAGAGAATGTCTCTGGGCGGCAGGTGCTGTGGTTGTAATTCCTCAGTGGAAAAGATGTGTTCAGGGTTTAGGGAGTTTCATTTCTTTGAGCAAGGCACTATCGTGGGCAGGGTTAGAGAAACTAACACGCTGCCCTCTGAGTTAAAGGTACAGTTTGGCATTTTGGGAAATAAGCTAATCAATTCCTGCTTCCCATACTAATCATAGAGAGTGGTGTTGTTTTTCTCATCTAACTCTCAACAGAAAAGCATATTAGCATGTTTCCAAAAATGTCTATTCCTTAAGGACAGACTGCTGCTTTAAACTGGGAGCAGACTCGGTCGAGGTAAGAGCAAGGCTCCACCATCAGAGTCCATCCCCTACTGGGATCATTCATTGTATGAATTTATGTATGGACTCATTATACAGCGAAGAGCCTTGGATAGAATGGCATATATTAATATTATAATATTATCTAACGGAGCTGTGGTTCAGTGTCTCTTCTCCCTCTTTTTCTGCCCTGCTACTTCTTTGTCTTTCCAGTGGTTTACCATCTTTTCTCACCAAATTGCTCCCTCTCTCTCTCCCGGCGTCCTTGTTCCCATCACCCTCCCCCCTCAGTCTCCAGCAGGTGTGTGTGTGTTTGTGTGTAAAGTGGGGGAGAGACAAGGGGTTGGGGTGGGGGTGGGGGGGCGAGGTGTTGAAGGAGACGAGCGAGAGGTACAGGGAGCAGCGAGTGATGAATCTCCCCGCTGTCTGTAACACTCTCCGCTTCATCGGCTCTTCCCTCGTTTCTGACCCAAATCTAATGCGACAGGACTCGTTTTTGCTGTCCCCACCCACCCACACACACACACACACACACACACTATACACACACCTCCTCCCACCTCCCGCCTCCCCTCCCCGCTATCGCAAGAGTCGTGCACCACCCCTCTATTTTTAGCTGTTTGTCCTTGAGTTACAATCCCTGAAAATTGCCATGATCCATAAAGGACTGGGTTGTGGTGCTTGAGGGAAAACACACACCCACCCCTGCCAACACCATTTCCCTCTACCCCCCCCCCCCCCACACACACACACCACCACCACCTTATCACCTCCGAGTGTGTGTGAGTGTGTGAGCAACAAATCGTTACCAATTTCAAGTCTTTCGCCATTACTGGAGCGAATATTCCTCTCATTAAAGAGGTGAAATGGAGGGAGCGTTAAACGAGAATAATGCCGACAGATCGGGCTGTTATTTTTTTTCTCTGCCACCCTCATCACACACACACACACACACACACACACACACACACACACACACACACACACACACACTCATCCCCGCCTCAGAAAGTTATCCACTGTAGCCAATTAGCATGACTGCTCTGTCTAGCATTAGCCCCCCTCTTCCGTATCCAACTCTCGCTCTCATTACCGTCTTTTCTCTCTCCTCCACTCCTGTCCTCCTCCAGCCCCTCCTCTCATTCTCTCTCTTTCTCATTAGGGCTGCGTCGTAACACAGTGAATCATAATAGGTGCTCTACACTGTGAAATGGCTTTAGCTTTGTCTCATTTCACCGCTTGTAGTAGGAGAATGAGCAAACAGACAATCTATTCCACGCAGGCACAGACACACACCAACAGACACAATCAGGGCCGTCCATTAATCTGTCGTAAAGCAGCTTTTTGCCCGCCTGAAGAAATCCCTGATATTCAGAGTCAGAGAAAGAAGGAGCGGGGGCTAATCTATGGGAGCTGCCATGCAAGGCCGTGTACTATTCACTGATAATAAACAGATGAACCCGATGAGGAAGAAGAGTTCAGGGAGGGATGTAAAAGATGGAGAAGAGTGGAGGAGATGGTGGAAAGAAAAAGAGTGAATGAGGAGGAAGGCCGAAACGTACATGGAGAGGAGAGGAGAAGATGGATGAGCAGGTGTGTGTGTGTGTGCGTGTGTGTGTGTTTGTGTGTTGGGGAGGGGGGGTGGGGGGTGGGGGGTGGAAGTGGAGTGCGGCGGGGGGTGGAGACGGCGGCACCGAGGCATATTCTAAGCCCTGAATGTAAATATGCGTGAGGGGATTATCACAGAGTGCCAGGCGGCGCTTTTGGGGCTTTGTTTCCGTGACACCGTGACGTTGGCTTTGTTTCCCTGACAGCAGACGTGTGTGTCTCAGTGCGTGTGTGTCATTGTGTGTGTTTGTGTGTGTGACATCCAGGCATCTGTTTCCTGCTGGAAAAGGTTAATTACATCTCCACTGCCTGACTGGACGTGCCATGCATAATCACACACGCTAATGAGACCTGTGTGCGCGCGCGTGTGTGTTTGTGTGCGTCTTTGTCTTTGTGTCTCAATGTGCATTGTGAAAAGGCGGCTCTACAGCAGCTGAATAGATATCTTAACCACTTGTTTCAGGTTTGAAAGTCTATTGTTGCAGCCAGAGAGAAAGACAGGCACACACGCACACACACACACAGGCGTACAGAGTCGCACACTCATACAGGTGACAGCTGGAATCGCACCGCAGTGGCATTTACGGACAGACACTCCACTCCCACCAGGGGACATTAATTGATGGGTCTGCTTCGGCATGTGTGTTTGTAATTACTCGTCTGCCTGTTAATGAGACAGAGATGCTACGGCATCAGAGAGGGAACTTCTCACAAACACTGTTGCTCATTCTGACCCTTGACTCCTATCTTCACACTCCAGCTAAGCTGCTGATTGGACAGCTGCTCAGCTTTAGATCAGGCCCAGCTCAGCGTGAAAAGCGAGATGGGCTCCAGCCCTCCATGGGTGACTTTGGAAATTACTACACACTTTCTCACTTGGCTGAAGTTTTCACTAAGTTGATCTGACACACACGCAAGGCAGGTGAGGAGGTGCAGAGCTCCGCCGAGCTCTGGCTCCGACTCAGCCTCCGTGGAGGAGCTGCGATTAAGGAGAAGGGGAAAGATGGGGCGTTGGTGTGTGAGAGGTGTGACTGAGAGAAATAATGGATTTCTAGAGCCTGTTGCCTCCTCATACCTTATACAGTTCACCAGTTATGGCAAGAAATCAGACGGATAAGAAATCTGGGATCACATCAGCAGAGGCAAAGTTCTCAGTCAGCTGCCAAGGGAAAATTAGAGTGCTGCAGAAATGGGTAATGGAGATGAGCTAAGAGTTCACAGGCTTTTTTTTTTTTTTTTTTATCAGTCTGATTCATCTTGAGAAATATGGCTCAAGACAGCTTTGTGGTTGTTGCCTTAAGGAATTAGGGAGTTTAAAAAGTAGAAAAGAAGTAAAACCTTAAGCCTTAGTCATGGATACCGTTGTAAAATACACAATATCCGGTTCAAGGATTTCAACTGAGTCAAACCAGAGTGCATCAAAAATGGCCAATTAATTCTGAGTTTTGAATAAAAGCCTGTGCACAGTACTTGTTACAGTATCCTCATTACATAACATCAGACAGTCTGTACTGAGCACAGTAACCCCGGCTGTACAGTCAAGTCTGTTAAAGGATAAAGCGCCAGTGAAGGTAAGGAGAGCGTAGCCGACAGCGCCGCTGTCACACCTCCGTCTCCTGATCCCTCCATCGTTCTACCTCCTCACCCTCCTCTTCCTCCACTTGCTCCTTTTTCTTCTTCTTCCGTCGGCGGCAGAAGCCGTTCAGGCCACAGAAGCAGGCACAGGTGAAGGGCATAGCCTACTGACACAAGGCATCCACGTAAACCTGCACAGAGAGAGGGAGGGGAGAGGAGGGAGGAGGGGTGTTAAATCATTTCTCCTTCATCTGGTAATCTGCCAAGACATCACACTGCTCGTGGGGAGTTTTTCTCCCAAGAAGCCTTTTGAACACACATAGATATCTGGAATCAAAGGAGATCAGGGTTTTCATTCTTTTATGCCTGCTGAGGCAAAGTGAGTTTTCTGATGAGAAGTTTTAACTGAACTCTGTGATGAAGAGATTTTCCCTCATTTGGCTTAATGTGATTCTCTTATAGTTTGCCTGAAGGACTCGCCTAAAGTTAAAAATATATATATAATAAAGTGAGCAACTAGTTGCCATTTTCTGTGCAGTGCAGAAGTGCCTCCCGGTACAATACAAGCATCTGCTAAGGCCTGATCTTGTTCCTGCTGTGGCTACTTGAGCACAAATTGGGAAATTTTACTTAATACACTGGAAATTTAAAAGTACGTACAGTGGGGTCCAGGAGTCTGAGACCGCTTCCCCATTCGAGTAAATGGGAAAGTGAATTGAGTTTTGGACACAATCCAGACAAGTTATTAAATTAACTTGGGAGCCACTGAGCAGGACTATTCTGTGAACTGATTTGTTCTGAACTTTTCTGTAAATGAGATGAAAATACTTGCCTTTTTTTTTTTTTAACTCAATCTGCCTATTAAGCTAGGTTAGTTATTTAAGCAGCTAGAAATGATGGGCCAAATATATAAAAATCAGAGCTGCTGTGGTCTATTTAGCAGATCATTTTTTTTCTAATGTACATCTTTGTGTATTTCATTCATAATAGAATAGGATGTTAGTTGCTAACTAGGAGAACATGGTAGTCCTATAAGTATTTTCCCCATTTAGGGTTTTCTTCTAATGAATGTTCCTTAAGAAACACAGAAGTTGCAGCCATTATTTGCTTTAATGGTGTGCCATCTTTTTCTATTTTGAGAACTGATTTGTATTCTTCCTCAAATTTTCTCCAGATAAAATACTCTTTTGTTTTTAACTCAGTTTGAGCTTGACCTGCTTAGCTTATTAAGCTAGTCCCCTTGCTAGTCAGTTAGCTATAGGTTAGCTTTCTAAGCAGCTAGCAATGACGGGCCAAATATGTAAAACTCTGAGCTGCTATGGTGTCTCCAGTCTGTTTAGTGGAAGAAAATGTTTCTGTACATCTTTGTGTATTTCATTTGTAATAAAAAATGATCCTTTAAATGAAATACACATTGTACTAGTGAGCAACTATAGATATCAATTTAGCTATAATTGCTACCTAGGAGGACATGCTAGTTCTGGAAGTAATTAATGTTCCTTAACATGAACCCTGGAAACAACACTGAAGTGTGAACTTCAGGCTGTGACTTACATTCAAAGGGGCCAGGATGGGAACCAGGCCTGTTTGATGTGTCAGGATCATGTTCAACCCTGAAGGCCACATGGCCAGAAAAGTATTTGTCAACCACTTGACTTCAAATCGTCTGAGATTTACTATCATTTATATCAACTACAGGCCTACAGCTGGTAAACTGGTGTAATCCAGTAAATTTGTATCGGACAGATGTCGATATAATCCTCAAGGCAATGTGTGTGTGTGTGTCTACGTGAGTTCACACAGCAAGAAACTCAATGCAGAGAAAGTTACTGAGGTTCAGTCAATAGGTCAGTCTCCACACACACACACAGACACACACACTGCGGTAAAGATTGGCATGGCGGTGTATTGAGTGCTGTCACTCAGGGAGGAGAAAAACTTTCATTTCCTCTCACATTTTGCTTCACATCTATATTTGCGCCTCAATCACTCTCTCTCTCTCTTCCACTCTCGCTCTCTCTTGCACACAAACACACACACAACCAGACACTCACACACAGCCAGAAAAAGTCTTAAGGCTCACTAAACTCCCAACATTAACATTTTTTGATAGCGTGCTGGAAGCCAATCACAAACAAGTGTTGAGATTAGGAGACGCAAGGTGAAACTGAGAGCTTCATTAAATACCAACCTGAGTCAGCAGCACCGGCAGGCCTGGCTGGGGAGTGTATAGCGTGTGTGTGTGTGTGTGTGTGTGTGTGTGTGTGTGTGTGTGTGTGTGTGTTTGTGTGTGTGTTGTAATGCAAGTGAGAGAGACTGGGTGACAAAAACACAAGCACAGACCAAACATAAAGTGTTTGCATCTGTGTGTGTGTGTGTGTGTGTGTGTGTGTGTGTGTGTGTGTGTGTGTGTGTGTGGCTTTAGAGATTGATGTGCGCTTCAACCTGTCTCATATGGGGGCAATTAGCCAAGCTAGACTCTGGGCTGCCTGCAAGCAGAGACAAAAATGCCTCAGGCCGCGCAGTGTATACGGGCATGAGTATATATGCTATTAAACCTCCATGTGCTCTTCTTTCATCCCTCCTCTGTCACTCCATATATCCATCTAATCCTCGTCTGCAGATCTCCCACTCTGTACCCAATGGCTTTAGACCCTATGTGACATGCCAGAGAAAATCACATAGGAATAGAAAGCCATAAAACACAGCAGCGAGCCAGTCCTGCTGGTAGAAGGAAAAAACTTTTTCTCTCCACACAACGATGTGTGTGTGTGTGTGTGTGTGTGTGTGTGTGTGTATGTGTCCACGTAGTGTGTGCAGCCCTCTCACTTCATGCCTTTAACACCCTCAGCTTGTCTGACAGCTTACAAGGCCCTGCAGAGGATTTACAACAGTGCTGAGACACCTCTCTCCACTGTGTATCCTTCTTGTCTCCCGTGTATTCTCCAATCCCTCTCCCTCCTGTCCTTCGATCTCTCCCTCTCCCACTCTCACCCCGTTCCCTCTTTCTTCTCCTCCTCCTTCTCCCCCCGCCCCCACTTCCACACTCGCTGGCCCTCCATCCCGAACCACTGCTGCCAGCCATCGGAGTCGGTGTCTTGTTTTGGTGGTGTGTAATTACTAGGGGTTCTTTCACAGGCGAGCGCAGAGATGAGACAGATGAAAACACAGCCTGCAGACCATCTGAATTATTAACTGGCTGAAAATGGATGAGTCAACGTTAACAGAGAGAGGGAGGCAAAGCAGCCCACGTGTGTCCACAAATACACACATAAATGAACAGCCACGGGCCAGAGTACAGCACGGCACCATGCGTGAACCAACCACGGTGGGATCCAAACCAGAGTTAGACCGATATCTTTGGTTGATGATACAAGCTAATGAAAAAGGAAATCAGAAGTCTGAATAATTTAAGACTTTGATAAAAGTTTCACTTGTAAATTATTTATCTCAAGGCAGTGATATACCCAAGTATCCCCACCACTGACTGAGGACAGCTCATTGTGCTCTACAAGCTGTCACTCCTTCAATTAATGTATAATGATCTTCACAAGGGAGTTTCAATGTCCTATGCGGAGCCAGACCAACACTGTTGAGTTTAAAACATCGGTCATAACAATGGATTGGTTAATAATTCTTTTTTGTTCATGATAAAGAGCTGCTACCAAGATATTTACATTTTCATTTGAAAAATAAATATTAACAACAGTTTAAACAGGAAGCCAGGGCTGAACAATTAATCGAAATATTATCAAAATCGGAGGCACAATTTGTTTTTCGATAAAGGCTACAAATCGTATTCTCCACATGTAAAGGAACATGCTTGTTTGGTACAAGACTCAACAAATATCACATCAACATCATCTTTATATTTTTTTTCAGTGACCATTCCAGCTGAAATATGGCTCATATCACAATATCTGTCAAAATATCACAATATGATTTTTTTCGCATATTGTTTAGCCCTAAAAATGCAAACTATAAAACATATAAAATCTGAACTATGATAAGCAACATTACAATGTAATAAACATTAAATATAGCAGTGTGTGTGGGCCGTATATACACGCTAACACTGATAACAGACTAAAACTGGGCACACATAGGCCCAAATGTAATATTAGTTGCATAGTTTGACTGATACCATATTTTGTCAGGGTGATATCGAAATCTGTTTAAAAAAAAAAAAAAAAGACTGATACTGATTTAACAGCTAACACTCTTTTTTATTTTACATGAACAAATATAACAAACTTTTTGTATTCAAGTATTCCTTAATTGTGCTTTTCAAAAAATGACAACGATATGTACTTACTGGGACATTTGAGAGTTAAAAAATAAGCTTTTCAGCTCAGTGCTCTCTGGTGGACAAACTGTGTGAATCCTAAATTAAACTTTCAGTATTTGCGAGCTGCTGTGGCCTCCATGGGCTGTCTGTGTGGAGCCCAAACTATATGATTGCATGGCTGAATTTTTACACTTAAACAGCACCAGGCATGAACACCCTAATCAGACCAGTCAGATCAGACCGCACAATATTTGTTTGTCTTTTGAGATGGTCGCTGTATCAGATCAGTCAATCGTAGACTCACAGTCTTGCTGTGCCAACACATTGGACCCTGAAAATACTGACTTAAAATATTTCAGGACTTGCATGACGTACATGACTGATCGATGCGTAGGTGCCAGGGAGCAATTTCACCGTTCTACCTGACAGCAGCAATAACATCCGTCTTTTGCTTCTCTGTGTTTATAGCTGTTGGCAGGAAAAGTGCTCTGTGCTCCTTGGGGTCAACATCACAGAGCATTGTGTAGAAGTCATCAAACTAGGCAGGAGACAGCAAACAAGTTCTGGCACACTGGTATCTTTGTCTGAGAGTCGCGAGGCGTCCCAGATGCTACTTTGATTGCTTTGCACAATTACACATTACGAGTAATTAAACAGACAATCATTTTCATTCTCTATATCTCTTTGTCAGGCCATAACTTGAGTCTGATACTGTCATAACATGCAGATCTTTGAGTGGGAAATGTACACAGAACATATCACTCATAGGAATGTCATTTAAAGGTCCATATTTTACATTTCCCCTGTGTTTTATTTGAAGTGTTGATCCATAAGAAGATATATTTGAGGTTTTAAGAACCAAAAACCATCTCAATGTAGTTTAACATCTCCTCTCTCTGGCTTCTCTCTGAAGCTCTAGTAACAACAGGTCAGTGAGCCAATCAGAAGAGAGGAGGCTGATTGTTTTCTGAGTGATCTAATAAAAAATACAGCAGATTTCAGGTAGACACTCGGAGAACCCAAATCCTGCAAGGTTGGATGGTGGGTCCAGGTGGGTGGGGCTTGCAGCATGGCTGAGGGTGGTGACTGCTTTGTTGTGACATCATAAAGTTAAAGAAGTCCTGACAGCTCATTTTAAGGCTCGGTTTCTAAATACAGGCTGTGTGCATTTCTCTGTGGACTGAGCGCTTTGATACTTTCACTGTATAACTATAGAACCTAGACCTGCTTTATAATCAAACAACACATGGAAATACCTACCTTTATACATGGGACCTTTAAAGGAATAGATTTTGGGAAACATGCCTTAAATCAAAGGCAAAAACACACATACACACATTAGAGGTTACTAACAGCCACACACATATTCACAGTATCTGGATATTTCTTCTGTATCTGGTGAACAAAGAGCTGGTTCACTGTTTGGAGGGCAATCCCTTCTTTCCGAGAGACTGCTCTAGCAACAAGCATGGGAATGGGAAAGTCAGAGGGCTGGAAAGACATGCAGAGATAAGAAGAAACGAGAGATAAAGGGAGCGGGGTTTGAGAACAGAACAAGAGGGGCACTCAGAGCGAGTTTAAAGCAGGTAGGATTAATGTCAAAGTCATCCATCCTTGTTTTAATCCATCTTTTTCAACCTCTTCTCTGCGAAAACTCACTGCGCTTCCTTGTATGCACTTGTATATGTTTATGCGTGTGTCTGTGTTTGTCTGCGCGTGTGTGTGTAAGCTGATTTGTGTCTTATCGAGATCCTCTGTGGAAACAGACAATGTGGTTTATTTGTTATCTTCTTGTTTGGACGATGAGATAAGGCGATCAATGTTTGCGAGAGCGTGTGAGAACGTACGAGCATGCGCATATATATTCAAATAGATATACGTGTGTGTGTGTGTGTGTGTGTGTGTGTGTGTGTGTGTGAGTGTAGAGGAATAGATAAGCTGGGTGTTGTGCCTTTGAGTTTGAGTGACAGAATCCTAATGCTGATCCCAATGGTCAACAGCCCAGAGATGTTCCACAGAAAGCTTATTAGACCTTTATCCATTATTTATACTATGGCTGCCTACACACACACACACACACACACACACACACACACACACACAAAGCAGAAATACTGTATGTGAGTGTGATTCATGTTGACAGGAGCCTGACATCTTCTCATGGACTCTAAGTAGCCACTGACAAGCCTTCGTCCAGAACATTACCCAGCAAGCAGACACCAGCAACTCTCTAAATGGGGTATAAACCACAAGTTCTGGTCTCGAATATGCCAAATCCCAAAGCGCTTGCTTTCATCTGCAGCTTTTTTTAGGTCATTAAATGCAGGAGGTACACTTTAGAGGCACGTTACAGCTCACAGAATTCACAGATTACTTTTTAAAAGCAGGAAGCGCTCATCAAAATGAAATGATGAGATGAAATGTATGCAGATTATATTTTACTTACATCTCGTATTCGCTGTATCTGCAGCAATCCTGCATTTTTTTCCCAGTTCCCTTCACTGTCATTGTGAGGCCACATGTAAACCACTTATCTGATCAAGTCGAAAGCATAGATCATCTTCATATTCTTCTTTCCTGATTTTAAGCCCCAGTTCCATCCTTTTTACTATCACTCAGACGTTAAAACCTGTGCGTGTCCTGGATTCCTGCACTTGTTTTCTGGTACCTGCACAAAGCTTTTACCTCTATCTGTTGCACCCCCCCCACACACACATTTTACCGTCCCCTCCCAACTCTCTCTTTCTCCTCTCCTTCGCTGTCCCTCGCTCCCTTGTTCAACACAAAATGCCCTCTGTCTGGCTTTCAGGTAAAAACTCCCACCCACCACCACCACCACCACCCCCAGCCTAGATAACCGAGAGGGCTGGAAAAAAAAAAAAACAGGGAAACAGTTTCTGTTGTTCCAACACAAAGACGCCAAGCAGAGGAAGGGATGACGAAGGAGGGAAAGATGGATGTATGTATGGAAAGAGACACGAAGGAAAAAAAAAAGCAAAGAGGAGAAAGTCAAGGAAAAACTGATAAGATGGTAAAAAAGGTGAAGCAGGAACATTGAGGATTGAATGACGCCCTGTCAGGCTTAGGTATGTTGTGTGTCTGTACTGATGTGCTTGTGTGTGTGTGTGTGTGTGTGTGTGTGTGTGTGCAAGTTCAGGTATACGATGGTGCGCTGGAGTCTCAGTCTGTCCTCATGGCTAACGGTCTCCCAGGCCCAGCGAACAAAGAGCTTATTGACTACGCAACACACAGGAGCTTTTTCTCTTCTCCACAGGCCAGTGCTTTGTGCTTGCCGCCCACCCCCACCCCCCAACACACACACACACACACACACACCCACACACACATACACGTACACCACCACCATTCCACCTGCGTCTCGAATACTCAACATCGATATGTCCATTCTGTCACATGTGATGTTAAAAATTCCTTTAATATTGAACTTTGACATTGAAGTGACACTAATTCCACAACTTCCCAATTCAAACAGGTACTTTCAACTCATTTCTATGAAGAAAGTGGCACTTGATACTTGATACCTGTGAAGTGATACATCTTAATCAAAGATTAAACCATTTAGAATTCTCCAATTGTGCCCAATTTTTTTAGAAACAAGTAAAACTACCTGGTGCAAAGGAAAGTATGATTGATTTATTGTGAAAAGCATTTTATTGTTAAAAGCAAATAGACTTCTTCTGAAACTTATTATTTTCATTTGGATTGGGGTTCATCACTTAAGTGTCAAAAAAGAGTAAAAGAAAAAAGTGACATTAAAAAATGTGTTAGTTACAAGTTAGTTAAGATAAATCAACCAATTATCAAAATAGTTGCTGATTTGTTCATACTGGCAGTTGACGGATTCATCAATCCACTGTAGTTGTTTAGTTGAATAGTGGGGTAAATGATAGTACTTGTCAGACCTTTGAGGTACTGTATGTCTAAAAACCCCCTCCCCAACAAGTCTCCAACGTCAGAATGGGGGGGTGCTCTAATTTTCTGAAACTGACAAGCCAACAATGATGCCATTAAATTTGTGGGAATTTAGAGTCGATGGAAATCCACTGCAAATTAAAGTATTTCTTTGTGGAGAAAAATAAGGTGCAGTAACAATAGGTGTGTTTCCATGAACCTGCTCAATGCGCAATTTGAAATTGCGAACTCAAAAAGGACTAATGGAAACTAACTAATGACTTTCGAAAAAACTCTCAAATGTCGAAATAAAATGTTTCACAGACACTAACAGATCATCAGACAGAGCAATATTTCGCACAATTGAAATGGAAGCACGTTTTTCACATTCAAGTCGTGGCGCCTGTCGTATCAGGCCCCAGGGAGCCAGTTCCAAACGAGAGGAAATCTGTCTTCAGGTTTAATTGGAATGATGTCGCGAGAGGATAAAACCTAGTTTTATTCGCGCAACATCACAAAGGAAACAGACCATTCGCAATTGTGTTTTGTCGACTTTTCTAAGACACTGCTTCTATGTTGTGCAAAATGTGTGCAATGGAAACCCATGTTTGGTTGCGTCTCTGTTGCACCTGAAAAGTGGCTCTTGACTTCCTAAAGGCTGCTGACAAATAAACTTTGTGTTGTCTGCTCCAATAAGTATCGCTCTTGCCCTCATGTGGAGCCATATCAGTCCTACAGAGAGCCAATGAGGCGTTCTTGAGGTCTACGAGAGGTACGTTAATTATAACCTCCAGGTTCCCAGTGGGGAATAAGGCTTAACGAGGCCCGGGCAGAGAGCAGAGGGATTACGAGGTCTCACTAGCACTACAACTGTCTGGCCAACCATTGAGCTGCTCTATGAAGTTATGAACATGCTGAATAATAATGCTGTAAGGCAGGAGCCTTAGAGGGGCTGTGTACAGTGAGAGAGGGAGAGCGACAGACAAGACGCAGGGAGAAAGAGAGCGAGCTTGCGAGTGTGTGTGTGTGTGTGTGTTTGCTGCAGCCAAGTGATTTCTCGCCTCAGCTGGTTGGACGGATTACCTGAAACTAAGAGGAGAACAAAAAAAAAAAAAACGTAATGAGTGAGAGAGAATGCAAGAGAAAAGACAGAAAGGTCAATGGGATCTCAGAGCCGTGGAGAGAGAGAGGAGAGGGAGAAAGAAGGATGGTGACAGAGACAGGAAGGAAGAGGAATGGGAAGAGCATCAGTAGCACAAGAAAGGCCACATCCACACTAATTTGTTTTAGTTTTAAAATGCATCACTTCTGCTACGTTTACTCCTATTTACTCCTATCATCCACGCAGAGTTTTTGAGTCCCTAGAACAGAGACTTTTGGAAATGCTGCTGAAAACTGCAGGGCTGACGGGGGCCAACGTTTGCTTCCCTGATTGGGGCTTATCAGTCATGATATACCCTTCCCTGATTCGTCATGCTCCAATCAAATGACCCTTTGTCTGTATGAAAACATAGGGCAACAGTCTCAACTACCAGCCTTACTGACCTTGTCTTTCTTAGCAGCTGTTGTGCAGTTAAATTCTGCATTTATTGATGCTAATAAATCTCTTACTTTTTGCCATTCCTCTTCCCCGTTCATTGTAATTTCTGCAACTGAGCAACCAACTGCAGAGTCAACAATCTGCTTCCCGTTTACACCAGCATGCGTATATGTCCAGTGTACATGAATGGTCATGTGACAAGTGTTTTCTAGTGTATGGACGGATTTAAAATGCTTGTCTGGACACACATCATTTTCGCTTTACAATGATGAGCCAAAGACTGGACCCGGAACTGAAGACTGGGAGGTGGGAGGTGGGATGTTCAGTCCATTTAAAGTGGTTTAAGTAGTTCAATGAGAACTTTTTCACACCTCAACAGGTGTCCATTCACACCGAGAGGAACACGGGCCGACTGAAATTGAGCAAAAGACTGTGTATAAGACAGTGTGCAGGAGTTTGTGCTCAACCTTTGATAGGTTCATAAGTTCCAAGTCTATCTTATTACACTACATTCTTATCTAAGTTAAGGGCACGAAATGGAGGACAAAATCCACAGTCTGGTTTGTTTAAAAAAAATTCATGCTTCAATCAAAGCTAATATAAAGCCTCAGAAGTCTCAGTTTAAACCTAACCATGCAGATGTAGCTAGCTAGCAACATGAACCAGCTATGTTTGTGTGAGGCGTGTGGCTATGTGTGTATATGAATTGATTAACCTCTCAATTATTGTTTCCATTAATCACTTTAGTGTCAGAAATAGCAATAGTAGGCTGATACAAGTTGCCCCGGGTGATGTGTCGTCAAATAAAGCTACAGCTAACATCCATACAGTTAAACAAGCTATTTGTAGGCAATAATGTATGGGAGCCCAAAGAGGCCAAAAATATGTGAACATGCACATCAAAGTCACACATTGTGTGACAAGTCTGATTTCAGAAGTCAGTTTCACATATTTTTGGCCTCCTTGGCTTTCCATAATAACGCCACACCTACCAAAAACACACCTTTATAGTGAAGTTATCGTGAGGAAGGACTGCTACACAGCCGGTATAGAGAGGAGAAATGATTGGAGTGACCAAAAACTCAAAACTTACACATGGCATGTGAGCATAGAATAAAATAGATTTGAAAAATGTGAACCAGTTGTTTAAGTGCTTAAGATAACAGAGGACAGAAATACAGAAGTGAGCGGCAAAGGGAGAACGACAGAATCAGAAACAGAGAGAGAGAAAAAAAGAGAGGGAGAGAGAGGGCACCCTGCCCTAGATATTTGCCTGTAAGCTGCTCACAATGCAGACATGGCAACGGGCCGTGCGAGGCGAGAGAGGAGATGAGAGGAGAGCAGAGAGATGGGCAGAGGAAAAAAAGAACAAGGGACAGAAAGTCAGGCCAGAGAAAGGATTAGTGATCAAAGACGGCCAGCGGCCATCCTGAAAGCCCCCTACACACACACACGAACATGCACACACACACACTCATAAAGAGAGGGAGAGAGTAAGGGAGATTAGAGTTTTTTTCTATGGTGTTAATCATTTACCTTCCTCCTATCCAGCAGCACCTTTGCTGTGAGAATGAGCACTTTATGCATAGAGCCATTTGCATTAGCCCTAGTGTAAATGTTAAGAGGGCATACACACATGCACACACATTGATTGATTATAGTACTGTAATGAGAATATATGCCAGTCTAACTTTCTCTCTAATTGGTTTCATAGGCTTTTCCCTGGAGAAGTGCCTGAGGGAACTTAAAGAGAAGGAAAAAAAAATCATGATGTGACATCTACCTTTTCCTCTTGCAGAAATTCTGAGTTAGACTTCTGAAACGCTTTTAATTCCTACTCAACCTCTGTCTCCCTCACTCTGATGAGTCGCCGATGAAGAGATAAACAACAGGCTGGAGATACCAATTAGGCCGTCAAACGGCAGTACAACAATCCTCAGTACTCCTCCGCTTCCCAGAGGAGCAGTGGTGGGAAAGAAAGAAGAAAAAAAACGATGGAGGAAGGAAGGAAAGGGGAAGCTCGTGCAGCGAGGAGGAGTAGGAGGGGGCAGGAGAAACTTTGTCAGAGCTCACACCTAATCAGGGAATCCTCCTTCTCAGTCTCTCTGTGCAACACGCACAGAAACACACACCTGCACAAACACACAGAGGCTTGACCTCCACTAGCTGATCTCGCTCCTTGGTATTCCATCGCCCTCCCACCAGCTGACCTGATTGGCTAATGACGGCTCATTTATCTTGATGCAGCACCTGCAGTGTCTACAACACACGTGCGTGTGTGTGTGTGTGTGCTCAAAAGAGTGTGTGTTTCCAAGTGTCACGCACACACACACACACGCACACACACACACACACTGTATATCATCCAAGCTAAACTAGCTCTTTCCACACCAGCACTGCCCTTGCTGCAGCAGCTTGCACACACTGGTTCACCTATGGGGAATGATAGAGGGGAGAGAGAAGAGGAGGAGGAGGTGAAGATAAGAGGAGAGAGACAATGATAAAGGATGAAATAGGGGAAGGAGGGAGGAAGAGCGACAAAGAAGAGGAAAGAGGGGAGTATAGAAGCAGCATAACAGGAGAGAGAGAAAAATCAGATCAACAGGAGAAAAATAGGAGGTGAAGAAAAACAGGAAGAGGATGATTAAAAGAATAAAAAAGGAAAAAGAGGAAGAGATAAAAGAGAAGGGAACAGGGAGAAGAAACAACCGGAGGAGAGAATGGAGGAGGGGAGTTCAAATGAAGGGAAGAGGGATTGATGAATGTTTTATTCACTCACTGCTAACACTTCTTTAATTACTACAGCTCAAATCACTGCCTGAGTATGATCACTGCATGTCTCTCTGTCTGTGTGTGTGTGTGTGTGTGTAGGACTGTAATATGTGTAAACCACAGTAACCATTAATTATCAACTAGGCTGAATAAGTGAGGCCAGCTAAAGGGACAAGCCAAGCAAGCCTGTAGACGCTAAATGATGCCAGCATCCATGAATTACCCATTTAAAATTGGATGGAAACATTAATTACATTCCCTTTTTTGAGCCATTCCACATTACAACTACAGCATGACAATAATGGCATCGCAACAAATCCTATATTACCTAATCAAACTTAATAGTCAGTAGAATTTTATTTACTAGGTCATCAAACTTAAGAACTAAATAGGACATATGTCGCAAAATGACCCTGAAAAAAAAAATAAAAAAAAGATCTGACTGTTAACCAAACCTCACAGGGAAAATTACATATATTACAACTTGGGTTTTATATTTGCTGTTCTGTCCTTTGGTTTTATCATTTAAGATAACATTGATTAAAACGTAGGTCCAATATCGCAACAGTTACAAATGGTCAGAATACCAGACAGTTTTGTCAGATTAGCCTCCACTACCATTCCTTTTTTTCTTTGATGTTATATTTTTGGACATTTTATGCCTATATTTGATAGCAGCAGTGGACAGAGACAGAAAATACAGGAAGGAAGAGTAGGGCAGCAATACAGCAAATTGTCCGGCCGATCGGGACCAAGCATCAACCTCCGGGGCTGAAAACTGAAGCCAACATTGAAGTGCCAAGAACTGCAGTTTCTTTAAATGACCACTTGAGACTGACTCCAAAAGAGAGTCAATCCCCATCGACTCTCATCTTAAAATGTCCAACTTTACAGCAGAAATGAATAAATTTACTTATTTTACTTATTTATCTATTAAAATTTACAGTCTGGTACAAAAAACTGTTTTGTCTTTAAAGCTAATTTCCTCCTTTATGACAACTGAACGGGGGTGAATTTTTATATAACTCACCTGTTTACGTTTTATTAAGGCTTACAGTTATGCATAATTATCTGAGTGACAGATGGGTGAGCGTATGCTTGCCACAAACCAGAATTCACTGAAGTCTCGGTTCCACACACACCCCACCCCTTTGCACGTTTGGTTTAGCCAGGAGTTGCATGGAGTCAGGCGCTGCCACGATGGTGACAGTGGAGCAGCTCACTCTGAGCTTCAAAACCTCTCTTCAGAAACCTGTGGGTGACGTCATGGAGGCTACGTCCAACTTTATTTACAGTTTATGGTCGAGACTCGAACCAGGAACTTGCTGCTTATGGCATTTGAGCCCATGTGGTATGAGCCCTAACCAGTCATTTTAAAGTAATACTGACAGTGAGCATACCTGCTATGTCACTAACATACCGTTGTAGGTGGTCTACACCTGGTTACAATGAGCAGTTTGGCTGATGATTCTGTCTTTTCTCTTTCAAATATATTTGGGGATTTGTTAACAACCTGTATGACCATGTGACCTCTCATGTTTCCTGTTCTGTGGTGTCACAGTGTTCTGAGATCTCTGCCATTATGCCACGTTCATACAGTGTTGACAGAGTGTGACGAACAGGAAAGCCTGCTGTGTTCGAACATTATTCCAGGATGGTTACCCCCACAGGAAGCCTCGCAGTCACATCGTTTTAATAGCTTAAACTAGCTGCCTACATGCTGTCATGCATTGGTGGTGGTTTGTTAACCAGTGTCAGTGACTTGATTAATTTGTACTGCTCCTTTTAAAATAGCTGCGTTGATTGTATTAATGTTAATATTGGAGTTTTTTTTTTTTTTTTTGGGAGGATTTACAGCCAACAGTTAATCATCGCTGTCAGTAATTCATAATATCTTTGACTTGAATTTAGACTTGGTTGCTCATAGTCATGACTTAAACTATATGACATTAAAGGAATGACAGTGGTATTATGATGAATGATTCTGTTGAAAGATTCTGTTGTTTTCTGTATAAGGTTGTATAAAGTTGACGCGACTGAAACTACTTGATCAAGATTTTGGTCATGGTTCAAAGAAACCCATATTAACTGTTGGTGGGATGTGAATCATAGGCTGTGTGTGTGCACAAGCACCTGCCCAACCTCCTCACTTGGCGGTTTTCTAGGTTCTATAAAAAAACCACACTACATCCGCCTTTGCTTATGAGAGAGGAGAGTCATTACTTGAGCAAACACAAGAGGTCCAATGTTAGAAACATGTAAACACAGGTTGTTTTAAGTGTTCAGGTGAGGACGCTCTTTCCTTTTGACGTCAGCAGATTGAAAGCTTCATCCAGATGTCGAACAACATTTTGCAGCCCTGAACTTCATACTGCTTTTTTTTTCTTTTTTTTTTTAAAGTGCACTAGTTTGACTCTCCTGGAACAGCTACACTGCAGCTTTGTTTATTTGTTTGTACATTTTTTTTTTTTTATATATATAATTTGATTACTGCAATTGCCTTACACGTTATGCCTTATTCATCCCTCTCTCTTTCCCACCTCCTCTTCCTCCTCTCCTCTCTGACTGCAGAGAGAGGAGGGTTTGCATGTATTATGTCTTCTTTTGTTCTTTGCTGTCGGCTCATTGTCAGAAAAAAAATAGGCGAGTAGAGAGGAAGAGGGCAGTTAGTGAGAGACAGAAGGTGGGAGGGGGAGTAGAGGATGAGTGGGTCTTGACGTGACGTCCATCCTGACTGTAGATAGATACTGGAAGCGCCCCCCCCCCGCCCCCCACCCCCCCCCCCCCCCCCCCCCCCACCCCCCCCCCCCCCCCACCCCCCCCCCTCCCCCGGCCCACCTCCCCCCCTCCCCCCCCCCCCCCAACAACCCACACACTTCTACAACCCCCACCTTCACATCGCCGTGTCTCTCATATTTGTGTCCTTATCTTTATTTCTCTCTCAAGCCAGGTGCTGGCTTATCCAGCCCAGAGCTCATCTTATCCCCCCCCCCCCCGCGCTGCCTCCTCACCCCCACCACTTTATCACTCTCACCGCCACCACAACCTCACACTTTTCACATATGAAGCCACACACTCCTGTAACCTGCTCCCCTGTCTTTTCTCCTCCTCCTTTCACCCCCTTCCACATCTCCGTCTTTCTCCCCCTCTCTACGGGACCTGACGGGCCGTGACCCGTCCTGTCTCTGCTCAGGAGTCAGTCCTAAAAACACACAGACAGACAGGTAGGCAGACAGACAGGCGGCTAGGAACTCATCAACTCCAGATCAGTATCCATTGCAGACATCTACTGTAGCATCCAGGAGCCGGAACAGACAAAGCCATGGAGCTTAAAAGTCTTTGGAAAGTCAAGTTTTTATGAAGGAAGTCAGGCACTTCAACATCTCTTTATGTTTATATTTGTCATGATTTCGTGGGTGGTGCAGCGCAAATTAACAAACAAAAAGAAAACACCCAATTCCCGAAAGCTGCGGTGTGTCGAAAAACCTTTTGTCCTCACGCCTCTGACGTTCAGCGTTAAGGCCGAGGCATTTCCATTTCTCACCGTCACATCAGATTCTCTCTACACAAACTAACTGGTAAATCTGCAGCCAATCTTTGAACTTTTTTCTTTTTTTTTTTTTCTTTTACTTTTTGAGTGCAAGTGCTGCTGTAGCTGCCGGCTGCAGCGACGGGAGGGCAGGAGGGAGGGTGGCGAGGCTGCCTGAGCCGAGCTCTCCGTCCTGATTTAGAATTAGATCTATTTCTGTTCACCCTCCAACCCCGCTGGGAAATATTCAAATCTGCCGTGGAATGTGTGTGTATGTATATGTGTGTGAGTGTGTGTGTGTGTGTGTGTGTGAGAGAGACAGAGGGAGAGAGAACGATGAAGAAGCAGAGGGAGTGAAAGAAGAAGAGATAAATTGAACACAAACTGTTGGCTGGTTGTTAGAGAATTTGCATGTAGTACACAGCTTTGGCAGTGTGCTTTCCTATGAGCAGTCGTGCCAATTAAGTCACTGAACTCAAATCAGACGGAATGAGAAAAGAGGAAAATAGAAAAAATAAATATAGATGGGGGGGGGGGCAAAGGAGGGAGTGTTTGCAGGCTCAATGTGAACTAGCGGGGAGTAAGACTCAAGCCATGGTCAGTAATTCATACGCAGAGCACGTACAGACTGAGCCAAGCTCACCCTCCAGCTACACACACACACACACACACACACACACACACACACATATCGGCGGATCAACACACACTCACTCACAATCACACCAGCAGTCTGGACAAGCTTCAGCCACAATCTCAGCTCCATATCCGATGTTACAGCCATCCAAATGTCACCGCCAACACCTTTGACCCCTGTTAGCATTAACAACGCACACACACACTCTATACTACCCTCAGTCTCTACAGCTGACACAGAACACACACTTTTAAAACTAAAAGAAAGACTGAAAACAGTGAAAACTGTGTTTACGGGACAAGGAGGCGACACACACTCACCTCAGAGTGGAACCCGGTGCTCAGCCGCGCGGTGGTGGAGAAATGACCCGCTGCACTCCCGTCCTCACACAGACACATGCACGCACGCACGCACGTGCGCGCACACTCAACGGCGAGGTGTGTATGAGGACAATGAGACTGGACTGGATGGAGCTAAGCGGCGGGAGGAGGAGAACGAGGAGGAGGAGAGAGGGAGGAGGGAGATGTGTGGTTGGGCGGGAAGGTGAAGAGGAGAGAGAGAGAGAGAGAGAGAGAGAGACCGAGTTAATAATGAAATACAGCAGAAGAAAAAAAGAAGTGGCAGAAAAAGAGGGAAAAAAAAAACATGAAAAGGGTCCCACTGAGGCAGAGTCCCTCTTGTTCCATTTGTGGTTTTGTGTGTGTGTATAAAATGTGTTAAGGTGACCATCTAAGTGTGTGTGTGTGTGTGTGTGTGTGTGTGTGTGTGTGTGTGTGTGAAGGCTCTGAAGGGTCTCCTGTTCGTCACTTGAGACTTGGCGCCCTGCAGCAAGAGCGGCTTTACATCTTGTGTGTGTGTGTGTGTGTGTGTGTGTCCTCCTCTCAATCAGTAGCCTGTAGCTCGTCACCATTACAACACATCTCATGTCTTCTTATCCCAGAAGCTCCTCAAGCCTCCTCTTTGTCTTCTTCATCTCCCTCTCTCTCTCTCTCTCTCTCTCTCTCTCTCGCTCTCTCCAGGGAAATACCTCTGCCACTAATCTCTTCAAAGGTCTCTGGGCCACTCGAGCTACCAAATTCTCTCTCTCTCTCCTTCTTTCAGATTCCTCTCACTCACTCACTCAGCTCTGCACTGTAAAAAAAAAAAAAAAAAAAAACTGTTATCAAAAACTGTGTCCTAAGACCGTGTTTCCATTAAACAGGTTCAAATATTCTCATAGTACTAGAAGGATATTTCAACATGTCCAACAGAAATGTTCCTATCCGTAACCTGAAGCAAGCAAGAAAGACGAAGCAGATTTCTGCACATAAATCAATAATTTTTTTTTAGCTAAAGACCAAAACCAACAATGAATTAGTCCCATTATCAAGTCCTGTCTGTCGAGCCAAAGCCTAATGTGTGTTATTTTTCTCTTCTCAAAAAACCTGTTAATTAGATATTCCTTCAAAGTTTATTTATTTATTATTATAGAGACGGAGAACATTAATCAATGAAAAAAAGAACAAGTAAGTCCTAAAGGCTGATTTTCATCTGTTGTCCCTGGCCAATTCTTAGTTAATCCCACAAACACCTGTAAAACCGGAAAAACTCAAAAGAGCATCAAGTATGTATTCATCCACAGCTGAAAATAGTCCCCATTAAATGCACTATTTACTTCTCTTTGATTCATTTTTGCTAAAAGCTACAGTTCCCAGCTGTTTCAAGACATTACTTGGCCTTAAATGTGAAGCTATATATTTGTAAAGAATCACGTCCTCATATTTCACAGTGGAGAAGGTCAAAAGACTCTAACATGTCAATCTTTTCATGGGATTTGTAGAAGAATATAAACTAACACTAGCTTCAAATGACACAAAAATGCCTCGATAAGAAGCAGATATGTGACACCAACACTCACATTGACACACACACAGTCACACACATCCTGAGCTCCAGGTGTATGTGAGTGCGCGTAATTGCGTGTTTGTGTGTCTGTGAAGTGCCGAGCAGCTTCAATCCTCCAGCTCAGCCACAGAGAAGCCAATCTCCACATCCAATTATTTGCTTCTCAAAGGCAGACAGATGGAGAGAGGGGAGAAACAGAGAGCGAGGTGAAGAGACACAGAGTTAGACTTAGAGAGAGCGAGAGAGAGGGAGTCTCTTTGAGTGTCTGCACAGGGGGAATTAATTAGGATGAGAAAGAAACGGAGGGAAGAAATTTGTCTCTTCTCCGCTCGGGTTTGGAGAATAGTTTCACAATTAGTCAAAGTCCCAAACAGAGCCTGTGGACACAACTGTGGAGAGCGAGTGAGCAAGCCAGAGAGTGAGTGCTGGAGAGAGCGAGAGAGATGGAGATCAAAACCCAAATGAATCGCGCCAAAAGGGACAGAAGAACTGAAGTTGTTAGAGAAATGATTGGCAAGAGCATGTTATATGTTGTTTTTGTTTTTTTGTGTGTGTCTCCGTACCCTCCCAAGGCGAGTGGCGGCCGTCCTGCCTTCTCAGTCTTGTTATTCTTCCTTCTCCTCTACTTCTTCTCCTCTTTCTTCTCCTTCTCCTTCTCCCTCCTTCTGCCCTCCGCCGTCAAGGATATTCCATCAAGTCTGGCTCGGGGTGGATGGAGGCATCGCCGCGCTCCAAACACACTTCAGCTTTCACTATCTTCTCCTCTTTGACTCTTTTCTCCGTTTTCTGCTCTCTCTTCTCACTGTCGTTGGCCGGAGCATTTTTCTTTCTTCCCGGCAGCGGTGACACACAGCGTGGGGCGGGAGGGGGGAGTTGAGGACGAGGAGGGGTGGAGAGAAATACTAAGAGAGAACAAAAAAAGAGAAAAAAATAGGAGAAATTGAAGGATGGAGGGAGGGAAAAGAGCAAGTGTAGGTAGATGGAACAGCGAGCAGAGAATGACGGGAAGAGGCAGGTGGAATGGGTAGTGACACATCGCGGAGGTGTGTGTCTGCGTGTGTGTGTGAGTGTGTCAGAGCACGGGGGCCGTCCCTCTAACCGACACACCACCAACGAGAAAGACGTGGAGGAGGAGGAGGAATAGATGGATGCATAGATAGATAGGTGGATGGTGGAATGGATGGAGGGAGTGATTCAGCAAGCGTTCCACCTCCTCTTCTCCTCCCTCACACACACACACACACACACACACACACACTTAGTTCATTATCATTCACTGGATTTCGCCATAATACGCATGGCTAACCTACTCACAGAGACAGAGCTGAGCCCTGAACTGAATCCTAATGGAGGAGAGGGAGGGAGGATGAGGAGGAGGAGGGTGCATCAGGCGAGCAGGTGTCCCCTTGACGTCTATTGTTCCCTATCAATGTGTGTGTGTGTGTGTTCAGATCCTTCCAGTGTGTACACACAAACAGGATCATGTGAGCTTTTTATTGTGGTAAAGTTTCTGAAACGATCCACACGTGCATCTGTTTCTGCAGAGCTGAACTCTACTTCTATTTTAGAAACAAACTGCCGTCAGGCAAAATTTAAACTTCAAAAACAAAGAAAAAAAAAAAATGTCACATGGATTCAGTGTTTCCCTGAGAAGTTCCCTGTTAGGAAGTTGAGAGTGTCTGGAACAGAATTTAGTCTTATGTCTACCACACACTAGAAGACTTTGAAAAGACTGACACCCTCTCACATCTAAAGTCATTGTGGTGTAAGTCAGAGTTTTTAGTCTCACACTGTATAAGATCTTGGGATCTAGCAAGGTCACTACGACTAGATTCCTTTGAGATTATATCCCACCATGCTAATCCAAATTTACAAGAAGAAAAACTGTCTTTTTGAGTCTTTTTTGCTCTTAGAAATTGTGCATTATTATTATTATTATTATTATTATTATTATTATCATTACATAATATAGTATACATAGTTGTTTTTTTGACACTGACTGAGACAGTACCATGAGAATGACTCTTGTGTGCAGCTCTGTGAGCCGTGAGGCGTGAGGCTTTCTCAGCCTGTGCCTCCAGTGAGCAGCTTTCATAGCAATGACTGGCCATCTTTACAGTATCCAGTTCTCCTTGATGCATTGCATTGACCTGGACACGCCAAGAGGTTTCATGATGAATGTTTACTGCACCATACAAAAAGGTGAGAAAAGGAAATATATCAACAAGTTGTTTAAAATGTGAGTGAACATGTTTTCACGCCACAAGACATGTTTGGTATCCGGCAACCTTTGAGGTCTATAGCTTCCATGAAATGTTGTGAACAATTAACGCAGGTCATTTTACTGCAAACCAATTAGGCAAACTAAACTTCATCAGTTTATGTGGTAAGGGCTTTTTAAGCACATGGGTTACTTGAGATTGAAAACACATTCCTTGACCTTGGGACACAGCATTTAACTAAACAATCACACAACAATGGCCAATTAATAACTGTTCTGGAGTTTCACTCTCATCTTTTAAAACATAACGGACAAAAAGTCCTTAAAGGAATAGTTTGATAGTTTTGGTAGTATACTCATTTAGTTTTTTTTTTTTCCTGTCATTATTATAGATGCATGGATCAGATGATCATCCAAATCCACATGTATGCATGAATCACCCACTGGAACTAATTATTTTCCATGATTTAGAGACCCACACCCAATCACATATTACCATTATTTCTCAGTGGGATATTGATATGTGTGATATGGTGACATATTACACTGAAGTTCGCTGGTTATAAACAAACATTTATTTGAAGTAAAGTTGTACTTTTTTTTTGGTAAAATGAAAATGGCAACAGGTATGTCCCCAACAGCCTGAACAGTCAGATGCTATTAATCCATTCAAACTACGTTCTGAAAGTCACCGCTACTTCCACACTTTTTTTAAAAGCTCATGATAACGTTTGGCGGTTGCCCAAAATAAATGATAAAACATAACGAGTTCAGCAGTGTGTCATAATTCATCCCTGACAAAAAAAGCTTAAAATATGTTCACATTTTAGAGAATGTAATAAATATTATTTCACCCTGCAGCACCACACCCGCTGTTAATCGGAATGTTAATTTTATCATCCATGCATCACGTCTGTATGATGAATATGAAGGTACTGTACACTGTAAGTACAACTACCCCCAGATGTGTAAAGTTTTAAAATAATTCACCTACCATAACAGATTAGTAAGTGGCCCTGTTGATCATGTCATCACTATGAGGTTACCAGGCAACCAATGGACACATGGAGACCCCAGCCTGCAAAAGAAATTATTCCAGCACCAAAACTCATAATAAAAGTACAAGTTTACAATTTGACATTTGTGTGACTAAGTAAAGTTTAAACCAGCAGGACTAGCTATTCCTTGCTGTTTACAGTCTTTACACTTTGCTAAGCTAATCGGCTTAGATATAAGAGTAGTATTGAGCAAGAAAGCAGTAAGCACATTTCATAAGATGTCAGATGTGACATATTTTATATAACCTGTTGATGAAAAAGCCGACAACAATTTGGGAGAGAATATGCCTAAGCCTGTAACAGAGGGAGACAGACAATATACTCACACTATGTTTTCACACTACTTAACTGTGGTTGGTAAAACACGTCTTGACTCCATCAATGTCTGCAGCTCCTTTTTTAAGTTGTGAACAATTAAATCATGTAATTTTGCTGTATGTGTACAAGTTAATGAGATTACATAGCTAGTAGGCAAGCCACAATTAGACGGAATTAATCAATTTCGGAGGAGAAATGTCGTCTGAAAGCATTTGTTAAGCAGCTATTTAAAGCTGTGAGAGTGGCAAAGCTGTTAATGGTTATGATCACCTTCAGCTGTTCTGAACCCTTCTCAACAAACAAGTGCTCTGAGTGTTCACATCATATACAGACGTCCCCTCGCTCAGGTGTGTGAAGAAGGACTCCCCCAGGAGTACATATGCAGCTCTGGTGTTGCTATGACAAAATACTTAGAAATGTTTAATTGCAGTTCCAAAAAAGGTTTGAAGATATAAATATATGTCTATATATATATATATATATAAGATATAATTAAAACCCATACTGATGAAAGTCTTTGTGATGTGATGACAGCTCCACAGCAGAAAAAAGTGTCATAACTATCATAACATGCATCACTCAATTGGTAGCACACAGTGTACAACTCCAGGATGTGATATGTTATGTCATGATGGTGGTTTTCATAGTTTAGGTGTTTTATTACATTATTGAGTAGTCAGTTGCTGTATATTTCATTAAATAATGCTAAAAAGATGTATACCTATAATCTAAGATGAGTGTCAAGGTCCAGTCCAAACAATATTAAGGGTCCTATATTGTATAAAGTGAGATTTCCATGTTTTTTTCCATATCATAAAGCAGGTCTAGGTTCTATATTAATACTGTGAAAGTATCAAAGCACTCAGTCCACAGAGAAATGCACACAGCCTGTATTCACAAACTGATTAAAACCAGCTGTCAGGACTTCTGTAACTTTGTGATGTCACAACAAAGGAGTCACTGCTCTCTGCCATGCCCCAAGCCCTGCCCGCCTGGTCCCACCATCCAACCTTTGGTTCCTCTGAGTGTTTACCTGATATCTGTTATATTTTAATAAGATCACTCAGAAAACAATCAGAAGAGAGGATCAGAGTCTCCTCTCTTCTGATTGGCTCAGAAGAGAACCTGTTGTTACCAGAGCTCCAGAGAGAAGCCTGAGAGAGGAGATTTTAAAACAACACTGAGATAGTTTTTGGTTCTTAAAACCACAAATATCTTCTTATGTATCAACACTTCAAATAAAACACAGGGAAAATGTAAAATATGGACCTTTAAAGGCTGTTGTTAGGTTCAATTCATAGGAGCTAAGCGAACACACACACACACACACACACACACACACACACACACTGGCTGTGTGGTTGATGCTTTTAATGCCTAATAAACCTCTTACATATAACAGCCGTGATTGTTGTTGCTGTAATGTTATCCGACACCAACATAATACTTCAGTCACCTTCATTATATTATATCATATTATATTATATTTGATTTATATTGTAATTTAATTATGACTGAATTTAAACACTAATAATTTTACCTGATTTACTTGAACCAAGAGGACAGAGCATGAAGTTACCCAGACTAACAGGAAACTCACTGAATGGACTGGTTTGGTGATGTCATCCTGTATCGTCAGGGCAGTGAGTGACAGCAGGTCAGTATGCACTTTAAATACCACTTGCTTATATTTATGTTGTCCAGTGGCACAAAGAGCTCACAGTGAAATTAGTGATAATGAGCGTTATTAATATTGTTGGAGTGCAAATCCATCGTATGTTAAGAATAATGACAAAGAGGTAGATACAGGATGAAAAAAGTCTTGTACAGCAATATTACAGTGGTGTTATTGTGGGAGTGCTCTGTCTTGTTAATGAATATAATGAACTGTCAAAAGTTCACAGAGGATACAAACAGAACAGACTGCAGTTGTACCTGCTTTTGATTGACTGATTGATTGATTGATTGATTGATTGATTGATTGATTGATTGATTGATTGATTGATTGATTGATTGATTGATTGATCAGGTTAAAATTTTTAAATCCCTGCTCTCATCTGTTGATTCTTCCTGAACATCTGACAGTCAGCAGATGGATTTATTAACAATTTAGTTTTTGAATTCATGCTTAAACTACTAAACTATCTACTATCGCAAAATACTGCATGTCCCTCAATAATGAAACTACGGGTTGTGGGCTTGTCTCACTGGCTCTCAACCTAACTGGTTTGACAGTGTAATTTCGGCACTACCAACTGACTTCGACAACTCCTGCTGTAGACTAGCTCCCGCAGGAACAACAGCAACCTGCCAATCACAGATATGTTATCTCACACCAATCATTGTCATAGGCAGCTGCGATAACTGACATGGCCTCTAAGCATAACACACATTCACTGACAACTTGGAAAACTCAGTAACTGCAATGTCATTTCTACCTTCACTGAACATGACAGTCTTAACACAGTAATACTGTAAAATAGCAGTTACATTGTCACTCTAGTCCATTACAATACCCTGGTTGATTCATTTGCTTTCAGACCACAAATGAATCACACCAGAGTCTGACTGGAAGCTTATTAAGACTATTTTTGGCTGGACCGAAACAGGGGGGCCAGCCCTACAATCGCGAATGTTGCTGACTGACTGACTGACTGATGATATTTCCACCATTGGTCAGCGGAGTGCTGAGTCGCAGTCTACTGAGCCCGGCTGCTCGGGAACAGCAGGGAAGCGGCAGAGCGCTTCCAATACACTGAGCCTGGCCTTCATTACAGCAAATACCCTACTTTCATTACATGTATCATTATTACTAAAGGAGTCAGCGGAATAACTAAACATAAGATACATCGAGCAGAGAGAGGGAGGGAGAGAGAGGAGTCATCGGTAACGAGGCTTCATACTACCCACCTCTACATATCAAACAGAGGGAGTTAGACATAAAGACCTGCCTCTAATAAATCTGGAGTTGAAGTAAATAAAGACTAAACTATTGTGGATCCAGACGAAGGCTGTGCTCTGCGTGAGAGACTGAATATGAAAGATACTCTCGAGCCCTAGTGGCTCACCTGGTGGAGCGCATGCCATTTGGGCTTGGCCCTGGCCTGCGGCCCTTTGCTGTATGTCATCCTTTTTCTGTCTCTCTCTCCCTAATTTTCCTGTATCTATCTTACTGTGACTGAAATAAAGGCAAAAGCCTGAAAAATAACTAAGAGAATAAAAAGATAGTCTGTCTCTTTTAACTTTCTCTCTGAGTGATCATTTCATAATCTATGTGTTTGGTGATTTTGTCAGACGTTGTCACAGTTGTAACATCAGGATTTGACCATATGCGGTCCAGATATATACTAGATTTTGACCTAGTCTTGTTCAAATGGTCTTGGTCTGGCTCTTTACCAGGGTTTGATTGACAGCTTCATCATTAGCACAAACAAGCTGCATTAACCAGGCAAACGAACCAGAATTTGTTTTAACCAAACCAAACATTCAAGTCGCAAATGACCAGAACTCTGTGCTGTTAACTGTGTTCAATGTCTGTATGAAATTGATAGTGGCAAAACTTGAAACATCCATGAAACATGTAAGGTCCGTGTGTGTGCTGCAAACACACAAAATGCTCTTTGTCCTTGTGTTTGTAATAAGAGGTGCAATTTCATAAGACAAGTACTAAAATTGCACTGCCTCATCTGATGTGCATGAATACAACCACAGCTGCACCACTCCAAGTGACTCAGTGCATGCAGGATTGTTTGGAGCCACCAAATTAATAAACAGGAGCAAGTGCAAAAAAAAAAAAAAAAAAATTGGACTTTCAGCCAACAAAAATGGCAGCAGCTCTCAGTGTTCTAGTTCTTTCCCGAGAAGAAAAAGTACCCTGGCATTAAAGAAGTGATATAATTTATGTTTGAGGGAGCGGTGGCTGTGTCTAGGATAAATAAAAATTGTTTAGTGAGCTACAGTACCCAATATCTTCAAAAACTCAAAGGTCATCAACAGACAGTTCAAGAAAAAACAACATCACAGTACTATCTACGCTGTGTGTTTGCCAAGTGTTCTCAGGAAAGAGCATTAAATAAAACCACCACAGCAAAGAGCCCTGAAAGTCAGCTGTGTGTTTTCTGCTATGTGCCCTGATGGCTCATTACATTACACATCCACATCCTTGCCCCTAACCTCAACCCCACCTCCCTGACAGGACGGGATATGACGTACCCATGCATTCATTTAATTGGATTTATTTAAACTGAGCCATTCCTTTAACTAGCATTATTCGATTTCTTATGTTGGATTTACTATGGAAGTTTAACTTCCCTCAGGTCAGGAACTGTTACAGTTCCTGTGGTAGTCCATTGAGACAATGAACCTTTCTTATCCTCAACTTCTCTCATTATTTACCTTGAGGTTTGTACATGTCCAAGTCCGATTTCTATTCAACCTATACGCAGGTGGATATAACACCACAACTCAGCCTTGCTGCTAATTTATCCCAGTCAGTTCACCGTGACAAAATAATCCCCTGTTGCGCAAAAAACATTTTCCCCCATAGAATACTATTGTAAAAAACAATGTTGACAAGACTCAAAACTGCAAACAAGGCCAATTTTTACTGTTTGTATTATGAACTTTGGAGGTTTATTAATTGAGAAAAAAAAAAACTAGACATACAAAGTCTATGAGCCAGTGTGAGAGGATTAACAAATATATAGATTGATACCTTTTGAAAAGATGACATGGACACCCATGGCCGCTCCCTGATTGGGTCTTATCAGCCTCTAGTCCCAGTGGTGAAAGCAGCATGGATAATGACCCTGTTGTCTTTGTTAGCAGCTGTTGTTGAGTTGAATTCTACATTTTAACGCCACAACTGTCTTTACTGTTCGTCATTCGTAGTATTTTGTGCAACTAATGAACTGCAGAGTAGACAATCTGCTTCCTGTCTATCAGCTCATGCATGCATAGTGCACGTGAATGGTCATGTATAAATGCATTTTCAGGTGTGTTAGTATAGACAGAGATGGTTTCTGATATGGAGGTAAAATGGTCGTCTTGACAGAGATCATTTTCGTTTAAAATGAAAACGTAGTAGTGTGGATGTAGCCATAGATAGATACTATATTAATCGTGAGGGGAAACTCAGGTTTACAGTACCTTAGATGACACATATGAAACCCACTACCCACCAAATATAAAAACAAAAGCACAATATTAGAAGAAACAGAATAAAAATGGGCATAAATAATTAAAAAGAAACAATCAGCTGCACAGCAGTAAGTGTTCCCAGTCATAGAGGTTGTGCAGAATGCAAATGTAATGTGCAAACAAATAGAGCTGTCTCTATGAAAGCATATGTACAATGGATGGATATAGAACAGTGCAAACGCCTGCTGTGCCCAAGACTCAGCAGGGGAGCATTTGTTAACCAGTCAGTCAGTTTCAGTCAGATTCCCACATGCCCTCACTCGAAGGAGATGTACAGCCGTACGGAGCAGGGGACAAGAGACTTCCTGAGTCTGCAGTCTGCAGAGCTGGACTGAGACAGCAGAACCAAACACAGAACCTTCTTGGCTGATGTGCACAACTGGCAATTTTGCACCATCTTTCAGTCTGGTTTCCAGTTCCTGTAATAATACAATCCATGATTGTTATATAAGGCCACCAGTTTCACTCACAACAATGTCACTAGATAGTAAAAAGAAGACTAGGAGACACTGTGAAGCTTTAAGTCATGTTGCAAATTTAGCAGCGTCAGGAGTTGGATGCAAAAACACAATATGATCAAACAGCCTTTGTCAAAGAGTGGTCTGACGTAGCTATGTCAATTTACAGTTTATGTTTTACATCAAAACTGATGAGTGTGACATTTGAATGGAAACGTGGATGAAGCTTATGGTCATCCTGCCCTGGGATTGTGCTATAGTCACCAGTTATCAGCCTGTTCACTTTCAAACACAGACAACAGACAAGATCATGGACTGGTGGCTTAACACTGAGTCGATTAAAAGGAAATCAAATGAAACCTCTGACACGGTGGACACAATGGGCAAGTCTTAAGTTCTGCTAGTAATGTGTCACCACGACTGAGACTCGTAGTGCGATTGGTGTAATTTTGATGCTCCATAAATAGCACCACTGCGGGGGTTGTCAATAATTAAAACTCTGTCCCAGGTGACATTCTTCCACTCAAGCTTGCCAGCATATTGTTGAAGTAGTAGATCCTGTTGGTTTTGGGGATATTTGGGGAGTTAGGTGGTCCATGAGTTTTTTTTTTTTAATGGCTTAGTTCTTGGTCTGAAAAAGTTTGAGAGACACTGTGATTAAACACCTGCATGATCCAATCATCTGAAGCAATCCAGTGTCATGTCCTTGCAAAAAAATGCTGTCCATGTGAAAATTAGGTTTAAAAAATGATTAAACAAATTTTAAAATGATAGTTTAACTTTTTTTTTTTTTTTTGAAGTCAGCTCATGTTTTGTTTCTGCCCCAGTCTCCTTTTAAAGGATAAAAAAATAATAGGTACATCTTATAGTCATATAGATGTTGTCCATCATGACCAAGATGGCACTTACATCTATTCTGTAATTTTGCTACTGCTCTCTGTTTACCCACTGTCTGCACTTTTACACGTTCCTGACAGTTGACTCCTCCTCTGTGAAATCCTGCCCCGAAGTTTCTCCTTCGTCTTTTCTTAATAAGGTTTTGGTGGGTGGTTTTCCTTGTTTTCATTGTGGGTTTAAAGCTGCGGGGGGGCCATTTTCATTTACTGTTTCATCATGTAGGCGTTACCAAGCCCCCTGAGATTACACCAGTTAGTGAGAGCGATACGAAGATGCTTCATTTCTTCCAGCACAAACACAAGTAAAGATTACAGTTTCTGGCTAAATGAAATAATAAGAAAAAAAGGCCCTAAAAAATACTTTCAATGTGTTTGTGTGTTTAGCAAAAAATGTGAGATAACAGAGCGAGCAGCAACACGCTCCGTGAAGCGCTACTAGGCTGTAATCTTTAAACTGCATTTTTTATCATCGTCCCCTCTCACCATTTGTCTTATTCTTATCCTTTCTGTTTTCCCCGTTGCCGCGTGGAGCTGATACGCCCACAGGGGTCATTTAAGTCCCGTCTTGTCTGACCTAACCAAATCTGCAGTCCAGTCAAGGGAACAAGTCCGTCGCCTGCCTTAACTGTTGTCATCTTTCCCCATCCTGTGACACCTTAGTGACACCCAGAGTGGCACTCAGCACATCGCCTTCCACCGGCATCTCCCTTTCAATCACGCTTTCAATTACAGTCGTCTAATTCTGTGCTGGCATGTCAGTCCGGAGCGGGGATATGAGATTTGTCAAGTGCGCGGCCAAGGATGGGTGAGGTGGGTTACCTGCATCACATAATACACAGATGCGCGCTATTTCCTCAGCGTGCAGCCTGCAATTCATTTTGTAAATGTCAGATGAAGCTTGGCAAACCATCTAACCCCACCGCCCACCACACACACACACACACACACACACACACACACACACACACACACACACACACACACACAGCCTGATGGGTAATATTCTTATTAAAGATCATTTTGATTGGCTTCCTCTGCCCTTTTCATTGTCTGAGTGACAGGAAGGGGAGGGATGTTGGGTTGTGTGTGTCTGGATGTTTGTGTGTATGCATATGTATATGTATATATATAAACACACACACACTTATATATATATATATATATAAGTGTGTGTGTGTGTGACTGGATGTCGAGGGTTTATGTAAACAGAGATTAGAAATGCAATAAACCTGTCACATGGTGAATGCTGCTGTCATGGCGTCAACCTGAGCGCGCTGTCACTCTTATCTACCTATTTCACAGACAGACACACATACACACACGTACACATACACACAAACGTGTACGCACACACTTACACATTTGATAAGGAGGGGGAAAGAAGAGAGTATTACAGCTGGATATTGAGCATCTTAAGCCATCCTGACTCCCCATGTCATGCTGTTGGAGTACTAGCGCAAGTGCACGTGTGTGTGTGTGTGTGTTCGCATGTGTGTGTTTGTGTGAGGAAACAGTGTCACAGTGGCTATTGAACAGGCAGCTTGCTCCCCTATTTTTTGTGGTGCCACAGCTTATTTCACGGCCCTTCATCTGCTGTTTGTGTGTGAGTGTGTATGAGAGGCCTCCCTCTAAGAGTCATTTGCCATGCCTTCGGTACACGAATGTGTGTGTAAGTGTGTGTTCGTGTACACGCATGTGTTTGTACCATGGCCGAGGCCCTGATGGGTCCCTAGACAAAGAGGATGAGTTAGCCTCTGCCCTGGTTTCCATGGCAGCTGCTGGCTTTATTAGATTCTCACTTTAGCCCCCACAAACATGCTCACACACTCTCACACACACACACACACACACACACACACACACACCTCATTGTACATTGACAGGGCTACACTGCCACCCCACCCCGAGGCACTCGCATTTTGGAGCAGTTAAGAAACTTGTCAGGAATGAGAGATGGGCGATGTGTGGCTAAATGAAGCGCAATGGAGAAACCGTCACACGATTTCACACTTGAGTAGCCTCCGGCGCTGCTGCCCCCCTACACACACACACACACAGACACACACACACACACACACACAGAGGCAGGGTGAGATGAGCTTGAAATGAGAGCCAAGGTGAACATCAATACAGCCCTCCATATCTACGCCTGGCGAGAACCATTCTAGATCAATATTCTCCAGACCAAACCAATGTCACATTCTGTATGCTACAAGCCAGACGGCATTAGAGCCGGTGAAGCCAGCATCAATCAGCTCCGAGCCATCCGTCCAGCCACTTACGTCGCTCATAACATGCTTCATAAAGGCTGTAACCACCTCTACACACACAGACACACACACACTCCGCTAACATTTAGATCTGATATAGTGTTAAATACTGCATTTGCAGATCATCATAAGACAAAAGAAATGCCTTCATATACTTTCTGATAGTTTGGTGCATTGGTCACTTTACCTGGAATGTGCCGCTACACATTCTGGACAATGCTGTGACACAGTAAATATCTTTAATCCCAGGGGTGTCCCAGGGACCCCGTGCTGCTCTTGGCCCCTCTGAACTACTCACTCATGGCCCTTTCTGTACCCCAACATGTGATTAGATAATTGCTACAAATGTTATAGCCGGCTCATGGCATCGGTCACTGGACATCCTCAGATTTTTTTTAGTCAAAGCTAACTTGATTGAAGTTGAAGTGTGGAGGAGGAGATCTGTATGTGTGGAGGGTGGGAAGTGTTAATCATCTTAATCCACTGTTGTGATGCGCGTGATAGTGGATTAAGATACTCAGTGATTTCCATCAGGACTACAAAGGCGGGTCATTCAAAGTTTAATCAAACCTGTAATTAGGCTCGATTGGTGTGGACCGAGTATAAAATTATTTTACGGCTTTGTTGTGTTCATTTGTTGCGCATTGTAACTTATGTGTTTATTTATCTTCTCCACATGAGAATGAATGAATGAATGTACTGAGCATGAGCGTTAATAGTAACTGGAGCTCATACAGGATGTCCAAACTGTCTACTGTGTTACAACAGTGTAGCTGTGTTCCAATTCAGGGGCTGTATCCTCTGGAGGCTGCATGTGAAGACCGATTGCACCACAGCAGCACGACTAGGCTGTCTCATTTCGAAGACTCCCTCAAATGCGTCTTTCTTTTCCTTGGCAACAAAGGATCCAACATGTGGCTCCAGCCTTTGTGGTCTATTAAGGCTACAGAGCCACATCTTTGTGGACCGCGTCCTTCGAAGGATGTGGCTCATGAATTGGGACACAGCACATGTGTGTGTGCTTGTCTTCTCTGTCGCTCCGCCCAGGTGCTTCCTGATTACTCCTCCATGTGGTGCACCTGGCCTGGGAATGAAGTGCTTCTAGCATGAGGACTGCTGGTCTTCCTGGGTCTTTGTGTTGCTGTTGTGTTCTGTACTATGAAGCAAGTTCAACATGCCCAGGATAACTTTTAGTTATCTGGGTCAACTGAGTCTAACATTGACTGTCCTGGATAACCTGTACCACGAAGCGGGTCATCAGCTGGCTCAGTTAACCCTGAGTTTACCATTCTGGCTATGAGCGCGTTCATGTGAAAGAGGCGGAGTTGTTTATTATAAGCAACATTGTCTGAACCATGAATGACGTATTACTTTGATATGAGAAGAAACGCTGATACTTGTCGGTAAGTTCGAATATAGCCACATCCAAAAGTGATGTTCAGCAAGGTGAAATGTAAACAATACGATCACATGACTGGAATAAAAAATGAATATTTCTAAATACAATTACTATTAAAGTCAGATTAAGGATATATTGTAAATAAGTGGATGAATTATCATGAAGTTTCTTACTCAGTATTTTCGCTCTTTTGTCTGATGAACAAACTGTTATGAACATGTGCAGCAGATAAAACAGTTCAAGTTAATGTCAGACTGTTTCTGCTGCAGAGAGGAGAGAAAGAAAAGAGGAGAGAAGTAGATGATGTCTGATGAGTCAGAGCAACTGAAATGTTCATTTGTAATCATGGAAATATTCAACAGCGTGGATCATTTTTCTACTTAAAGACATCAAGGTTTAGTTTTTATTTCTAGTTGTGGTCTCAGAGTCTCCTCATGTTCTGAGCTGCAGTGATGAAGAAGAGAGTAAAAGCATCATCACTGTCAGGAATCCTCTCGCATTTAAGAATCTTTGTTCAGTAAAAGTTATTGTATAATTTATTTAGAGTGATAAACTCTCTGTGCATTTATTAGAAGGTCTGTTTTAAAACCAGAGTGGACACAGCAAATTAAATATCTGTTGCTCTTTATTATTGATCACTTTATTGCAAAGTTTTTTGTTCCCGTCGGGATCCTGTAGGAACGTTGACTCAGTGTTTCCAGGTATCTGACTGGTCAGTAGTCGACAGGTTTTGATCTGATCCTTTGAAGTTAACCAGCGTACGGAGTTCAGCATCAGTTACCATGGTGATTTACCCCGCCGGTAACAAGTGAACCACCATCGACGGACTGAAAAGCCAGAGTTAAACCTGAAGTTACCTCGATAAGCTCAAATCCTGCTTTGTAGCTCAGGCCTCTGGTTTGGTGTCTTTATAATCTTGATTTAGTGTCCTGAGGCCTGTACTACAAGGGACGATTTGAGGTTATCGAGGTAACCTCAGGTCAGTACGGGCCTCTGGTCCTTCTGCCTCCCAGCCTGGGTCTTTGTGTTGCTGTTGTGTTCTGGTTTTTGTAGTCTTGATAAAGTGTCCTGGTTGTTTTGTATATGTTAATTAAGTCCATAGACCCGGTTGTTTTAGAGATGTCTTCTGTGGTTGATGTGGGTCACTGGTGTAGCGTAACAACTATCACAAAATACTGCAGTTGGTCTGTTTAGTTTCAGACCCTTGGTGGTTTATGATACCCGAGTAGAATATAATAAAAACTAAATTCTGCTTCACAGAATTAGGATTACTTTTTGGATTTTTCTCTAACAATTTGTATTTCTTTTTCTTGTTTTGTAAAAAATACTGTGTGGTAGCATAGTGAAATTATTCAATATAAACAGTTGATTGAGCTGCTCAAAACTGAGAGAGATCTATTTTCATGCATTAGTGCCCTTTGTGAGTGATTCAGTGTGTAAAAATAAGAGCATAAACACACAGACTGAAGACAGAGCAGTTGAGACGGAGCCAGAGACAGAAGGGAATAGATCACATCCTAATTTATACGGACCTGTCTGCATAGCAATTACCTTCATATAGAATGTTTCTGCTGAATGTTTCATCTAATATCTGTGTTCAGTGCCAACGCAGGAAGCACGAGTGAACTGTTTATGTAGTGTGGTAAAAGGCAAGAGCACAATATGTTTCAATATTTCACCACAGTGATGATCTTCTGTTTAACCACACTGCAGGGATAGTTCACAGATGTATTTAGGAATAATTAAGGTTAAAATATTGGCATTAAAGAGACTTTAAGTGTCTATTTTGAAGCTGTTTGCAGAGTTTGATTTCCTTCTGTCAGTTTCATTAGTTCAAAAAATTACTTTTTTTTTTTTTCTCAGAAACATTTCCACTGTAACTAACAGTTTACGCTCCAAGTCTAATTAGATTTTTCTCCCTTCCTTCATTTTGTAACTTTCGGTCTGCTCTAGCAATCCCCTAACGATATGTGAGTCAGTAAGAATGAGGGTAACATCTAGCTTTTATTTAGTCACATACTTTGAATCATGCACATGGGTCCTGGGCATTCACTTCCTCGCCTACACCTACACATACACATGCAGCATGTACCCTCTCCACACCTGTTGCATTACTTTGATTTCTCTGTTATATATTAAGCACGTATGTGTTCTGTTTTGCTCTATGCAGAACAGGTATATCATACATTATTTATCTTTCTGGGTCAAAACCATATGAATCCATATGTGAATAATATAAATAAAAATACCACCCCACCAACTGTGAAAGAAAACATAACTGAGAGTACAGAGCCACAGCTATGATCACACAGCTTACCACAGCACAAAGCAGGGGTGACATATTTTCTACTTAAACCTCCAGCTTTCAGTGAAGAGAAGTTATCAATGTTCAAAAATCTTTGTTTCATCGGTTTTTAGTCCTTGACATTTTAGAAAAAGCAACATTCTCCCTCACACTGACAAACAGCAGATAGAGTCTTACATTAGAACATGTTGACCATAATCCACAATCCAGCATTGGTTTTATTGCTGTGATGAAGCTGTGTGTGTCAGGTCTGATGAAAGATCTGATCTGTATCAATTAATCATAGTGACATTTGTCCACATCAGAGAGATAACAGAGGACTCTGTCTGTTGCAACACTTTGTCTCCAGCTTGTGTCTCTTCTTTTTCTTTTAAACTAACTAAACTAAACAATGCACTTACAAAACATATAAGCATATCGTATTAGATTTTTTTTTTTATGTGATGCTCTATTCCAATGTAAATGCATTTTACCTATATTTCTATCCACTTAAAAACCCTGAAGGCCGTGGGTACAGTTGCCCATAGAGCTAACTGCACTGAAAACACATGCGAATAGACAAAACACAAGCTAATTCAGAAAACCTCTTCATCAATTTTAGAGCGCGTGTGCTGCAAATACTCACAAAAACATGCTACAAGTAGCACAGAAGACAACGGAAGTGTTTCCAGGGGACACATAAAGCGGCTGGGACGCACTTATCTTCAAGGCTGTGTGACTTTTTGAAGTTAAAACCATTGAACAGGTTCGTCACTTGTGTTGCCTGTGAACACTTCCTGTTGTCGTCTGTGTTACTTGTATTTGGTTGTGTTGTGAGCGGCCAACACTTCTGTGTTGGTTGCAGCTTGGCAGAAACACTTAAACATGACACAACAGCAGATGCTGTATCAGCAACAGGTAAAAGAGCCCATTACAATGACGAGAAAACAACATGGGGACAAGATATTTAGTGAGCCACTGTGTTAAGGGCTGTGACTGTGGGTTTTCAGGCTTTTGCCAAGGTTGGCTCTTCTGCACCTCAGGGCCTAGTACAGTAAAGTGTTGGTTAAATGGGTGAGTCATGTCCTGTGCTGTACTGTGTTTGCATTATGTGTGATGGCCTTACAATTAAGCTGTTGGAGGTCTGGGTGCGGGGTGTGTGGGTAGCTTTCTAGATCATCAGGGGTCTTAAAAGCAGAGCTGGAGCCAGCAGACACGATCGTGGCGAAGGTGTCTGGAGACTCCAGGTGCTGGAGGAGGACGGGGTGCCGCAGACAAACCTGTCACACAGCTTTGTTCACCTGTAACTGTCAGCAGTTGTTGCATGATTGACATTGGGCTGTGGATTTGTGATTAACTTTCCTTGTTTTGCATGTACTTTGTGCTTTGAGGACATTGTAAGGCATTTCTGCTCCCACCATGACTTGCAAGCCTCACCATCTGGCGGGGACACATTTCGGCAGCAGACGGTGAAACGCAGCAAATTAGATTTTGTTTGGAGTAAACTGGTGTTCATGCTGCTACAAGCTCCCATTCTCTCACTGTTGGGATAATGCTAATCGCCTGTGATTACTAAGCATACTGTAGGCTAGAAACACAAGCATGTGCAAGAACTATGGCCCATAAAACATGTGGCCTGTCAGTTTACTGTGATGAGAACCATTGTTAAACTCAGTTCTGTGATAAAAAGGGGGGATTAACTGAGCGTAGGTTGGTTTATCTTCCACTACATCCCTTTGTCGTACATCCATGTCAAGATGTGTAGGATTAACTGCCATAACAAAGTCATATTCAGCCTCCAACAGCTGCATCCATTTTAATTGTCGGTTAATGAACGCTATAGCGCCAAGGTTACACCAGTCATGCTGTATAAACTTTATCTACCTGCATTTAGTTACACCCCCCCCCCCCCCCCCCTTAGTTTTTTCTCTCTCCTCTCTCCATCAGCCGTTGGTATTCTCATCTGAAAGAGGAGAACAGAGAGGGAAAGAATAAGCATGGGGATGCAAGGACGCGTGGCGGGGAGAATACTAAGCACCGATGGGCGTTAAACACAAAGCCCTGCACAGACACCGGTATGTGTGTGTGTGTGTGTGTGTGTGTGTGTGTGGGTGTGCGCACATACACAGAGGTGTATATAAGCGCACATTACTCAGCGGCACAGGAGTACGAACACGTATACACAAACACGCACTCCTTCTGGGTATTAGCGGACCCCTTGGTGCGGGTTGAATAGAATGTATTTGTACCTCAGGCTTAAACAGCGAGGATTATGAGGGATATGAGGGGAATGCTAAAGCCAGGAGGGAGGCCAACGACCTTGGTATGGACTCAGAGGGAGGAGAGGGAGGAGCGGGAGGAGGAGGAGGAGTTGGTTGTGGGTGGCACATCATTCAAAATTGTGGTAAACATTGAGCGCTGCAAACAATGATGGCCTTGTGTGGCTGTGAATGTGTGTGTGTGTGTGCGTGTGTGTGTGTGTGAGATCAGTGTTAACACCGATATCAAATATTCGCATGTGAAGAGTTTCGTCAGCCAGAAGTGATGCAGCATGTTTGTGAATGACGAGCTCGTGCTTGTTTGAGATTAGCATCAATAATGCATCCTTGCCTTTGTTTTATATCACTTTTCGTGTGTATTTGTGTGTTCATGATTGTGTGTGCATGCGAAACCACTTCCTCAATTCTGCATGTGTGTCTGTGTGCCCAATTGTGTGGAAACAGGGGACGTATCATATAC
Organism: Seriola dumerili; assembly: GCF_002260705.1. NCBI lineage: Eukaryota > Metazoa > Chordata > Actinopteri > Carangiformes > Carangidae > Seriola > Seriola dumerili. The sequence continues at coordinate 4,538,329 of NW_019174343.1, read as the reverse complement.
TTGTTACGAGTGGCAGGACAGAATGCATAATTCATTTTCATTTGTGCTCCCGTAATAGGGTGTGTGTGTGTGTGTGTGTGTGTGTGAGTGTGTGTAGTGTCCACTGGGAATGTGCTTTTTCTTGGTTTAAATGTGTGTGTGTGTGTGTGTGTGTGTGTGTAAGAGAGTGAGAGAGAAAGTTGGCACATCTGTGTAATAACCTGGGATTGGATGTGTCAGGTCATTTCTACAAGTGTTAAAGAAAGCAGGGAGGAGAGACAGGCAATCTGATGAGTGGAGCTGCATCTCGGCTCATCAGTGGAGAAAAAGGGGGATGGAGAGATAGCGTGATGGAGGAGGGCAGACTCCTGGGGGTGGAGAACATGGGTGAATAGCCAGTGTATAGAGTGAAGAAGAAAAAGGTTAAAGTAAAGGAGAGGGAAAGGAGAGAGATATAGGATGGATGAAGAAAGGATGAAGGACAGAGTGGGGAAGGAAGGACGGACATCTCACCTGTGAGATAGAATTTAATGTGAGGGTGATGGAGATAGGTGAATAAGAGAACAGAGAGGAGAGGAACAAGATGAAGAAATAACAGAGAGGAAATGGAAGAAAGGTGAAGAGATGGAGAGCAGAGGGGCAAAGATGGAGGAGGAACAGGGAAATAATAGAGGTGTGGTTGATAGAGAGAGGTTTAAAGCAACACTGATGGAGGAGGTAGTGAAAGAAGATGGATGCATGGAGAAAGAAGAATGACAGAGGAAATGAAGAAGAACAAAGAAAAGTAAAAACAGATTAAAAATAAAGTTAAAATAACCAGAGTGGAAACTCAGAAACCAGGAGAGCCTCATCTGAGGATCTCAGGCTGCGCTGTGCTGAGAGGGGAGTCATTTTCCAACAATGGCCACTTCAGCTGTATGACGTATGAGAAGCATAATGGTAAAACAACAGAATACATGAAATAAAACAAGTAGGTTGAAAGGCTACTTCAGAACAACTGAACCCAAGTGAAATACTGGAGAACACTTTAGCGGTTTAATGATCAGGTGCAAATGATGAACGTTTCATTCTGCGTCTTCTTCACTTGATCATTTAACTGCTGAGGTGAACGGTGTGCTACAGTATTTCATTTGGGTTCAGAAGTGGCCTTTCAAATTTGTTTTATTTCATGTGTTCAGCTGCCAAAATAAATCAAAATCAAAACAAACCAAATAATAAAGCATGATTTGTATGTGAAATCCAGCTTTCAAAAAAAGTTAGAAAAAAGAAGAAGTCAAAGTCATTTTAAAATGAGTGAAAATAAAATGTTACTGTTAATGGTATGTGTAGGAAGGAAAGGTGGAAATAGACCAGAGGGGTTAAACAGTGGTGAGAATATAAGTCAAAGAGTTCGGCCACATTCTGGGACTTTTCTTTAAAACTGAAGGTCCAGATAAATGTAAAGTTGGTATGGAGTGTCTATGGTAAAAATGAGAATACTACTGATAAAAAAAGTATGCTATCTTTTTCTTTTTTTTAAAAAATGGAGATTGCACATGCAGTGGTAGGAGGTACAAGCTCTCTTGCTCATTGTCATGCACTTTAGAGACAATCCCTGACTTCAGCTCATCTACTGTCGAGTCGCAGAAAGTGCAGCGATTCAATACCAGATCACAAGGTAATAGTAACACCTCCGCAACATCTGTCAAGAAAAATGTTGCACAATCGTTGGATGTCAGGAAGCTAATATATCATTGCACAGCCTTGCCAATCAGAAGAGAGGCTCAGGGACTGTTGTTGCTAGAGCTTCAGAGAGAAGCCTGAGAGAAGACATGTAGAACTAGATTGAGATGGTTTTTTTTTATGACTGAAAAACACTTCAATTGAAACAACGGAAAATGTAAAATATGGAACCTTTAATACAATTACAGACAATCATGAATATACACCCTTAAGTGTAGTGCAGCACAAAGGCAACCCAGACGGCCAGCGTCATGAACAGTACAGCACTGGAACTCAGCGAAAAAGAAAAGCCCAGAAACAGCATTCAAACATTTCAAGAGACCCGAAGGGCACAGCTGATTCATCTCAGTCTATTAAAATCAAAGAAGAAGAGTGAATAGTTTTATTCTACTTCTTTAGTCACACCTGTCACTATGGTGCAGCTAATCACCACCTCACTGGGCAATTATATCATAAAGAAACTTGTAACCTTTGTTAAAGTCAATACAAGGAAAGCATGAGCAATGAAACAATTAACAGCACATGTGGGATCTATCGCATCTCCCACACCACCAAACAGTCTCAGAGCAGAGGTTAGCTGTACCTGGTATTTATAAGTGATTATATTGATACCAAAATAAAACATCAATTAAAAAGAAAGTAAGGCAGCGCCCTGCATAGGAATTAAATCAAATCCTATCTGCCATCTTATACACAACAGCTCTACCTGTAAACATTCTGCAGGGTATTCAGATGCTGTTTGTAGCTTATAACAACACGTTATATCCAACTCATTTTTTCAGTGATATCCGTAGTAACTCAGCAGTTAGTTAGAAATCTTAAATCACTTGTAACAGTCACAAGGAGCCTGGGCAAAGAGAGAAGACTGAGAGTGATGTGACCTGTTTCCTGGAGTCTGGTGAGCAACATTTTGGATGAACTGGAGACAAACAATTGACTAATGGCTTAGGCAGGGATCAAGAGAGTTCCCAGCGTGACAAAATAAAGGCTACCCTGATTGTAAAACAACAGGCTGGAGTCAAATATAACCCCTGGAAGACTCCTTTACATTGTAGAGGCGTTGTCAGTGACGCACTTCGGATTTGGTTTCAGTTTCAGAAAATTGGTGTCCAGTTCTCAGGATCAATGCGGTGTAACCAGGTTTAAGGGGGATATACAGTTGTGTATCGTCTGCATAAGCATGCGAATGGGATGAGATGGAGTGCTGGAGGATGGGACGAGGGTCAATTGAGAAATGAAAAATAACACAGGAGGGAGTTAAAGGGATGGAGGGAGGGAAGAAGGCTAACAGGAAGAGAGGATGGAGGATAGGAAGGAGTGAGGATGAAGGCTGAGGGACAGAGGAAAAGGATGGAGGCAAGATGAAAAAGAGAGATGAAGAACGACTGAGGAGGGAGCAGAGGAAGATAAAGGACAGCAAGTGAAGTCAAGGGTTGGAGGAAGGACCTGACATGTAATGGATAGAGTGAGGTATCTAGCTCATGGTTAGAACAACTCGCCATACAAAAGTGTACATGTTTGTTAGTGTGTGTGTGTGTGTGTGTGTGTGTGTGCGTGGCGTGTTTGACGTTAAGGTGAGCTGATCAGTCACCGGAAACTCCTCTGTACCTCCCTCACTATGGGCTGTTTAAGGTCAGTTTGTCCCCGTAGCAACAGGGACGTCAGTGCACCAACAACACCCCACCTCCACCACCACTCCACCACCCCACCCCCTAAACCCCCGCACAAATCTGACCAAATGCCACCATCTGTGTGTGTATGTGTGTGTGTGTGTGTGTGTGTGTTTGTGTGTATGTGTGTGTGTGTTTGGTGGGGGGGGTTTGGTTGGGTTGGGGGGGGGGGGGGGGGGGGGGGTTTGTGGGGGGGTGGTGTGTGGGTGTTTGTGTGTATGTGTGTGTGTGTGGGTGTTTGTGTGTGTGTGTGTGTGTGTGTGTGCATGTGTGCGCGTGCATGTGCAAGTGTATGTGTGTGTTTCCTGAACCTCGACAAATGCCACTGCCCAGTGACACAATCAAACCAAACAACAGGGTCTTGGTAGGGTTTTCAGATCGCGTTAGCAGTGCTGGCTTTACAGCGCCTTTACAAGCTACACACACACACACAAACACACACACGCACGCACGCACATACACACACACAAGCAGCCGGGTTCTCGGTTCACTTTTCCTTTATACTCCTGTGTCACTTTTTCCAAAAGTTTCTAATGGTGTGTTTCTCCTGAGAGTTTAGTACAGCATTTACACGGTCCTGGACACACACATACACACACATGTCTGAGCATCCCTCAGGTATTGAACTAATTGGACTTTGGGCCATGCATTTGCTCCACATGCATGAGTGTGTATGTCCGTGCGTGTGTCCGTGCCCCCTTCTCGTTTGCCTGCAGTGACAGGCTCGCCTCTCCTCGCTAATGCTAACACGCTGCCGCTTAGCTTTTAATTAAGATGTATGAGTCACCATGTCTGCTTGGGTGTGTGTGTGCGTGTGTGTTTGCATCTTGTCATCATAGTCTGCCTCACATGAATGGTGCTGTCTGCGTTGTGTTTGGCAGGGTTGAGTGGTTTTGCGGCCAGGAACGTTGTCTAATTTAAGTTGTCACACATGTTTGGTAGCTCACGTACACAAGCCTTTAACTCACACACACACACACACACACACACACACACACTGCTGCTGTAGTAGCATGCGACATGCCACGGTCCAAAGGCCGCACACACACACACGCACATCCACATACACTCGTGCCATAGAACATCTTGATTGATAGACAGCCGGGCGAGGGGGTGTTGATGAGAGATACACAAAATTGTTATCCGTTTGTGAACCCACACACACACAAGAAAATGCCACTTTTTAAAAACAGCCACCGCTGTGCCTTCAGTTCCCTGGCAGGGTGATTACTACTTTTATCATCATGCTAATCATCAATCATCATCCCACAGACTCATGCACATGCTGACATAAAGACGTTCAGCTCTTACACACACACTCACACACACACACACGGCCTGTAACATTTGTTGGTAGTGGTTGCACTGTGATGTCTTTATGAGCACGCGTTCACGTAAGTGTAGGCCTACATAATGGAGCTGAAGAATTCAAGTAAATTCCTTCGGGTCTCTTAACACTTAACAAGTGTACAGCGTATCTGTTCTGGAGTAAAGACACCAAAATGTCCAAAAAGAGGAGTTCAAGGGGAAACACATTTGGATTCTCTGAGTTAAAGTGGAGCAGAATAGAGAACAAAGGGATTTTGGGTAAAAACTGATAAAATAACTGTGGTTTTGTTGCTGTTTCCTGTGCATGATGACCAACAGACTGTAATGTACTGTAAATACAGTACAACAGCTTTTATTCTATTGTTCCATGTACAGCAACTCTTGGCTGGGTGTTGCAGTAATGTACCATGACATCATTGTTGTGTGTGGTTGCAGGTGCAACAAAGCACATTTCTGACTAACCCAACCCAACCCACTCAACTGTTTTCGGCAATTCTCATACCAGAGGAATACATCATTTTAATCATCTTAATGGTCCATTTAATTTGGTCGCTAAAATTGACTTTTTATCCACTTTTAAGCCACATTTATAAGATAAACTTTTTACACCATGGTCGCTTTCAACTATGTATTTTAACCGGGGGGGGTTGGATTTTAGTCATCGGACTTCTGGATGTTAACTTATCAGAGAAAAAAGCCAAGAAAATGTTTGGCAACTCAGCTCCCAGCTGCTCCCGACTTCCTGTGTCCGCTGAAGATCATCGGTGAATCACTGATTTTTAAATTGTGTTTCTTCCAGTTTTAATCCTCTGAGGCCTGTACTATGATTTTTCCAGTTGTGGTTACAGAGTCTCCTCATGTTATTCTGAGCTGCAGTGATGGAAGAAGAGTAAGAGCATCAATACAGTCAGGAATCCTGTCGGATCAAAGAATATTTGTTCAATTAAAAATGAAGCTATGATAAACTCTCCTCTGTTAGTTAGAAGCTCTGTTTTAAAACATGCTGGTCTGGAACAGCAAAATGATTCCACTGATAAATATGTACTGCCCGTTATTATTCATCACTTAATTGGAAAGTGTTTCGTTCCCATCGGGATCCTGTAGGAATGATGACTGTTTTTCCAGTTATCTAATTTGTCAGTAGTTTGGCTGTTGCCAGGATTTGGTCTGATCCTCTTAGTTAACCTGCGTCAGAACAAGTTAGGAGTTCAGCGTAAGTTACCACGGTGATTTACCCCGGTAACAAGTGAACCATCATTGTAGGACTGAAAGTTAAACCTGAAGTTACCTCCATAACCTCAAATCCTGCTTCTTAGCACAGGCCTCTGGTCTGTTTGTTTTGAAGAGGAGAACACCTCTGCAGACAATTAGGCTGCAGGTAAAAACCTGCCGAACCTCTGGTTTTAAGTCATCAGAGAAACAATTACAACAAAAGTTAGCAGCAATCTCAGCTCCCAGCACTTCCCTGATGCCTCTGTCCTCCGTACAGCATGAGACTGCTTTATTCAATGTTTTTGCTGGTTATAATCACCGGGTCTGTTTGTTTTGGAGAGGAGGAGACCTCCGTGGATAATTCTGCTCCTGGTAAAAAACTCTTGAATGACTGACACTGAAGGAATCCAAACTGGGAGAAACTGGTGGCAATGGTGGTGAAGACAACAACTCCCATGATCCCACGCTCTTTCACGATGTCACCAAATGCCGTCTTTTGTTTTTATTTTGATTCAGAGACCCTTAGTAGCAGAAGTTACATACTGTGCGTTTAAGTTTGAGCAATTGGTGATCTAAACTTTAACACAATTTAATGCAAAATGATATAAAATTACCTAAAATTGTTTGGCTGTTTTTCTTGTAATTCACTGTAAATTTATACGTTTTTTTCCTGCAGTTATCACACAACCCGCACCGAGAGATCCTGGAGGATCAGGATCATTATTCAGGAACATCATGACTTTCGGGGAGGGGACTGATAACTCACACAATAGAAAAAGAAACGTATGTAAACTTTGATCTTCAGATCTGAATGTTGAATTACAGTGCTTACCAGGCTGACTGTTTATCATCCACTGAATGCTTTTTGTTTCCAGTGCGCCTGTTATACACCACAGAGGCCTGTTGGCATGCTGCTGCCAGGAGGCCGACTCTGCCCAGCCGGTACATCACTGCTCGACCGGGAGCCTTTAAACAAGCTCACCCACACACAAACAAACACACCTCCTCCCTTTCTTTTCATCTTCATATCTTTCTGCAACATGTAGGCCTACTTATCCTGACTGATTCTGCTCTGCAACATTTTCAATGATTCTCTTTTCTTGTCTTTTTTCTTCCTGTCTCTCTCTTTCCATTGTTCTCCATGAAACATATTCTGTCTGCTGTGCTACAGTGTTTAATCAAAGGCGCTGCTGTTCTTCAGCGGACTCAGGAAAAACCTTACATCTGCTAGAAAGACAAGTTGGTAGAGAGTGATTTCCTGAGAAGACAGAATAACTGAAACACACTGAATGGTCAAAAAACATTAAAGTGAATCTTTAGAGGAAGATGTTCATTTACTGAGCCAGATGATGCTCCGTTGGGCCTCTGCATGTGTTGCTGTCTCCTTCCAACTGAGTGAACTTTTCAAATGTTGGACCTTTCTTACAATATCTCATCTTTCTTCTCTAGTTTTCTACTATCTCTCAGCTACACAATAATGGCATAAAAAGCCCCCCCCCCCAAAAAAAAGAGGGCTATGATGGACAGATATTTTCTGGTAAGTTATGGATAAGAGAGAGATAGGCTTTCAGAATGTCAAGTTCACTTGAAATCAAGCCAATTGTCCTGGTGATCCAAGCCTTTATTTTTATTTGATTATAGACATTTTACCTCAAAATGCCTCTTTTCAAAACTCTGTTTTGATTATATAATGGCATTCTCCCAGTGACACTTTTATTTCATGTCAGGTTTTTATCACTTTTCATGACAGTGGCATTGTCTCCACCCTGTCACCTTTCAGCCAGTCACATGTTCCTTGCCTCCTCAACAAGCTCAACAACTGCTATCAAATCTAGCCAGTGAACTCCTATTAGCTAGAGCAACAGTGCTAAAGTGATTCTGAATCAATCAAATAGCTGCTGCTATAAACGAACACACCACAACTAGATATCTCCTTGTCATGATCTTCCCCCAAAAATGACTCTGTTTGAACTCTTTGGACCTCCTGTTTTATTTTGAAATGATTTTCCTTTTCCCGCCATTCTGCCCTAATGTGTTACATCTGTGTATCATTACGTGCTCCATCTTTTTTTTTTGCTTCAAGACAACTGTGCACTTACTCTAGGCTTTGTTTTAAACAAACTTTATTTATAACACAGGGAAGATAAATACAATGACAAACCCTACAATTCAACAGAATCACACCTCCTGAGACAGGATGTTTTCAGTTTATACACAGGGCACATTTAACCATCAAATATTCGTAGGAAGTAACAACAAAATAGATGTTGAGTACAGAAAATTCATTTAGGGAATTCCACAATGGGTGGGGGAATTAGTGAAACAATATTATGTGTACAGTATCTTCTTATAATGATATTAACTACAAATTCAATATGCTTGTTCTTTAAGATGACACCCCACTAGATAGATCTGAAATAAAATGAATAAGATTTAAAGATTAAAATCTCAGGGAATCATGCAAGGATTTACATAAGTTTTTGACCGTATCACACAAGCATAAAATAGATGCTGTTTTTCTGGGACAGCATTATCTCCTTTCCTTTTGTTGAGGATAGTCCAGTGTATTGTATGCTAAAGGAGATAGGAAAGGAAGCATCGGATCACCTTTCCTTTACATTTAGAGACTTTGACAGACTCTCACCATGGCTGCCACTTAGAAAACTTCTGGGTCATTTCACTCAGGAACCTTCATAAGCAAAAAAGACTATGACGAAGGCCTGGGAGAATTGAAAAGGGCTTAAGACGGGGGCTAAGGGGAAAAGAGGAGGCAGATCCTGACTGTACCTACCTACAATACCACTGAAGTGAAGGTCACTGTGCATGAGAGCCATTGTCAAAAACTTTGTAGAGAGGCATCACACAGTTGTCTTATGTTGGAGAGTTTATTAGTATGGCTTCCAGCCCCCTCCGGTTGTTTCAATATCAATAACAGTGAAAAGAGTACATCACTAGCATTAAAGATATCCAGAGAGTATCAGCAGGCCTGAGTGAGCTGGACTCCTGACCAATGAACAAAACTGACTGACTTAATGATGAAAAGTGTTTATGTACTTAGTTTATATGGTGACCTGTAAGATTGGCACTAATGTTGTTTTCCCTAAGTCATTGTTTTGACCAGGAGAACACACAGCAATTGCCTCGTGTTAGAAAAACATAATAAACAGCATTAAATCATTCTCCTTTTTTGACAATGAGAAAGAAAACAGATGGATTATCATTCTGAGTGACAATAGGAGCTGTTTTGAAATAATCATTCTGGTGCCTTTTTCAGACACTACTACCGGAGAAAGTTTAAACAGCAGCTGGAGAGCAGACAGTAAAATGAGATGTTGACTGAGGAGAAAACAAATATACTCAAACATTGACTTTCAGAGATGGAAAAACTACACCCAGGAAAAAGAATGAATATTAATTAAATGATACTGGGGTTTTTTTTGGATTAACAGCAGCGTATAGCATGCTTTGTGAATTTTTGGGAATGTTTGCTCTAGGCTTCAAGACTAATGAACCTAAAAGGAAGAAATGTACGTTTCCTGCTTTTCTTGTGATCATCTACCAATAGGTGCGGCACTGGTTATCCACAGAGAGCATAATTTGCTCAAAGAACATTTTCAGCACATTTGTATTGTAGATTGTGGATTATTTACTTGCCCTTTTAAATTAATCTAATTTAAGTGAAAACATTTTAGATACAAGATCTCTTAAAATAAATCAAGGTGTTCATCTGTTGTAAAAGTTGAAAAATAACCTCAAAGAGGTAGGGGACATTCCTATGTAGTATGGTTAATTCAGACAATAACAAACCAATTAATACTCATTACTTACCTTAATGGCTTCCGTGGATCCCGCGACCTTTCCTATAGTGGAAAGAAATATCTTGACATTTCCAAGTCGGAAAGGGATAAATTTTACTTTTAGACATTCATGGACCCCAGAGAATGAATCAGGTGAGTTTGATGTTCCTCTGACCTTTTATCAAGCACCATCACGAGGTCAAATGTTCAATTTGTTGAATACTTTGGTGTATGGCCAAATACCTGCAAAATTCATGACATCCCCATCAAACATAGTAAACATTACCTGCTAAATATCAGCATTGTCCCTGTGAGCATGTTAGATTGGCCACAACCCCACAGAGCTGCTAGCAGAGAGTCTTAGTCTTGTTCATTTACAAAGAAAGTATCAACTTGACGCATTTGACCAATAATGGTGGAGTGTCTACATCAGTGTCTACATCATGTGTAATCATTGCTGTAGATGTGCACCAAAGATTAATATTGGCTGGTAGTATTTTCATCCTCAGAGATGATGTTATGTATAATGATTATTCTAAGACTATCATATTGTTCATTTAATGAGTTGTAAACCATTGTTATCAATGTGACAGGTGATGATGACTCTAAGCAAAAGAAAAGACAAAAGCTGGAAATAAAAGGTCCCATATGGTATAAAGGTAGGAATCCATGTGTTGTTTGATTATACAGCAGGTCTAGGTTCTATAGTACTACTGTGAAAGTATTAACGTGCTCAGAGCAGAGGCGCCATAGCCTCTTCTCTTCTGACTGGCTCACCAACCTGTTGTTACTAGAGCTCCAGAGAAACGCCTGAGAGAGAGAGATGTAAAACTACATTGAGATGGTTTTTGGTTCTTAAAACCAAAAATATATCTTCTTATTGATCAACACTTCAAGTAAAACACAGGAAAAGTGTAAAATATGAGTCCTGCTGCAGCACAACAACACCAGAGAGGTGTGGAAGGGGATGAGGACCATCACTGGCTATAAAGAGAAGAACAGCCAGGCAACATCAGGTGATGTAGACAAGGCCAATGAGTTCAACCTGTTCTACAACAGGTTTGCAACAGCCTCACCTGTTCTCTTTCCCACTGCTTCAGCTGCAGCTTTTCATACAGCATCTCCTCCACAACCTGACACAACATTCTAGCAGGACAGAGACGCAGCCACAGATGCAGCAAACGTCTCATCTCACTGTACTGCAGAACAGAGAGGTTCAGAAGATCCCACTGCCCTCAGGCTATACAACACCTCAGCCAAAGAAAGTAGACTAATCTAATTATTATTGTTTATTTATTATCAACTGTTATAATAATAATAATAATAATACTTATTATTATTATTATTATTATTATTATTATTATTATCAACAATGAGCTAATGGACACATGAATTTCCCCTAGGAGATAAATAAAGTATTTATCTATCTACCTTTAAAAATTATTCCAAAAACCGCCTGAGAATATATTTCCGTGTTCCCAAAAGATTAAAAATAATATGTTTTTGTCTTGAAGTTTTGAAGTTAAAAAGCATATCAGGATTTTAACAGAACAAATGACAACAAATGTACAGGCATGGCCTCTATGGGAGACACTTCACATTGTCATTATGTCACTTCTAAACAGAGAGTGATGAATACATCTGCCCAGAAAAAGGTTGAATGCCTTGAACTTTCCATCTGCCAAAACATATGGGATTCTAAGGATATGTCTTCAGCCTCATATAAGACAGTTTGTACTGGAATTAAAATAAGAAAAAATGTACGGACACAGTGACCATCAGTGTGCTGAGGGATCCTATTAACAGAGGTGAGAAGAAATTAGGCCCACATGAGTATTTGATGAGTATTTCCAACTTATTTTATTTTGTTTATTCATTTTTTACCTAACATTTATCTGAAATCTGTAGCTGTTACAGATTCTGATTTTACATGCGGTATAACTAAAGTAAGAGACATTCCACAGCCTCTTCAGTAGAGGAGCATGTAATCCTTCAACTAAGCATGAAAATCCCTCTAAATAGAGATACAAGGTTTTCACATGACAGAACTTTGTGCATTGCTTCAGTTTAATCTCCCCCAACTAAAATGGACTCACTTGGACCTTTTCCATCCATCCACTGTATTAGTCTCCTATATCTGCTTAACCTTTGCAGAGTCACAGGGGGCTGGAACCTGTCCCAGTTCATACTGGGAATACCCTGGACAGGTCATTAAGTCTATCACAGGGCTATTTGAACTTTTTACTACTCAAATGTTAATGCATCAATAATGGAACACCTTTTACACATTGTAACGCTGGTAACTGTTGGCTTTAACTTTCCGATTGCAACGAGGTGTTGCAATATTTAATTAAATAAGCACTTTTTTTTTTTAGCAACATGGGGGAAGTGCAAAAAGCTAAAAATACAACATAAACATATCATCACCTCACACAGCCAATATGGAGCAACATTAGCATTCATTCTGAGTCATATTTCTGGTCACATGACAAATCCAAGTCCGATATTTACCCTCTTTTTAACAATAAAGGTAGGCACCATAAAATAAAAACAATGAGCTAAAAGATACATGTTCTGCAAAGCTGAAGGAAGTGACAGATTTGTGTAAAAATTCTCCTTTGCCTTGACACTATAAGTGACCCCATTTACATAACATGCAGTTATTCGATTCACTGTTAATATAAAAATACTGATTACTGCAGCTTTAAAGGGCTATTTGTAAGTTTTCCCTGCCACTGAACGTGGTTTCATGCCAAGAGTGGGAGGTGGTGATTGTCCCTTGACGAGGTTCAACCATCGTCGCATTTACAAGACAAGAGGTTATAGTATGCCCTCTGAGCAGCGCTACGTCGTCAGGACAGAGTGGAGGCTATAGTGAGTCTATCGGAAAGTGACAGAAGGGCCAGCCAACTGGTTAGCATGCTGACTGCAGTAGAAGAAAAGACGTGATAGATACAAGAGTTAACATTGAAGTTGCTTTCCACCTCTGCAGGCAGCTCTTGGTGAGTAAAAGAATGAAGTTTGCTGAATTTTCAACGTTTCTTCTATACTGGTAAGTAAACAGCTGTTAATGCTAATGCTAGCTATGTAGAAATAACAAAACTTACAAATAGCTCTTTTAAGAAAACAAAGTACAATACCACTTCCTGTTAACACGCACATGCCCACTACACAATCTGACTAGATACAATTAGTTTAAACAATTTAGATAATGGATCACCAGAATTTCTTTTTTCTGACTTGCCTCTCAGGCTTCCGTAGATAGATGTATAAATGAGTGAGATACACTGTATAGCACAGAAAAAGCTAATGTCAAAGATGATATTTGGAGACATTTTAGGTTTTCTACAAAATAACAGCTGCCTGAACCATTCAGTAATTTGAGAGTACTGTAAAATCTGACAAGCTGATCTTGAACCTAAAAATGGCAAGTAAAATAAATATGATCTTTTTAAGTGTATAATGTAAACCCACTTCCATGAAAAAGAAATATGGCATCAGTGATGTTTGATACAACAAAGCATTTTCAGTCATTTAAAATGTACGAACAACATTAATAATGTTAGTTATAAGAAATGAATTATTGATGTTAATCTGAAAAAAAAGATAAAATATGAATTCCTGTCATGATTCAGTCATTAGTGCCTGACATTGATGTTAACTCACACAGAATGAATTCCTGACACCAGGTGTGTAGGTTTTCAGATTAATCTCTACCTGAAAGTCATGACCAAGAGAGATGTGCAGCATGAATAGTTTGACAGAACTGCAATTACCTCTGATTACTTTCCTAATCATAATCAGACATGGCTCCATGTTGTCCATGACAGGGTTGAACTCAAACAGTGTCCTTGCCAGAGAGCAGTGCTTGATAATGATTGCAGTTTAATGCCTCAGGTGGGAGAAGATGTGTTGTGTGTTTGAGGTGTGTTTACTTCCCACAGCAAACACATCCTCTATCAGACGCAGCCATCAGAAATGAAATTATGAACTTGTTTTCTCGTCTAAAACGATAAGGCCTGAATGACACCCATTTGTCTGAATCACTCCCATGTTAATTGCCTCCAGCTCATCTAATACACATGTAAATTTGGTTTTGTAGTTCATTTACAATAATTCCAAACCATTTAGCATCTAGTCTGTCCGCCTGGTATTACTAAATGTATCGTGTTTATCTCGCTGCAGTATGAGCATCATGGTGTTGTTTTGGGGGCTTTTAGAGATGTTGTTAAATGGCACAGTTATTCTGATAGATTCTTGCATCCTGCCAACTCATCAGCCTTATGAGGCGACTCAGACTGTTGTCGTCAGTGGATGTGATTTTGGTTGGAAGTGCTCAGCGGGAATGCAAAACTGTGGGAGAATAGTATCTAATGGTGTATAATGGGCATCATTTTTACATTCTGCTGAAGTAGTAATGTAGTATTCCTCACATCCTCATTTTATATACTGTATATTTTTTTTATTTTTTATCTCTCTGGGTAAAAGGCACTGCTCAAAACCAACATTTGAAATTTGTGTCAGATTACACAAAACACGTTGTGTTTGTAGTTGTCCTCTAGAATGACAGATTTCTCTGATCTGTTTGACTCTATCAGCAGGACATCGTCATTTGTCAGTTGTTAAAATCATAAACTGTAAATAAAGATGGACATGGCCTCTGTTACGTCACCCACAGTTTTCTGAAGAGTGGTTTTAAAGCTCAGAGTGGGCTGCTTCGCCGTTGCCATTTTGGCTGTGCCTGACTCTGCCTAATTCAAAAATGAGCAAAGAGGAGGGGCGTCATCGGTGCATCTCAGGTTGTGGCAAGCACACTCACCCACCTGTCTCTCAAAGTGTCACACCATCAAATATCATAAATTCTTAATAAAATGTAGACAGTTGAGTTATACAAACATTCCCCTCCCATAGAGTTGTCATGAAGGAGGAAATTATCTATAGAGACCAAAAATGTTTTTTGTACCAGGCTGTAAACATGTTTATTTCTGCTGTAAAATTGGGACAACTTTGGGAAGTTGGCTATTTACCTTAGCATAAAGCCTGTAAACAGCAGGAAACAGCTGACTATGTTTAAAAGTAACCAGATTCACATAAAGTAGCACAGCACAGCAGTAACATCCTGAAGTCTTGTTGCCACCATGAGGTGCAAAGCAATCAGTTGACATTTCAGGGAGTTACTCACTGTGGCCAGTAAAGCTGTAATGCAGCACATACAGCAGTAATCCCAATAAAACTACTCTATTTATACTCTTGGTTTTCAGGATGGACAAATGAGATACAGTGTGTTTGTTACTGAGCTCTGGGGGTTCTTGAAAATAGATTTTGTTACCCTTAGAAGGAGCCAGGTAAGCTGTTTCCCTCAAGCCCCAAAGAACAGTGCAGGGATATTGAGAAGTGGCCACACTTGGTATTGCAACTTCCAGGATCATCATGTGATGCACACTGGTCCTAAAACGTTGTGTATCGTTCCCATACACAACAATTGGAAAAGGAGGAGCTGGAAAACAATGGATACTTCCTTATTCAGCATCACAACTCCCCTGAAATGACTGCAACATTTAGAAATTCCAGAAGAGCTGGACAATTTAGTTATTTTATCCAATCCATGTGAAGTCAGACAGCTTATTGGCCAGAGGATGTATATGAGGCAAATGCTTGAAGAAGGACTCTGGTACGGGCTCAAAAAGGCTGAAGCAAGAGGAAAACTGTGGAGACTTTTAGGTGTACACACCCAGTCAGCAACTTTCATAGGACTTAATGAGGCATATGGTCAATGCATCCATGGTTTCCCAGTTTCCAGTCTTGGTGCTAAGCTAACGACTGCTGGCTGCAGCTTCATATTTAGTGAACAGACATGAGAATAGTACTGATCTTCACATCTGTCTCTTGACAATAAGGCAAATACACAATTTGCAAAATGTTAAACTACTGCTTTGAAAACTATTTAAACTATTTTGTTGAGGTTAAGATTAGGAGACTTTTATTGTCATTGTTAAAATTAATAACCACTCGGTTAAGGTCAGGGAATGACGTTGTCATGGTTACAAGAATCCAACGTAGGTAGGAAATGGGAGGCTAATAGTGCTCCCTCATGTCAAAGTCTGACATTTTGTTGACTTGTCTACTCACCACAACCTCCGCCCCCTGCGGACCTAACAATGTCACAATATTTCATTATTTTAATCTCCCAATGAACTGAAGTCAAGAGACAAACATACAGGATGTCATTACTGGGCATTTGCTGAGATGATTGATGGCGTTGTTTTTCTTGGTTGGTTAGTCTCATCTCAAAAGCATTTTATTGATCAGGATTTATTCTCTGCACTCAAATTGTGCTGTATACTTACTCTGACATATTGTCACAAAATCAAGTCCTGTCACTCATGACATTTAAATCCAATAAACAATCAACTGTTTAAGGTGCCACACACATTATTAAATGAAATGCACTGCATGATCAAAACAAAATGTAAAACTCCTAGCAGGCGAATATATTGAATATAACCAATTACTCAGTGCCATGAGAAATGATCATTTTTGTCCCTTACTCCCCTGAGAGAGACAGCAGGAGGTGAGGAGCCGAGCTGTCAGATGAGTGGCAAAGAAACAAACATGTTGTTGTGAACTGCTCATGGATGTAGACTGATATATTTCTTGATATTAAAGATACAAATTCCTAACTTTCTAAACGTCTCTTCAGTGGGGGAGAAATAAGAATGCTACCAATACCTGCTGTCACAAATCTGCATTTATTGTCCTGTCAAGTCCTCCACCAGCACTGAGTGTGTTTTTAAAGCTACACTAATCAATACTTTTAAATTAACACTGGCTCAGATAATGTGAAACGTGTCACTCACGGTGACGGACCCACAAAGAATAATCATCAAACACTGGAGCTCCTCTGAGGTCTATCGAAAATTTTAGCATATTTCAATTTGTTGTTGTGGTGTTACAGCCGTAAAGCTTTAATGTTCAGGTCCAGCCTGACCGCTGTCATCAGGTTTGTTTCCAGTAATAAAAGTTAGCAACTAGCACAAGAACATCGTGGAGCATTTTTTTAAAATGAATTTATTTGAACTTGAATTCAGATGGACAGAAACACAAAACTGATGCTAATGCTGCTCTTTGTCTGTTGATGTGTTAATAGGCAACACTTTTTGCTTTTGTTTGCCAATACTTTTTAGCCTATATTTCTTGCTTGCTTGTACCACTTGTGTCTACTGCCCCCGAATGGTCAGAAAGTAATGCCCCATGACAAAGCTCACACTCAACTCACACTTTATACTGTATGGAACTATGTAAGGTGATTACAAACAACAGGTGGTTTAAAACAGCAATTGTAAAATTACGTAAATAACTTATGTGCATATAATTAACATCTTTCTTTCTTCCCTCCTTCCTTTCTTCCTTTTCTCCCCTCCTTTCACTGCCCACAGTGGAAGATTGTATACACTGACATGATTATGTCAAACAGACACTTACATTGAATACTTACCTCATGTCACACATATATAAATATATATATATATGTGTGTGTGTGTGTGTGTGTGTGTGTGTGTGTGTGTGTATGTATGTATGCATATGTATATATATGTATATACGGTACATTGTGGTTTCCTTAAAGTTGGTGTTTGAGCCTTTTAATTTCCCTTTAATATAAACTTACATTTATACTCTAGCTCCTGTAACAGGGTGAATGAACTAAATAACAGACCAACTTATTATGACTAATTCATGAAGCTGAGGTCTGATAATTAGTGCTGCGGTTACACTGTTTTCATATGTTGTGTGAGAAATTGAATCAGACGATATTATTCCTAAAGCCCTGTGAGGTAAAAATGGTATATGGAGCAATTTCCTTGCAATAGGGCCAATAAAATATAATGATTAAAAACGTGTGTTGCCATTATAGAGAATAGCAGCAGTTTACTGTGAATATCTGATGACTTGAAGCCTTTGTAGTTTAAAGAAATGATGAACCGCACATTTGTGAAAGTAATTTTACTGCAGACTGCAGGGATCCGCCTTATAGCCATTTGCAGTGGGAGGGGATGGATGGATGTAGCCATGTTACTGATGACTTTGTGTGGTGATGAATTCTTCTTCTTCGACTTGAACATTTTAAAAACTGAGGATGCAGCAATAAGTTTTAGAGGATTACCGCCCCCTGTAATAGAAGACAAGGAAATTGAGTCAGTGGACAGCTATAAATATCTGCTGTTGATGGAAACAATGTCTCAAGAACCGCACAGGAGCAATCTGTACACATGTTACAGCAGCACTCGTTTTTCCTGCAGGAAATTATGTCTTTTAATGTGGCTAATAAAAGATGACCTTGCTTCATCAGAGTTTTGTTCAATATGTGTTGACATTTTGCAGCGTAGGCTGAATTGACATTGTGAGTGTGTATAAGTCAGACAGAGGAGAAAAAAAACAAAGGTTAACTGTGCAACAGGGACGAGATAATGACATGTTGTTATGTCGACAGTTCAGTATCTTTCTCCCCTGTTGTGGTCACCTCTTTAGGTGTCATTTGAAACAGCATCAGTAGTACTAGTAGTAGTACAGCATTATTAGGATTTTTACAAATGGCATTTATTCTTCCCACTGGAATAACCTGCTGACCTGCTTGACCACTTTGTGTGGTATATTACTTATTGATTTGCATTGCCTTAAGCTGTTAAAATAACTTAACTAAACTAAACTTGTTTATATACAGTTCTTTTGGTTTGTACTACAGGTGTAGAAAAATTATGCTTTGTGATGTCACTGATGTGTTGCAATTAGAGTCCACAGCTATTATAACTATGAACTGTTGTTTAAGAACCCAAAAGCACAACACGACTCAATGAAGCAAGGTGAACTGAATTTATAGTGAAAGAGAAATTGTGGCACGGCAGGTGAAGGCTGGATGAAGAATGAGAGGAGGGCAGGCGAGGAATGGCGGAGCGGTGATCCGTAATGGAGGAAACGGGGCTGGCGTGGTGACTGAGAGACAGGCAGACGATGAGTGGCTGAATGTGGAATCTGTCAGTGAGGGATGGCGGGGTTGGAGCATGAGCAGCTGGCAGCCAGACACGAGGAGTAGGATCCTGAGGCACAAGGAGATGAAGGTGAGTCAGAAGCAAAAATTTGAGTTCACTAGGGGACGTTATACCGCACTGGTAGACTGAACGATCTGAGTGACTGGAGAACCGGGGTTGAAGTACTGCAGGGCTGATGAGATGCAGGTGTGCTGGTTGAAGCACTCAGGAGAAGGGGTTGAGTGGAGCAGGTGAGGAGCCGGAAGGAAGGTTATGCCCAGAGACACACAAGCACACACATACAGAGGGAGACAGACAGACAAGACAGGAAGCACAAGGGTAGGGGGAAACAGTAGAAACACATGGACCCACCTGGAGCCTTGACCAGGACCATGACAGCCCTGCTGCTGACTCTGTGAAGCTGTACTTTGGCATAGCAACTGAATGAAAATGTCAGGATGCTAACATGCACAGGATGATGCTAAAATGCTGATGCTTAAAGGTAAGCCCCCTGCGACCCAAAAAAGATAAGCGGTATGGCTAATGAATGAATGGATTCATTAACTAAAAGATCATGTTTACTGTGTTCAACATTCTTGATTAGCATTTTAGCATGATTGCATTTGCCAATTAGCAATAAAGACAATGTACAGCTTAGGCTGTGGTTCCAAGTTTCTTAAGTGTCTGGTCACCACTGAAATTTTGACGTGATGATGGTGCTCGGTGAAAGGTGAGAGGGATCCCCATCGAAATTCATCCTGTAGTGAACATAAATGTGGATGAATATGGATATTTAAGCTTTGGAGCTATTTTTACGTTATGCTATTGCTACAGCTGTTTACTTACCAGTAAAGAAGAAACGTTGCATTCAGCATGAAACTTCATTCCTTTACTCACCAACAGCTGCCTCCAGCGGCAGAACGCAACCCTGTCTTGTCACTTTCCAATACAGATTCACTGTAGCGGCCATGCTGCCCTGAAGAATTAGCGCTAATCAGAGGACGTGTTACAACCTCTTGTCTTGTAAAAGCAACAATGGCTGAACCTCTTGGAAAAATCGGTAGGTAAACTGCTAATGCTAGCTGTGTAGCAATAGCAAAACTTACAAACAGCTCCTATAAGCATAGACCGAAGTGCTGGACAGACCATCAATCAACATTGCACCACTAGCATGGCTAACAAAAAGTAAGAATTTAAATTTGATATTGCACTGTAGCCATATCTATAATAATTTACCATTGCTAAAACAGATAAAATCTCAAGAAAATATTGCAATTTGGCACTATTTGTTTGGCAAGGTTAATGCTGCTAATGTGTTGTGAAATGTGTAATAAATCTTTTTAAGCTTAGCTGTGTTTACTATTCCCTGTATCTGTTTAAATTGTGCCAAAATGCTGCCAGTGGTGATAAGGGCTGAACTAAACTACATTAGGGCAGGCTCCTGTGTAGCAACACCATCTGTCGTCTCTATCGCTCTCACACACATTTCTTTCTCCTCCTCTTCGCTGCACCGAGGTGCTGCTGTCTCTTCCTCTTTTCACTAACTTCCCCTTCGCTGAAAGGCAAATGCCCAAAATCAATTGCATTCACTCAATTTATATCAGCTCAAGTCAACACGGCTGAATGAAATGGAGGGACGTGCACAGTTTACGCCAGGCGAGACGGCTGCAGTGTTGTGCTCATCAATAACACAACTGATAGACATCAAGTACAATGAAAGGGCACAGGAAGCAAACATTACTGTGGAATCGCAGATAACAGTATGCGTCACTCTCCTGAACAACAAATCAGACTATTATATGTACTATCACTTCCACTAGCGGCAGCCACTGTCCTATAAGTGAACCTCACTGCAGTGACAGCATCATTTCAGCCCACTGGGCATGAGCAATTACATGTGATACACTGTAAGGAGAAAAAAAAAGCTTTTCTAAAATGAGAATTCAGACTCACTGTGAATTTATTTTTACCCAAAGAATAAAAGCCCTGACAGATAATCAATCAAACAAAAGCAAGCTTTAAGGCTAAATTTAATGAGGCTTCTGGGAAATCCTCAAAGTAAATTAGTTATAAGTCTTCAGTCAGTCAGGTGGTACAGGAAAAGATGAAGCTTTTGCTCCACTAATAAACTACAGTTTCATCTATCTGTGGCTGATTGTTATTGGGATTTCAATCCCTCTTTTGAGTTGGAAAAATGGAAAAAAGGGAGAGATTTCTGCATCAAACCTACCTACTCATGTAATATTGACTAATTTCACAATAAAGTGAAAAATATCCTTATCACAACAAGCCGTATTATAATCTGTTACGCATTTAGATTAATTCAGAACACTGTTTGTCCTCAAAGTGACGAATGTTACAGAAAGCAAACTCCATTTTGCCTTTAAAATATTCATAGTCATAATGTATTGGCAAACACAAACAGCTGACGCAAGTGTTTGCTCAGGGATATTGGGCTGGAAAGGGAGCAGCATCTTCCCCTCGCAGGAGGGAGAAATTCAATTGAAGGATTTGGAGAAAATCCTGTCGGGTGAACTGTGTCTGCTCCAGTTGCAAATGCAGTGTTCTCCAGCATCCTGTTGTTTCCCTCTGGGCTCTATGTATGTGTGTGTGTGTGTGTGTGTGTGTGTGTGTGTGTGTGTGTTTGTGTGTTTGTCAGAGACTGTGAGGTGAGGGGGCGGGTTATAAAATCAAAGTTTTAAGTTCCCAAGACCTCAGAACTGTAAAGAGAACTGAAAGTAACAATGTGAAGCTACAATGGTAATGAGTGTACATGTTCAGTTTCTCTGTTGTTCTGCTACAGTGGTTGATTCAATGAAGAAAAAGCTTTTACATTTCCTGTTTTAAACAATATTATGATTTTTATACTTTGTATAGTTTGTATAGTGTTTTACATTTGAAGCTGAGCGAGCAAATCTGGCAAGAACAAGTAAAATCAACAGCACAGATGAAAATATATTAAAATTGGTAGAAAATAATAACTATAAAAACTTAAATTAAAAACATGTTAAAGGGATAAAACACATAAAATGGGTTAGCTAAAAGACTTCAGGTAAAGGTATGTTTTTATGATGCCTGTTTGACATACAGTACATACACAGGGCAATCCACAGTTTTGGTGCATAATTCATAAAAACCGTTTCCCTGCTTTGTTTGTTGAGTGCTTTGGGCACCATTGAAAGACCAGCTTTGGAGGATATTAGGGCTTTTTGGAGTTGATGGGAAATTAAAAAGTACAGTATAAAGGTGTTATGCCATTTACAGCTTTATAGGACCTTAAAATCGATTGTAAAAGAAACAGGGAGCCAGTGTAGTTCGGCTCTCTCTTCATGGCCTTACTTAAAAGTCTAGCTGCAGAATTCTGTCTGTATGCGTTCCAGTTTCTTTATAGATTCTTTTTGGAGACAAGTAAAACGTGCATTGCAGTAAAAGCATTAACTCATTTTTCAGCATCCTGTTGTGTTAAGAAAATGGCCATACTGAAAGTTGTCTTGGTCAGTCTGCTAACATGGGGTTGAAAACTTGTCACCTACCCTTTTAACTTTTAATTTTAATTTTTTTTGGCAAGCCAGGCTCCCAAACTTATACTAAAAGGGTGTTTCATTTTGATTTTGGTAAAAGTATCTCTATTTTTATCCTAATTCAGTTTTAAAAAGCTGTTGCTCATCCAGTGATTCACGGAGTCTAAACAGGTGGTCATGGAGTGAAGGCTGTCTGGGTTTGATGGCTCAGTGGTATATAGTTGGGTATCATTTGCATAGCTGTGGAAATTAAGATTATGTTGATTGATGACATAAATGATGAAAAAAGCAGGGGACCCAGACAGCCTCCTTGAGCTACACCAAGAGATAAGTCACGTTATTCAGACACATGATCCTCGAGAGCAACATAAAATGATCTTCCAGTAATGTAAGTTTGAAGCCGATTTAGAAAACTATCTGTTAGGTTTATTTTACTGTTAGAATTACCACCTCACGGTTGTAGGCCTCCACCACTCAGATACATCCCCGTTTATCAAGAGTCATATAGAATATGAACCATTTGTGTGAAATTTTGTCATAATTGCTGTGTGAAGTCTTGAGTTATGGCTAAAAAGTGTTTTTAAGGTCACAGTGACCTTGACCTTTGGTGTTTGACTACCAAAATCTAATCAGGTCCTCCTTGAGTCCAAGTGAATGTTTGTGTCAAATGTCCATCAAGGCGTTACTGAGATATTGCTTTCATGAGAATGGGATGGATGAACAGACCGACAACCTGAAAAGAATATGCCTCTGGCCCTGGCAGAATACAGACTGACAGGCAGTTTTAAAGTATTTATTGTAAAACTTGCAAAAAGTCTTAGAGCTGGCTTGTGAATGAGTTTGACTGAGACTGGGCTCCAAACACGTAGCAGAACTGGCAGGCAGGGGTTCGGACACCAGGTACATTGGAGAGCAGGGAAAGGCAGAATGTTTGTCAGGCGGTGATACCAAACAGGACTGGCAGATGAGGACGAGGTTGGACGTGGTTGGCAACTGGCAAGGTCTGTGTGGTGAACCTGAGACACAGGCAAAAAATAGCTTTTCACTGTACACTGGGTAGAAATCAAGGTCAATATAGGTCTTGGAGATGATCTGAGTATATTTCTGTGTGTGCTGTGCTGCACAATGTCAGAGGACAGAATGGCTGAACGCCAGACAGAAAAACTGCCATTTGAAGACTTCAGCTGATAATGGGTCAGCCAGCTTACCTCTCACTTAGCCAGAGTGAGTTAGCCAGCTGACACAATCTAGAGTGATTCACAGTGACTTATGTTTTTTTTTTACTACTGTCATGGTAGAAAATATATTCACCAGAAGAAGAAGATATTCTTTAGACCCTGGTATGTTATGATAGAGAGACCATAATAGAAGCAGAGGGCAGAGGTAAGAAGGAAGTACAGTATATTTCTTTGTTGTTTGTCTTAGATATAGCTGAAGAAGAAGATGTGAGGGGGAGATTGAGGGGTCAGAGAAGGATGTGAGGAATTTTGAAGAAACCGATTCCCTCATGTACACCGCAGAAAAGAGTCAGTATTTGATGTTCTTCATGGAATATTTAATAAGGCATTTACCTGCTCTCCAGTTGCTTTGCTCCTCACAAATCCACAGAGCACTTGGACTGTCATCCTGAATGAAGGAGGCATGATCTCAACATAACTGAGACAGCAACAGAAGCTCTTTTGCCCTTTATCTACACTTATAAATTAAGCACAGAGTGAGCAAGCTTAGTTAACCTGTGCTGTGTGGACTTTGTTGACATTATGTTTCACTATCTTTTGTATAAAGGAAATACAAAAGGAACAAAGTGATCTGTTATCAGGAAAAAAAAAATACTCCCTGTTTTCTCCTATCGCATCATAATATCATCTAATACTGTCCTGCATGGAAAAGATACCAAACATAAACCCGCTAGAGTGTATGATTGAATCAAAAAGGCTGCTGACATTTGGCTTCCATCAGTGCCACCGTCTCTCAGATCCTTTATTGCTGTGTCTCAGAGCTGGCCCGAGGCTTCAGTGAACTAAGAGGCTGCTTGGGGCCACCAGGGGCCTCCAAATGAGCAAAGTAAACATGTCAAGTCTTTTGTGCAGCCAATTATCTGTAGATAACATCCATATTGGATAATTTTGCCCCTCAGGATTTACATCCAGTAACAACATTTAGTGCCAGTGCAGGAGGTACTGTCTCCTTTGTGTGTGGGCATCTGGTGGTTGAAGGGTTGTAGCATTTGACTTTCATGCAGGTGAGTGGAGTTCACATTTGCCTTTGTATCAATGGTAACAATGATCTTTCCCTATGCAAGGTGCCTAGTGCCTAAGCCTAACCATATCTTAACCACAGTAAAATTCTAATAACCTTTTGTTCCACACCTTAGCCATCCCATAGTTGAATGCACAGATATTGTAGAATGTCAGATTTTTTGAAAAGGTATTTGTAGATAATTGTTGATGTGCTCATACTGTGTGCCCACATGTTATAATACATGTTCAAACTTACAATCACTTTATAACTAGTGTGATGGTGGGATTTAGGAGGAGCTGAGGGTCAGTAGTGGTACATAACTAATACTCTTCTTTATGTATATACTTCTACTCCACTACATTTTAGAGGGAAATAATGTTGTTTTTAGATTTTTCTGACAGCTTTAGTTACTAATTACTAGTCATTTTTCTGTGTAATAAATACTTTTCCTTT
Organism: Seriola dumerili; assembly: GCF_002260705.1. Classification (NCBI taxonomy): domain Eukaryota; kingdom Metazoa; phylum Chordata; class Actinopteri; order Carangiformes; family Carangidae; genus Seriola; species Seriola dumerili. The sequence goes on along the minus strand of NW_019174343.1, from coordinate 4,513,382 downwards.
AATACTTGCCTACATTTTGCTGATAATACTTACTTTTACATCAGTGCCATCGACTTTACTTTTAGTGGAGTATTTTTACATTTCAATATTTTTACTTAAAGGTCCCATATTTTCCTTTTTTTTCCTGTGTATTATTTGAAGTGTTGATCCATAAGAAGATATATTTGTGGTTTTAAGAACCAAAAACCAGCTCAATGTAGTTTTACATCTCCTCTCTCAGGCTTTTTTCTCTGAACCTCTAGTTACAACAGGTCAGTGAGCCAATCCTAAGAGAGGAGGCTCTGAGCCTCTCTTCTGATTGGCTGACTGTTTTCTGAGTGATCGAATAAAGATAAAGTTGATTTCAGTCAAAAACTCAGAAAAACCAAATCCTGCAAGGTTGGATGGTGGGTCCAGGTGGGCGGGGCTTGGCGCATAACTGAGAGTGTTGACTGGTTTGTTGTGACATCGCAAAGTTACAGAAGTCCTGACAGCTCGTTTTAAGGCTCAGTTTCTGATTACAGGCTTTGTGCATTTCTCGGTGGACTGCGAGCTGTGATACTTTCACAGCATTAATATAAAACCTAGACCTGCTTTATAATCAAAAAAAGACATGAAAATCTCACTTTGTACGGTATGGGACGTTTAAATAAAGGATGTTATCCTGGTAGGGGTAGTAATCAAATCCAACATATTGTGTGGCTCCAAAAAGATTGGACCATCCCTGCTGTGTCTTACCAGGCATTCAAACTGAAACCAGCATTGTGCTGAGAAAATGCTGTTGTTTCAAGTACGGTTGAAACAATGAAATATGATCCAGGAAGGCCAGTTTGAATAATGGACTTTGAAGGCTTATCACATGCCAGAACACAAACACCACAACACCACAGGTAGGCATGTTTGCAATCAACAATAATGTTACCCTCTGTAATGACAATTGCAGAGTATACAGTAGAAATACCCCTTTCACATTAAACAATAATCTGCCTAGAATGTACATTCTTGAGCAAGGTTCAACATTTTGCTGAACAATCCCACGTTGTTTAGCCAGAGCCCCCTGTGATGGCTGCAGTGCTCTCATAGAAATGAATGAGGGTTCTTTCTTCAACACAGTGCAAATATTTGCCTGAACACAGCTTAATTCAAATGGTAGGCAATAGTTGCACCTATTTCCATGTTTGATCAGAACCATTCTTTTCAATTCTACATGTACATGCAGGAGATGACCAGTCTACCTGCAGTATCTGCATCTCCATTTTCTTTTTCTGACTGTTGCATCTGCTTCAAAAGCACTGACTGGCTTTGGACAGACACAAGATGTCAAGAAATACTCAAAACGTCCCTTCTCAACAGAGACAGACAGACAGTGAGGTGCCAACATGTTCTCATGATCTGTTTTCCTCCCACACTTCTATGTTCAAAGTGAACTGCTTCACAGGAACTCCAGACATGCCTGCAGACGGGCCGTAGGTCCTTTAAAATCAGTGGAGGAAACACTGCAGCTGGTCTCAGTCTGAGCACACACTCACACAGGTGTATCCTGGCTGCCACCCAGTGGCTCAACTACTGCATCACATTCATTTCAACCATAACTGTGAAGGCTTTTATTGCAGGTCAGTGTTATACAAGTAAATGCTTTACATTTTAGAAGAACAACATCCTGAAGTGCTATGGGAATATTAAGGGAACAACACAGTGGAGCACAATCACTGAGTTTCTGCACTACTGTGTGCAATGTTTCAGACCTTTAAAACTAGTCTGAGATTGTTATATTTTGCTCAATTGATAAAAAATGTTTTTAATAACAACAAGAAGCCAGAAATCAGCTTTATTTTAGATCAAAAACATGGTTTCAGTGTTGTATGTTTGTGTCTGTTTTATCCTGGAAAAAATATAACTTCTATAGTTCTCTAAATTATCTCATTTCCCAATATCTTATTGCTTGAATTATTGCAGATTCCTGGACTGGTTCTGAACTTAAAAGGATGGGCTGAGAATTCCTTTAATTTCATACTTTTTAGTTATGTCTTTGTAGGTTGCCTGGCAACTGCTCTCGCCCAAGAAATAGTCCGGCAAATAACCACCTGCAAAATGGTGCTTTTGTATGGATTAAACAAAAAAGTTAAGTGAGTTTATGTAAGGTTTTTTTTTATTTGATCTGGACCAACTAAGCAGAACACAGTTCTGAGGTGAAAAGCAAGTCTTTTATTGCAAATTTTGTTGAATTTGGAGGACTTGGGCTGGTGATGTCAATGAAGGGAAGAGGCTGTAGGCAGCCTTACTATTAATGACGGAGGTAGGGCAAACAGGCAGGAATCCAAACACAGCACAGGAAACAACAGGGTTACTAATAAGTCCAAAAATACACAGAGCAAAAAGAGATTCTACATGAGAGCTTGATTGTAGCGTTAGAACCACCCAATGTGCCGGAACAAGCTGGCAAAGAACAGTGAGTTGAGCCAGTCCTTGTATACCGCAGCTGGTTGAAGAGTTGATTACATGATGTGGAGCAGGTGAGTATGGAGACTGGTGGGAGCAGGATCCAGTAAGCCAAGCCAAGCCCAGCTGAACACACACACACACACACACACACACACACACACACACACACACACACACACTAACAGAAAGGCCATTTGTTATACTGATGAGTTTAAACACTCTCCGTGTTTGCTTTTCTTTGCTTTTTTACACAAAGAGAGCACATAATTCATAATAAAGTTTATGTTAATCCCAGTTCATTTTAGAACTAATTCCAAGACTTCAACACCTTTGAAAGGTAAATACTCATCATTTATCACTGGACTGTGTATGTAGCCTACCTCATGTTGATGCTGAAGCCATGGTTTGTGATTCCCACTAAAACTGGATTTTGTGATTCTGAAAATATAGTAAGTAATTTTAATAGAAGAGCTATTGTCTAAATAATACACTGCAATTTGACTGCCACTTAACCATTTTTGCATCACATTACGTCAACTCAACGCCTGGAACTGAACACCACTGAATACATTTGATGCAGCCATATGGGAAATCAAGAGAAAAAAAAACAGAAAAAACAGCCACCGTGTTGAGCAGCCTGTGGTGAATTCATAGATCCATCACTTTACTTATCCTCAACCCCAGCTTGAATTGATTTGTCAACTTCTGTTCCTATAAGCCGGGAGTGTGTAATTCGTGCTGCTAATAGACTGACTGGCTGCCAGTTAACCTCCATCAAGGACCTGCCCAACACTGGAGCAGTGGAGTACATCACTGCTGACCATGCAGCCACAGATAAACAGCCCTATTCCATTAAAATGGCCGCATGGCATCCCCTGTCAGAACTCTGTCGATCATTACTGCCTTTGTTTAGATCTGGATTTTTACTCAAGTTTTCCAAACTGGTTTGTGGACAATACAAAATGTTGAGTAAATTACAGTTTTAAATGAATCTCATTGCTGATAAAGGTCAGTTTAAAATTCATTATGAAGCAACAATCCTCTTTTTATATATAGGTCAGGCTCCTTAGCAATTTATATGAAAATTAGACAAGGCACATTATTGTGAAGAAAGTCTCATTTAGCAGAGTGTTTGTAAGTGTCATACCAGCCAACTCCAAACATAAAGGCGGTGCACAGTTTTTATTTGAATGTAGATGTAATTGGTAGAACCTATTGTTTTAGAGCACAGCATTGTTCAGCTATTTCTATAACCTGTATAACAGATCTGAAAAATTCCATTAATGTTGCGAATGAAATCATTGACTTCAGTGCGTGTGTAAAGTCATACACACACACCTCAAGTATTTCAATAGAGCCATCCTGTTCAAAGTTGACTCTGTGATGCTCTGCAGTAGTGAAAGAGCTCAGCTACTGAAAATATTCCCTCTGACGTAAGTAAGTCCTGCAAAGTAATAGAAGAATAATAAAATAACAATATCAATAATGAAAAGTAAATGGTAAAAACACTTTTCAATACATCCATTCACCCTTCACACACGTACTGTGTTTTCTTCTACAGATACAGTGCTTCTACTATACACACACACTCATACACTGATGGAACTGCCATCAGAGACAATTTGGGATTCAGTGTCTTGGCCCATGTGTTGAAGTACACATGGACTGGAGGAGCCGGGGATCGAACCACTGACCTTGTGATTAGTAGACAACCCTCTCTACCTCCTGAGAAAACTACAGACCGTCATAATGTACTTATTCTGCTTTTTTTTCACCCTTTTACAGTTTTGTAACAGTGTTATAGAGATTACATTTCTGGCACCAAAGAATTATTCTAATGAAACGATTAATATATCCAACCACAAACAACAAGTGCATCTTATGAACTTGAACTATTATAAATTAGAAAAAAAACTGCTTTAAGTTTGTATTCTTAATATGCTACGTGTTATTCTTAAGTAGCCTTATTTTAAAAATGTATTTATATATTATTTAACCAGTTACCAGTGCAAAGTGAAATGTGCCGAAAATTGTGTCATTTCTATGGAAGCCTCGTACTGACATTAAATTATGTTTTGACCTATCATCCTTTTATTATTTTACAGTCCATAAAATTACAATTGTACAACTACAGAAAAGTAGTTGTATTATAATATGTAAGGTAAATGTACAGAATATTATACAATATATTCTGTGTAGATCATTGTTTATTTAATTCACAGGAAAACTCTCTATGACATTTTTTAACTTGCCAGTTTTACTATAACAAAGATTTCCTGTATATGAATATACTGAAAACAGTCTGTTTACATGTTTGCTTTTTAGAATCTGTAGCAGAACTAACCTGCAATATATATTTTCGAATTCAAAGTCAAAGACAAAGTCAGCATCACTTATTATATTAGTGCCCATTTCTGTGTTTCAGGTACCACAGTACACTACGGTACAGCTCAGTGCCAATAGCTACCGCTCTCACTACTGCTCTGATCACTCCCCGCTGGTGTTAACCACTGCATACCACTTCATAAAAAAAAAAAATTATTCAAGAGGGAAAATAAAGCTCTTGTCTTCCAGCTGCCTACAGAGAATTGCTCTTGTGCAAAAGTTTGTACAGAGGATGTTAAATATAACATTTACAGTAGCTTCCTCCATTTTGGACTCTCTGGCTCTCTGTACCCTCAAACGATTGCACAATCATGACGGCTCACTATTGGTCAGTGAAGGCATGAATTTGCAGGTAGAAGTTATCCAAAGCTGAACTGAGGAGCTGCTGATCCAGCTCTACACTGTAGTCACTGAGTCTGTTCTCTGTTTCTCCTTCACTGTCCGGTTTGGAATAAGCAGCAGTCAACAATAACTGACTTCCTGTTGTTTTCAGAACACCTTCACTGCTTCAGGAAGCAAGAAGGAAAATTACTGCAGATCCTTCACATCCTGGACATAACCTGTTCCTCTTCTCTGACTCCTCTCCTCTGACAGGAGCTTTCCACACAATCACTCTGATGAACAGTTGAATCTGTCTTATAATGTCAGAAAACAATCCCTGTTCAATAACCCTGTAAAACTAAAATATCTACTGTACCTGCAAATTGTAAATGATATATTTTGCACATACATATATATCATCATTATCTAATATAAATCTAAGCATGGACATGTATACATGGATATACATAACCACCTAATTCATGTATTTAAAGTAACTTTTACCTTGTTTTAGGCTCTCTTTCTATCCATCTTCTGAAAAATGTTCACAAATTTCTTGTACGTGTACTCATTCTTGGCCAATAAAGCTAATTTACTTTGGTAATGTGTAAAATTCCCAGTTTAGACTTGACCAACTAAGTGAAATGAAAATGGACACAAGACAACAGACCAAGACTGTATAGTTAAAAAAAAATACTCTATTAGACAACTTCCACTAAAACGAGTGAATAACTAAGCAACCAGAATTACTGTCTCATGGTTATATGCCCCATTCAGGCTAGTTTCAGATTACATCGCTGTTTATCCAGCCATATAAAATACGAACCATTTGTGTGAAATTTTGTCATAACTGCTAAGATACTGAGTCTTGAGTAATGGCTAAAAAGTGACCTTGACCTTTGACCTTCGACCACCAAAATTGAATCAGTTTGTCCTTGAGTCCAAGTGAATGTTTGAACCAAATTTGAAGGGATTCCCATGAGGAGCACATGTTTTGTGAGGTTACCTTGACCTTTGACCTTTAGCCACCAAAGTGGACATTTGTGCCAAATTTGAAGAAGTTCCTTCAAGGCGTTACAAAGATATCACGTTCACAAGGCCAAAACTTTATTTTTTGAGGTCACCATGTCCTTGACCTTTGACCCCCAAAATCTAAACAGTTCATCCTTGAGTCTTATCGTGTCCATGAAAATGGAACAAACGGACAACCCGGAAACAATATGCTTCCAGCTCTGGCTGTCACCGGCGCAGAGGCATAAAAAAAAGGTCAAAGACGGGAGTTAAGAGTCAGTTGCTGGTCAGCGATTCGTGGCTGGTCGGTCACTGCCCCGTGGACCAGCTGCTGCTCTGCATTATGCAACTCTCTGGACACTGACCCAGCCGTTCCATATGCTGGAGACCAGCAGCACCTTCAGCCCAAGCACACCTGTACACCATCAGCCAATCACCATGCAATTCACCCCATCTCACACATGAACACCACACCCACAAGACAAACACATTAGGTGCTTAAATAATAGTGTTGATAACTGCACTCAAAATCAGGACAATACAGGAACCAAAAAATTCTGTAGTAACAAATCTAGATGGGAGGAGAGTTGTTATTTTTAATATGTTTTAGTTCTTGGCAGTTGACAGCGTCTTCTAAGTTAATGATCCCTCAACAGAGTAATATTATACATATACTTAATATACTTTCTGCACAGCTTGACCTGTGTCCACAGTGCAATTGAAAACTGAACAGAAAAGAAAAAAATTCAAAGCAATTCCATGAGAAGTATATACAAAGTATATAAAAAATCCAGCTGAGCTTTTGTTTCAGAAAAACATTCCGCAAATGAAAATGTCTTTTTAACTATACTACGTACAAAAGATTAAATAATGTTGTTTGGCAAAAGTGAATCCTGTGATTTTAATAATGTATTGCGTACAAGTGGAAGTGTTGGTGAAGTTAACCTACATGCACATTTGTAGCGTGTTCTACAATTAAACTGAATCCACCGTTGCTGGGCTGAAAAGCTCCTGTAAAGACTGCCCTCTGCTGGACACCTGGGACATGTACACCATTGTTTTCAAATTCTACTGTCACATGAAAACCTTTTCAGTGCTTTTTGTGGGGAATAACATTGAGTTAATAAGGGTTTGGCAAATTCTACAATCCCTGGGCTTTTAAAAACACATTCACTGTAAACCTCAGAAAAGTCAGAAGTACCTGGTGGCCACATTTAAAAGCTCACTGATCTTATTTCTCAATTACTGCAAAATGGCAATTATATGGTTCTGCTAATTCAAATTAAAATACATCTACTTTTGCTACTGCTGCTAAATAATAAAGGTGATTTATATCAGGTCCCCAGGTACTTGAACTAATGTCTGTAACCTTAGTTAGTTGGTACCAATTGCTCTAACTATAATAAGTCCAGTACCCAGGGGAAAAAGAAATTATAGGTCAGAAGCATAAATATCAACTGTCATTAAACCTTAAGAAAAGATCGTGATATAGGGGGCTGGAGCCATTTCCATTATGTTGCATATGCTAGACTGTGTATGCTAATTTCACATATAACATTCACCAACACATATTACTTAAAAACTCATCCAACTGGAGATGAACCGCTCTTTGATCTTTTATCTTTTTGGTCTTTTGATCTTTGTATCTCAGGTTAATTAGTGATAGTAGCCCTGTTGCCATACGCAGCAGACGTGGACTTTTTATGTCTCTGTGCCAGCGACAGCCAGGGCCGGACGCATATTGTTTTTGGCTTGTCCGTCTGTCTGTCCCATTCTCGTGGACACAATATCTCAGTAATGCCTTGATGGTACTTTTTCAAATTTGGCAGAATTATTCACTAGGATTCAAGGATTTACTGATTAGATTTTTGGGGTCAAAGGTCAAGGGGTGTGGTGACCTCACAAAACACAGTTTTGGCCATGTGAATGCGATATATCTGTAACACCTCGAGGGAATTTTATTCAAATTTGGTACAAACGTTCCCTTGGACTCAAGGACAAACTGATTAGACTTTGGCGCTCAAAGGTCAAGGTCATGGTGACCTCAAAAAACACTTTTTAGCCATTACTCAAGACTTCACACAACAAAATTTCACACAAATGGTTCATATTTTATATGACTCTGGATAAACAGGGATGTAACCTGAAACTAGTCTAAGTTTTAGTTTCAAAATGCATCTCTTTTGCCAAGTTTACTCCTGCCACCCAACGCCTGAAATGGAAACGCTGGAAATGCTGTTGGACCCATTTTTGGTTTGAAAACTCTGGGATTATATTACATGTCAAATAACAGTGGTGAAAGCAACATGGAAAATAAATTACAAGCATATTTTCTGCAACTGATCAACTGCTGAGTAGAAAACCTGCTTCCTGTTTACACCACCTTGCGCATGCCCAGTGTACGTGAACATGTGTGTATGCGTTTCAGGTGTGTTAGTATGGACGGAGATCGTTTCTGATACGGAGCTAAAACGGTCATCTGGATGGGAGATCGTTTTCATTTTAAAAAGCAGTTATTGTAGACGTTGCCTGAGTATGAGCTTCTGGGTCCTACTCTGTAACCACCATTGTTAGAAACATTTAGGACACATGAAAGCAGAGAACTGTGGACCGAGTCCGTAAAAGGAGATGGAGTACATGAGTTTGTTTTCCTGTAATTTTAAAGCTTTTTATTATTAATGTTTTACTGTGTTCATGTTCATGTTTAGTAGTTTGTTCATTTCAGTTTAAACCAGTGTTTCCTGTCAAGTGTCTTTTTGTAACATGTTTTCCATATAGTATTTCAGTTAATCCACATGTATTGTTAGGTGGATTATCTACACACAATAAATTGCTGATATGGATATTAAATGTAAACAGACAGAAAAACAAAGTAAATATCAATGATGTTTCATTGAAAACCAACAAAAGAACATTCTTGAGTCACGGTACAATAGTAAGTTCAAGATTCTTTTTTTCATTGCACATTTGCATCGCTTTTTTTTCCAGCTCCATCTGTTTGTGTTGCTTGCCCCCACTTCTTCTCCACGGCTCTCACCTGCTAGAAGACGAGTGCAGATGAGTGCAGAGCTGGCAGGAGCTCAAAGTGGAAAAAATAACCCACAAGAGGTGCTGTGGGTGGAGGTTAACTACACTGTATATGGAGGGATGCAGGAGCTTTAAAGCCATGCAAAAATATACTTGGCAACTTGAACAGTGACACACACTTCATGCACTGACAAACACACACTCCACTGAGTATAAACACATGATGAAACGTGTAATGGAAATGGAATCAGTTACTCATTACAAGGTGTTTAGAGAAACAAACCTTTAATTTTCTGAAAGTTGAAGACATTTGTCTCCATTTTCTCTATATTACACTTCATGTGTTCAAACGGCCATTTACAACAATATTTCATAAAGCATGTCTCACACCTATGGATAGAAATTATAACAGCATACTGCTGTCACATCAGTGGCATGTCAGTGCAGTGATTAATCTGTCAGAGATGTAATCTGAGAGATTGATGTAGGTGCAGGACGGAATAAAAAATAGAATAAAAATAGTCAGATCCTCTTGAAGGTCTCCTCACAGGTACAACCCTTGTTACAGAGGTTCAACCTACAACTTGACAAAGGTTTTCCTGAGAGAATTTTTACTACTGAGGATTAATCAAAAATAACAGAATTAAAAAAAAGTTTTCTTAACGAAAGCCTTGAATTTCACACACAGAATGAAAAGATGTCAAGGGTATTTTTTCTCTCCAAAAGTCTGAAATGAATCAATGAAAGTTGGAATTTGAAGATTATCTTCAGATATTTTAATATATTACAGTACTCTTAGTCAGATGGAAAAGCTTAAGACTCCTTAGTAACTTCTCAAGTGCCAACAGTAATTATTTGTAGCCTGGTTCCAAACCTCCGAATCACTGACACATATCTAATTTGTTCAGGAATTCAGATTGGCAAAGGTGAAGTTTGGGTTTTAACTTTGGTAGGGGCAGTTTTTGTACTTGCTCTGTAATCTTTTTCTCCTCCATATAGCCTGAACCTCATTATGCATTTGTTTAACTTACCTACACATGAAATTTCTTATGAATTGTTCTATGATTTTAAACAGATATTAAACATTTTACTTTATTTATAGAAATCTGAGCCTAAAATTAGTTTAAGTGTTACAAGTGTCAAAAATAAATGTATCATAGCCTGCGGTAATGTGCTTATTTACAGTCAGTTTCAGAGAGAACGTTAGGAGCAACAGAATATCTTTCTTATTTTGTCCCTCACACAGCGCACAGCCTCAATGTGGATAACAAACTGCTGCTCCACCTTAACCAGCTCCACTGGAAACAAGAAACAAGAAAACTATCTAGGCACCTTTAAATTAAAGTGTTTGTAGGAGCTGCTACCTCAGCCTCTGTGTCGCCTGAAAAATGACATGGATTGAATTAATGTGTCACACACTACTGGTTAATTAGGACACAATAAAGTACAACAAAAACCAAATTAATTCAGACAGATGTCTAAAGAGAGTAGTTTTTACCATTGCTTGTATATAAATAAAGGCCATTTGTGTCTTCAATTACTCTTTACAGCAACACTCTCTCTATATCTCTATACTCATCTCTATAAACCCTTCACCCCCAGGCAAACCTTCCCTCTTCACAGTGTTTCTTTTAATCAGCACTCCCTCCCACCTCCATCTGCAGCAGACGTCTGTCCTTGAAAGCCCTGAGTCAAAAACACCCTGCCAGACGTCCAGAGAACTCTTGGTCCCGCCAGTGGATGGTGGTAATTAGTGTCAGCAAGCCTAATTAATGTCAAATCTCCTGGACGAGGTAGAGCCCTGAAGAAACAACACAGCCTGTGCCTTGTCAACCAGCACACAAACACTTCAGCAGCCTTCTGTAGGAAGCTGCAGTTAAATATTCTGTAGTGACAAAGGGAAATGTAAAAGAGGGTGCAAATTATTATCAACACCATTCTTGAGAATTAAACTTGTAAAATAGTTACATAACAGCAACACACAGCCAGCTTAAGTTTGCAGCGAGTGGCAATCTTTAAACTTACCAGTGCCACAGATGCCATTATCTCAGATGTTCAATGTGACTACAGATCCATAAATCCACTTAGAAAACAGAACTTGCCTGAGAAACCTCCTATTTTTCTTCAGCGGAGTTTAGTTTTCTGTACATGGATTGCAAACATGAATATGCTAATAGGGATACTTTTAATGGTGCCGATTTGTATATATGTAAACAAATATAGGCTAAAACAATGGGGTCAAATGAGAATACCAGTACCTACCTGTAGCTGACATTACATTAGCACATCTCCTGATGGCTTCCATTTTTTCTGTCATCGCATTGGTTTCCAAATAGACCCATATGTTGGTTGGTTTGCTGCGCCAATTTAAAAAAGAAGAGAAAAAAGGCAAAGCTCTTGATGCAGAAAAAAACTTTAAAACTTTAAGATGTACTTTAAATCCAGGTGGGATTTAAATAACTGAAGGATCAGAATGTGACCAGAAAACTACTAGTAGTGTCTTAGATGGTAGACAGTGGTCTAGATGGCATTAAAGACTCTGGAGAAGGTGGACAACATAACAAGGTTTTGGGCAAGAAAAGCACATTTAATAGATAATGAGAGCTTATATGACTCATTCACTTGTTTTGAGTAGTCCTGCCATGACACAATGCTCCGTAAAATCATGCACTATGATTTGCGTGTGGTGGACTCATGAACAGAGATGTTACCCAGCTCAACGGTGCCTTTAGCTGCTACACTGCGCTTCTTTTACCTCATTGGCCATTCTGTGGTGTGCTTGTGGACTCATTGCCCCATCATCTCCATTTAAAGACAGTTTGTCTAAGTGTGGACTTGAATATCTGAACTCTTCAAGATGACTTGAAGATCTATGCCTGACTATTGTCTCTTGACTAGCCTCTCCCCGTGTGTATCTCACTCTCTAACTCGAATTGCAGTAATTGGCTGAGTAGCATCACATGACCAGTGCCACGAAGGCCAGAAAAGCTGCACAGGTAAGATTAGAAACGCTCTATCAACATTTAATAAATCTCAATATTTACAGGTTATAGGGTCTGGAATCGGGATCCACAGTCCACCTATTAGTGACCTTGTGCCTAAAGGTACAGAATCTTTTTCAAACCTACACTAAATATTTGAATGATGTATTCAATACGGATTTGAACAATACAGTTGTTTGTGTGTTGTTAGTGAAGATTAATTGTGTTTATTCATTATTGTAGCTTAGATGAAGATCAGAGGAAGACTTGCCTACAGTAAAATCAGATAATTCCATAGGGTTCACTTACATTGTCTTCTACTGTTCTGTAGAGATGAACTTTATTTGGTTTGATTACTGTACCACCTCACCACGTGGGTACCTGTATTTCCTCAGTAGTGTGTAATAGCAGCAGGAAAACCATTGGAAATACAACTGCAGAGTAACAGACACAACCACATCTGGGAGAAATCCTGGTTAACTGCTGTGAACTCAAGCGGACTACACCTGCTGTCCTCTGTGAAGAATCAAGATAGATAGATAGATAGATAGATACACACTTTCCAGAGGCACATTGGTTCCTTTAAGGTACTTAGCTGCAAACCATATGGGTTAGAAATTCTGACTAGATATTCACGGTTCCAGGAGAACAACTCCTAATGTTTTTTGGTGATCCCCTTATCTCCTACCTTTCCTGCAGTGTCACACACAAGTCATATTTTTAGCTTGTACATGCTAAAAACCTTATCCTGCAGATTGCCGTGAAATTTACAGAGCACATTTCACTCCCCAGGGGAAAAACCTTTTTTAACTTTAGACTCCATTATCTTTCCCTTAGCAACAGCCAGGACAAATTCTAACACCACTAACCCTCTAAAATACCAAAACACTTGTATTGTTTGATGTAACTAACATTGAAGCCTGTAGGTCCAGCTAGCAGGACTTAGCAGTCCCCTCAACATCACATACTGTCTAAGGTAATTTCTAGCACTGATGCAGGGACTAGTGTGTGCATGTGTCTCCATGTGCAGCAGGGATAATTATCTGTGCTCCATGTGCTGTCTGACAGAGGAAAGGGAAAAGTTCGTTATTCAACTCAACTCACTCCAATTACAGAAGTTGTACTGAGGGAGAAAACTCCTCACCTCACCTCACTGTCTCTCTGAGTTAAACTACTGTACCAGGACCCACCTGCTTGTCTGTCTGGGCGGTCTGTCAGACTTTCCGGATGACTTCCCAGCAAGATGTCTGTCTGTTTTTTCCACCTCATGGAGCTGACTGTTGGATCAAACGCTCCTGATATAATTTTATATATCATTGTATTTTTCCATACAGAAGCCTTTTATCTTCATGTTGTCTCTTGTTTGGTCGTACTTCATGAACTGACTATACTACTAAAAACCTAGTCAGTAAATTACATGAGTGTGTGGTATTCAGTGAGAAACCCTCACTTTTGTGTTGCGTGTTAGCTGTCTGCTTGGCGTGCCCTGTGGCATTCTTGCCTCTATCTATCCATCTGTCTTTCTCATTTCGCTTATCTGTCAGTGTGTCTGGAATTCACAGGGGCAGACAACACTGCAATCAAACAGCTTGCTCAGTATCATCTGCTTGCAAACTCAATGTAATGGAACTGTTAACATATCAAAACAGTGTACAGCAGAGAAACCAAATCACAGCGGCCTTCTTACTATTAATTCACCCCTTTGTTCTTTCTTTCTTTGCAGCCATCTGTCTGAACCCCAACACTCAGCACTCATTCTCCTTTCATCTCTGTGTTTCTAAAGCCAGCATTGCATTATTCATTATGAAAATTGACTTGTTGGTTGATCTGGGCTTTCACACAACCATACACACACACACACACACACACACACACACACACACACACACACACACACACCTAATTCGTCCCTTTTTAGTTGAAGGAGCAAGAGCAAAATCCGAGATAATGAACAAGGTGACATTGCGTATCAGCAGAACCTTTTTCACAGTAGGCATTTTGGCCATGGTGAAACTGATAACATTAAAACAACTTCATTCACTTTAGATGAGCTAGTTCCTGGGTGCTGGTATTGTGCAGTTGAGCCATCCTTAACTAAAGTTGTTTCACCTGTGCTTTACCTGCTTTGATAACTCAAAAGCTGTGTCCCAATTCAGGGACCGCATACTTTTAAGGTAGCACTTGAAGACCGATTGCATCACAGCAGCACAACTGCCCCATTTCGAAGGCTTCTTCAAATGTGGCAGAAAGATGCAGCCTTTTTTTCCTGGTCCACAAAGGATAGCACAGGTGGATCCTTTGTGGCCCAACCTATCCCAAGATTCATCAAGCACCAGTAACGAAAGCAAACAACACCAACAGAGAGCGTGAGGATGACACTTTTAAATGTAAGTATTGTGTTTCAGCCCAATTCAACAGCTGATGGTGTAACTGTTAAAACCACAGGCCTTAAAACCTCAAGTCTCATTTTTGTTGGGCCTGCAGTCTTTGATGGCTATGAAGTCCCATACCTTTGTAAATTACATCCTCCAAAGGATGCAGCCTGGATTTATGAGACAGCTAAAATGTCTTCTGTCAAGGTCTGTTGGCTGTAAGGTGACACTGATTACAAAACAATTACCCATTAGCAGATTTTTTAGATAGATTGTTAAATTGTTAGAGTCCCAGTCTCAGATACTACTAATTCACTATGTCAGAGTTTAGAGTAACGTTAGCAATCAGAGCAGAGCTAAGTTTTCACGTTCAAGTTTCAACCATCATTGCAATTACAATACAGGAGGTTATAGTACACCCTCTGAGCAGCACTACTTCTTCATGTCTGACTGGACACTAGTGACTCAGTATAGGAAAGTGATGAGACGGGCTGGCTGGACCAGGGCTAGCTGGTTAGCATGCTAACTTTAGTTAGAAGGGATAGAGACAAGAGTTAACACTGACATTGCTTTCCACCTCTGGAGACAGCTCTTGACGAGTAAAGGAATGAAGTTTGATGCTGAACTCACAATGTTTCTTCTAGACTGGTAAGTAGACAGCTGTTAATGCTAACGTTGGCAATGTAGCAACAGCAAAATTACCTCTTTTAGCATTAGTTAAATCTGTCAGTAACTGTCATTTCAGCTGGGAAATTAGACAGTTGTTGACTATGTCTGTTTTTATTTCTATCTGATATCAAGGATTCACTACTTAAGACATTACCATGACTTTTGAGTCTGCTACTGTCTTGCAAGCTTGGCAGGTGTAGCAGCAGGGCTTTGTAAAGCTTTCAGCTGAATATTGGCACTGGTAATATAGCTCTGTTCAGCACTGATGCTTTCTGTCAGACATTTTATAAAGTACATCAGTAATATCATAAATTTCATCGTTTTGTACCTTCCCCAAGTATCTTTGAGTGCATATTCTGTAATGTACCCTGTGGCTGCCTGACAGATGGTACTGCCTGGTTGGTTTCTGTGCTAAAGGGTGTTCAGAGACAGTTTCCAGTCATACGGAATTAATTTCCTCTGCACAGCAGCACAACATGGGGCTAACATGAGCAAGCAGAAAACTCCTGTAGGTTAAAGTTGGCATACTGGATATTTCCAGGACACTAACATGATTTTGATCATTTTATCTGGCAACCAACATTACTTTTCTCATCTGATCTTGCTGAGGTATTTTTGTAACCCATTAGTTTCTCATTGAAATGTTTCTCAGTGAAATGTAAAAAAAATGGCCACTTCATTCTGGAAAATAAACTTACGCAGAAAAACGAAATGCTTTTGTCAGTTGCACTACAACTAGGAGAGCTATATGTTGCCCAATTGGCCTCTCCAAAGCTGGTCATAGTTAGATCAGAGTAGCATTTATCTACTACCAAGGCTTTTGTCATCTAACCACATTACAACATTTGGGTCTGTCAAAAACCTCCCCATTAATTAAGTTCCCCTGTTGACATTTCGTTGTGTAAAAGCAATAAAAGAGCAGCCATATGGATAAAACAAGCCAGCTAAGTGATGGAAAAGTGAAATTCAGGACACTGTAAGAGTTCTCTTGAAGTCAGGAGAGTTTATATAAGACTTTGGGAAGTAGGAAGCTTGTGTAATACACTTTTTACACATTTACACAATTGGAACATTGATTAGGATCTATTCATGTGTAATAGCTTTTTTCCTAAATCAGGTCCTAACCCTTACCCTAAGATAGGATCTACAAGTTAGGAAGTTTCTGTAACAAGGCCACAGGAGCCTCTTTAGAGAACTTTAACTGCTGCAGTTTATGAACTTTTAATATTATTTTACTGTTTTTCTGGGCTCTTGCTTCATGCTTGCTGGTTTATTCCGTCCTGTGTGTCCATGAGAATGCGAGTACTCATGCTGTTTAAATTATGTGTCTTTTAATAAAAGAGCAGTCATGCATCCTGATTATATCCTGCATCTGATGGAGGGGTTGTCATGGAAGTGGCAGGAAATTAAAAAATACCAGAAATGGTAATGAGCTGAGTCTGGCACTTGTGGTGTACTTCATGCTTAGTTGTGGGTTGTTGGCCACCAGCTGCCGCGCTTCAGCCATATCTCTTGGCCCAGACTTAGCCAGACTCTTTCCAGAACTATCGGTCCATTGTATCTCACGGCCAAGATGTCGATGTTGGGCCAAATATTTGTGTTCAGGCTGGGTAAAGTTAAACACGTGTCCAGCCAGTGATGAACAGATTCTTGGATTTTCAGTCTGGTGTCTGATTGGCAGGACAGCAGTGAGTTTGTCTGTACTTTTCCTGATTTGTAACCCCTAAAAATATTTTCTTGACACTGTATTGTGCTGTGCATGAAGGACAACGATCATAGTTTTCACTTGCTGAGTTGAACTAGACAAATCTCCTTTTGTGATCAATATAGCTCCTAGATATAATTAATAAATTACACCACTTATATAAGTGATGTAATTTAAATAATCACATTACTTATTAAACATACGGTCTATGCTGTGTGATGTAGTGCCACTTAATATTATGTTTTATAAAACATAAAATAGCTCCTTCTGACATCAAGGGAAGTGCTCTTTATTTCAGGTGAGGTGTAGTCCGTTCATGGATGCAAGTATAGAGCCTACAATATCTCAGCATAATGTATGGTTAGTGTTAGCATGAGACACCAAAGATGACAATCTACCAGCTCACAAATCTGAATTAATTGTGAATTTTCACTGGTGGCAGTTACAATGGATGTTTTTGAATGGCAATAGTAAATACAAAAGCTGAATGTAAAATTGGAGACTGCATCTTTGCTGCTTTAATTTCACCCTGAGCCAAAGCAAATACCAGAGATGCAGGGGAGAGGTACTGTTACTGAAAATATCCCTCCTGTCTGTACTGGAGGTGGTGCAGCTGTTGGGAGAGAATAGAGGTCTCAGCAGGCCTGAAAGGCAGGAGGAGGTGTGTTCTATCCTCCTGCTGAGAGCAGGGCTATTCTGTGGCGCTTCATCTCTCACTGTGTTGTTCAATCCAAAGGGGAAACTCCCCCATCTGTTTCACACTGCAGGGAAAATCTCAATTGGCTGAATGAGACGACCTCAGTGATCCTGACAGTCTGAGAGCTTCATGTGATGGAGGGTAGTGCGCGTGGCTGTGTGTTTCTGTGTGTGTGCCAGTGTGTGTGCTGTCTCTGTCATCTCATAGAGGCAGTTGTATAATAGATTGCACTGGAAACAACCAAATGTACGTACAAAAACGAGTGTTAAGGACATGAGAATACTCTGTTCTATGTTGTTAATTATTGAACAGACTTCTAACATTTATTTGCTGTTTGCTTTTTCTGCATGGTTGTTTGTTAGTATTGGTGTTAGCAGTGGACAGTCTAAAAAGAATATGATTGGTACAAATCTATAGCTGGGACGTTCCCCAGGAAGTAGGGGCCTTTGCAGGACTGCAGGTACAATGGTCTAAACCTAGCCCTCAGAATGCCCCTTCTTGTTTTCATTGTGCTTCAGCACAGTAACATCAAGTTACAGAAGAAAAAAATCTAGAGAGAATTGGAAACAACAACCTTCAATGACAAGGTATATGCAAAAATCTCCTGCAGGTTTTGCGAACTGAAGATGAGGCAGACGTACTCTCTTTATGTCTCTCCCTATCTTTTTGATGGTGTGCAGCAGTGAAAGGTGGGCAGCCACGTGGTGGACCCCCATCCACATACTGCACATATAGATACAGAATCATCAGTTGTTAGGGCTTCTTTCTTTAAAACTAGTTTGACTGCAACTCCTAATATCTGATCCAACCCCTGTGGGTCATCTAGGCAGTGTCTCTAGTTCTCCATGCTTAGAAAGGTTATTGTCTTTCGCAGCTCGTAGCCTCCGTAGGGTAACTTTCATGGTGAAATAGCTCAGATGGGAGAGCGCTAGACTGAACATGTAAAGGTCCCTGCTTTGAACCCGGGATTCAGCGGCTGATGTGCTGTCTTTCAATGGGGCATTGACTTAGTGGTTAGAGCTGCTCATTTGTATTAGTCTGGATAGTTCTAATCAATATGGTGGCCCTGAACTGCAAAACACATTTAAAGAAAGAGATGAGAAAACAATAGTTTTCATAAATAGTACTTACAATATGTGACATGGTTCCCCCTGGAATTCATTGTCACACATTGCTACTTCTTCTGTGGTTATAACAAAAAGACACCAGTGACAGACCCATGGATATAATTAGTTTACATGTGCCACATATCACTCTAAGGTAGAGCAAGGTGCTTTCTGAATAGCCACTCAGTATTTTGAATCAAACGATCTAACGATAGTGGGCAACTCTTGTGGTTTGTGAAATTTTGACTAAAAAGTTCCCATGTTTCGCACCGGTTAGCTTCCATATCTGCAAGTTAAAGTGCCGAAATAGCTCAGTTGGGAGAGCGTTAGACTGAAGATCTAAAGGTCCCTGGTTCGATCCCGGGTTTCGGCAGTTAGTTGGCTCTTTTTACTTGTCGCATTACCTTAAGGGTTAGAGCTTTTGCCTTTTATCACCCTTAGGCCCTTGTCTGTTGACACTGCTACGCACAAAGTGGAATGTTAATCCATGGTTCGCCTCTTCTGACATGGATCATCTCTGCAGTGCAGCATGTGACCTGCCAAGTGGGAGATACGTCACAGAGAGGAAATTCAGGATCCTAAGCGGTCTGTTTCAGCCACCGATGTAGGCAGTTCAGATATACAGCTTCAAATTCTGACTGCCCTTCTGAGTCTGTCAAAGAGGATTGACAGGTTTGAAGCTCATCTGTCTTGTTCCTCATCTTTACCTCCTGGCCAGTAATGTGTTCCTCCACTTGGGCTTCTGTGACATGGGGTAGAGGACGCTACAGATGAGGCAGACAGGTTGTCTCTTTTTATCTCCCTATCTTATTGATGGTGTGCAGCAGTGAAAGGGGAACGGCCACCTGGTGGATCCCATTCAGATACTGCAGTCATAGATGCAGAATCAGCAGTCGTGGGGGCATTTCCCTCAAATGCACTTACTATGGGGCTTCTTTTATCAAAAAAAAATTCCCATGTTTTGCACTCCTTAGCTTCCGTATTTGCACACTAAAGTGCCGAAATAGCTCAGCTGGGAGAGCGTTAGACTGAAGATCTAAAGGTCCCTGGTTCGATCCCGGGTTTCGGCAGTTGATGTGCTGTCTCTCCACGAAGCATTGCTCTAATGGTTAGAGCTGTTGATTTGTATTAGTCAGGGGAGTTCTAATTGGCCCTCAAAGTAAAGAAAGTGCAACACTCCCATATCAACAATATAAAGAATGGGAAAATAATAATTTTCATAAACAGCACTTTGGTCTTCTCACCTCAAAGTTCTGGTACAGGTAGGAAAATAGCTCTTGTTATTCAGTTGTTTAATTCATCACCCTGGGATGCGTGTATCCCTGGGAATTGTGTGTTTTGTCACATTGTATTGCTCAGGGTATCTGCACATTTTTAAATACAAATTTAATGACTTTTTAGACCTTTTTAATACCTCTTTAAGGAAAAACAAATACCATTGCTACCGCAAAAGAATACAACAAATTAGACTACTGAATACCCAGTTATGAGTTTTATGGAAATTGAAAAAGATGCGAGAAATAAACGATGCAATAACAAACAAACAAACTCCATCAAGCAACCCACTAAATACTGTCAAACATGAGATGGAACAGTAAAGACAACTTGACAATTTATCATGTTAGACAATTTCTCATTCCTCATCAAGTATAAGCACCATCTGTCTTTCATGACATACGCCACAGCTCAGCCGCTTTCTTATCAATTCAACTATCTAGAACCAGCAACTACTCACTTTTCCTTTGCTCTTCTCCTTAGTGTGTTTGATTTTGTTATCAGTGTTGCCATTTTGGTCCCCGCAGTATTTCCTGCTTGTTCTGCATCTGTGTGGAGACTCGCACACATCTTGTAGAGATTTTCTCTGAGTCAAGTCTCTGAGTGATAATGGTGTCCTCTGTTATGTTGCATGTTTGGACTTGTGCTTGCTCATCGGACAAGAGCAGCAACTTGTTGCAAAAACCAGCAAAGTTCACATCATGCCTCACATGGATTTTTGGATGGTTTCAGCCGTTTTGAATTTGCATTTACCCATTGCTTACTCATAGTGTCCTTTTCATTATTTTCTTGATCTTCTCCGCAGCTTTCTTGACCTCGGTTTTCCGTTTTCCTCGCCACCCGCAACTCCTCACCATCTCCTTCGAATTTTTTCCTTCTCCGTTCTTGTTATCCACTGTTTTGTTAGATCTTTGTTTCCTTCTTCCCAGCACAGCCCTTAAAGTCAGAAGCTTCTCCTTTTTCTTCTAGGTTAAAATTCCATAGCCACACAAGGCGCCACTACTGCTACCTACCAAGCGTAGTGCAAGATGCACTGAGTTAAGATTAAACACGGAGGACATTCCACAAATGATAATTGTTGTCGGATATAAAATACCAAAACACACACACTCACACAAAAATAAAATAAAATAAACTGAATTACACTCATTCACTCTGCCCCAGCTCAAATCAAATTTAATGCCTTAACTCCTACAATTCCAGACATTTTTAGACCTTGAATATCAAAAACTACATGTAAGATAATAAAGATATTTTAAGGATCTTCCAGGAACATGACTTCTACATGCAATAGCATGCTTGAGGATCTCTTTTTCAATGGAGGACATGGATCGTCTCTGCAGTGCAGCTTTGACCTGCCAAGTGGAAGATAGGTTGCAGAGATGACAAGGGTCGCAGTTCTGTGCCAAACATTGTGACTTCACTGGTATCCGTGGATTGAACCAGAGAGCTTTATTTTCTCACTCTTTATATTGTTGATATGGGAGTGTTGCACTTTATTTTGCAGTTTAGGGCTTAGGGCCACCATATAATTTACAACTCCCCTCACTAATATAAATCAACAACTCTAACCATCAGAGCAATGCTTTGTGGAAAGAAAGCACATCAGCTGCCGAAACCCGGGATCGAACCAGGGACCTTTAGATCTTCAGTCTAACGCTCTCCCAACTGAGCTATTTCGGCACTCTAGCCTGTAACTACGGAAGCTAAGGGGTGCAAAACATGGGAATTTTTCAGTAAACAGTTCACAAACCACAAGAGTTGCCCACTATCACTTTGATTCAAAATATTGAGTGGATATTAATAAACAGCCTTGCTCTACGGGAGAGTTACACTTGGCACATGCAAAATAATTGAATCCATGGTTCCCTCACTGGTATCTGTTTTTTGTAACTACAGTTTACTTAAAAGTTCCCATGTTTTGCACCCCTTAGCATCCGTATTTGTAAGCTAGAGTGCCGAAATTGGATGAATAGACTGTATAATCTCGTCCAATCACCTCTCCTTATTTCCATCTTTCTCCATCTTTGCTGACAGCCAATCACTGTGGCCCATTTCCAAAATTTACCGCAGCGGACCAATCGCGGCTCACCATTTCCATCTTTGCTGACAGCCAATCACGATGGCCCTTTTCCAAAAATTACTTGCGCAGCCGCAGAAAGTCCGTTTTCATTTTCTCTCGAGAGACTCAAATTGTTCGGAAGACGTCAAGTGTTGAACTTCAGTTTTAATTCACCACAAAAAGGTAAGATACTGGTTATATTATTGTATTTACTCAACTAGCTAGCTCGGTAGGTATTATGTATTTATTACAGAGAGAAACACATATACAGAGAAACAATTATGACATCGACGTTAAAGTTATATTTTAAATAGGGTTTTAAACTATCTTTTAGAGTTTGACATTGTTTCTGACCTGTTTATATCAATATCAATCACTAGCATTGCATATGGTCACAGTGTCTGTTGATAAAGATAAAATTGCTTTGATTTACTATCGTGTTACGCTCGTCATAAGCTAAATTAGCCTTACATTTAGCTTCTCATACCGCCATGTATAATCTCCTTTTTGTGCACCGGTTTTAAAGCTCAGAAGTAAGATGAGTTCGCATGTTTGTTTTTTTTTTCCCCGACCACAATATATAATCATAACGTTACTGTGGTACCTCCGTTCTGCTAACAGTACAGTATAACATCAGTATAATGTTAGAGGATATTCTTATGTGGTTTCAGCATACAGTATGAATGAGATATGTATTGTATTCAGGTGCTGCACCTTATGGCATACTACGTTATTATACACTGAGCCTGGAATGTGTTAGAATTTGCTTCTTTACAAATGCTATTTGTATGCAGGTGTTCTTGTAATAGTGAGTTAAAACTGTGCACATTGATATGGTTATGTTGTATAATGAACTGAATTATTATAAACCTAAGCTGGTTTGGTGCACACATAACTTTTCTTTCTCGATTAATGGCAGATGGCTTCCAAACAGAAAAGGCACAGAGCTATGGGTGATGATGAGTAGATGTCCCGCCTGCGTAGGTTTGCTGCCTCGGGGGTCTGGACCTCTGAGGCAGGGAACAGGCCGGCACCATGCCAGAAAAAGTGCCATGATCTGTATCTGAAGGTAAAGTTGGACAAAGTCATGTGCACATTGTCATAAAACACAAAGCTATGTCATATTAAAAGGAGACACATTTTTATGATTCACTGTGTCAAACAATGTTACAGATTGAGAAATGTCCGATGCAGCTGAGAGGACAAATGTCTCTGTTTGAAGGGACACAGACCTGTAACTGTGGTTTCCATAGAACAAGGTACCAGAAGTCTCTCATAAAGTTATGAGGTGTTGGTGTTGTATTCTGTAAAATTTCACTTTCTTGTCTGTGAACCTCTGTGAGCCTTCCAGCTCTGTCCCTGTGTCATCTTTGGGGACACCACAACCAGGACCCTCACCTGCATCAACATCTTCTTTGTCACCCACCGTAACGCCTGGACGGACACCTCAAAAGCCCATTTTGACTTTGACATCGGTAAGTGATGAGGATTTACTTATGCTGATATTTATATGATTAATATAGATATAATATAATATAATATGATTATATATATAATGATATATATAAAGAATATATAATGATTTAACTATACAGAATGTACAGGACTCCACTTAAGGTTATCTTTTTCTTTTTGTCAGTTTACAAAGCCACGGTTTGGTGGCTCTCATGGTGCCGCTTTAAAGCCAAACCTGAGTTTGGCTGGGAAGCATGCAACTAAGGTAACGTAAGGAGAGTGACACAGTTTGAATTTGATTTTGCAATGTACACACTGTTATTTTTCATGCCTGGGTAACTATAGTGGGATTTTCATTCAACAAAGATATGTTAAATGATCTGGTCCTATTTACTGCAATACCTAATAATGATAGATTATTTTATTATAATGTTGTAAAGTGTGCTCTTATTCTCTCTGCCCGTCAGTGGAACGTCTGAGTCATCCAGCACTGTCACAAGTGCGATGGCGAGGAGGACACCGTCCCCTGCCCGCATTCCCAGGATGTTAGTTCAGACTGCCTCTCCTCTTTCACTTCCTCCTTCTCCTGCGCCTTCAACCGACTCAAATTCCTCCATTCCACCGGCCACTGCCACAGCTGTATGAAACTAAATTAAGTTGTTTTCTTCACATTGATATTTAACTACACTTGAAACAAGCATTCATCATGAGTGGCTTGTAATCATGTCTATATATTTACTTTAGTGTCATCTGCCGTGTCCTCCTGTATCTCCTCTGGTACCTCCTCTGCTCCTCTCGCCCCTGTGACCTCTGCTGCTCCATCTGTGGCTGTTCCTTCAGCCCAGCCTGCACCTGATACTCTGCCACTGGCTGAAGATGTGGAGACTGCTCCTGTGTCAGAGTGTGGTTGGCTGCCCACAAAGCTGATGAAGACCATACCAGATCAAGATCAGAAATGGATCTCAGCAGCTCTCTGGAAGCACCAGCGGCTGCGCACTGACCTAAAACTGTGGTATGATCCACCAGAGCCAGCCCTCATTTATCACCAGGCCCCCAATCAACAGCCCCCCCCCCAATTCACACACCGCCTTCTCTTGTGGATGCCATACCACCTATGGAAGGTCAGGCTGTCCTGTCCTGTGTACAGCTCACAAGCTACGGAGCCCGCAAGAGAGCCCGCCACATTCTGGATGTCGACAGGTATTACCTGATGATAACAGAGACTCTCTGGTGCGGTGCAGTTGGTCGCAAAACAAATTACTTTTCCACCAGCAGTCTTGGACCAACTGGATTTGGCACACAGGCTGAAGTTCAGACTGATCCTGACTCAAAAGTGAGTATACTGAGATAATTTAGCCTAGGTCACAGATGTTTGTCATTGAGCCCACTACAGATGAGCTAGTTTTAATATTTGTCCCCTTCTTTCTCTCTTTCCCTTTGCTTAATACAGATACGCTTGTGATATGCGGGGGATTCGTTTTCTGAGGGAGAGGGCCCTCGGTAACAGTCCCACTCGCTTGGTCAGACAGCTGAGCGAAAACCACAGCGAGGAGTGGCTTAAGCGCCTCTGCCAGTACCTTGGGGCATGTGCTGACTTTGCTGCCCGGCCAAGCCCGCTCCCTGTCAAGTTCCATGAACCACCTGAGCCAGTAGATATTCCTTCACACAGGTGGATGCTGGCTGTTTATGGACGAGACATTCTCAGCAGGCTGGACCACATCAAAGCCGGCATAACATCCACCTTTGGCAGTATCCTAAAAATGGACTCTAAAAAGAAGGTAAATATTTTTAACTGTTTAACTCAAGAGACCTGAGTTTACACCAGGTGTGGAGAGCACAACACGTTGTTCCTTGGCGTCTTCAGGATCCCCAGCCCAGTGGCCAGGCTGTAGTCGTCTGGTAGAGTCCGTCTGTGTCAAGCTGTGTAGCATTCACAAGAGCCTCCAAAAAGCAAGGCAGTTACGCACTGACAAGATGGACTCTGATTGTCACCAACCACAGGAAGATCAGGCAGCTGGTCCTGGGTATTGACACAGTAATGCAGAGCACTACTCTGTAGTTGTACAACACTCATTCAGTGGCACAATAAGAGACTGAAGAGGCAGGACTGTAGCATTCTGCTGCAAGGGGTCAACTTCCCTTCCTCTATTCCTGTTGCTCCTGCGCCTCTCCCACCTATTCAGGTATGCCCCACTGTTGCACCCCCATGCCCGGGCCCCCAGCTTCTGTACCACTTGCCTGTCTGGCAGTGCTGTATTAACACTGAATGCTATGTGTGGCTGAAGTTCGTGTATAATAACAGTACTTTTGGCTGATATTGTTTGAGGGTCACTTCGATTATTGGTGTAGAATTGGTTTGATATTAGTGTCATGCAACTATTTAGTTTTTTCTGTTTGTGTTTTTTTGAGTAAATTAAAAAAAAAAGTACCATTTGCCTCACAGTACAGCAGGACAGGATGTGGTCAAGAGGGAGTCCACAACTCAGAGGCAGTTGTTCCCTCGTCCGGCACCTCCACCTATCTCTGCTGCTTTGCCTGTTATCCCCGACCACAACCCTGCAATTGGTTATGTTTCTGACCCCATAAGTCCCTGCTGTGTTAATGTCGTGGCAGTGAGACCAGATGTAAGGGTTTATTTTTTTCAACATGTATTTCAGATGAAGCTGTGGTGGACACACCGAACTGCAGGCTGTGGAGATGAGAGTGTTTTCCCTGCGAGCACCAGCAGCCCTCATCCCATGTCTCTGGCTGAGTCGCACAAACAATGAGGTATAGATCATTTGGCCTGGTTATGAAAATATCTACCACCGCTTCAAACTGTGTTGTGTGTTTTGATTTTATTTTTCCACTTAGGAAAGAGGAAAAGAGACGCTGACCCCGCAACCCTGACAAGCTCAGCGCACTGGTATAACGCAGGCTTTGTCATTCAGACAAAAACAGACCCCTTCCATCCACAACAGCCTGCGGGGGGATCAAATGCCATGCCAGAAATACCCTGTGTGGTATTTGTCTGGTTCAAAAATGGGGATGGGTGATCCATCAATTGCACCTACACACTGTGGCAACCCCCATCTGTATGTAAGGCATGGGATTATGAAAAAATGTATATATTAAAATGAACCCCTTGTCAGTTGTCTGTCTATATTGGTACAAAATGTGTTTACGATGGATTCCCAGGGTTTATTTCCATATGGATTGAGGGGCGTGATAGAGTGTTACCAGAGCAACAATCCTATGACAACCAGCTGATACACCAAAGTTTTTGGCTGATTATTTGACAGAGCTGTCTAGGTAGGGCGTCCCCTCTTGCTTGGTCCTGTGGGACCCCCTTCCTGGGCTTATGGGTACCTGGTGGGCAGCATGAGGAACTGTATTAGCATCATGCTATGTTCTCTTTCCTTCTGCACTCCGTCTTTTTCTTTCTTTCTTTCTTTTTCTCTCTCCACCTCCCCTCTCTTTTGCTATCTCACAGCAGTGCACGAGCAGTGACGAGCCCCTTGTTAGGAATAATACAGCAATGGTGTCAAAAGAAATATCTGTAAATATGTCAAAGCAGTTCTTGCTTGATTGTGGTATTTGGATACTACAGTATGTAGAATCCAAATACCACATACATACCATAAACATATACAGAGGGGTGGGAAATGAAACCAGAAACTGACTAACTATCTTAGTGAGGTATTGGGCCACCAGAACAGCTTCAATCTTTGGTGCATTGGTGTTGATTTATTTTTACATTCAAGCTGAAGACTGTAAATAAGCAGGGTTACTAAGATCTCTCAACAGTAATTTTCTGTCATAAGGTCTAGCAGTATGATTCTCACTTAGGGTGCAAGAAGTCTCGGGTTCAAATCCCAGACCAGCCCGTTGTTTGGATTATTACAGTAATGGCCATTAGCAACATGGTCAGACGAAAGGTGGGGTTGGATGTCTTGCCCTTTAACTGTTCTCATAGTATGAAATTAAGTGAATTGCAGCCTTATTGTGTTGTAGTCCCAACCTTGATGGTATAACGAGTTTTGACTTCTATATGTAAGCGAAACACTGTATATAAGCAGGGTTTATGAGATCTCTCTTGACAGTGTTTTTCTACCATACGTGGCTCGTTGGTCTAGGGGGATGATTCTCGCTTCGGGTGTGAGAGGTCCCGGGTTCAACTCCCGGACGAGCCCGTTGTTTGCAATAAATAGGACATCTCCACATGATAGCTTAAGTATGTCAGGGGAGATTTACAATATGTCAAAGTGTGATGGCCTGCTGTTGGGTTTTGTGTTGGTTTCTTTTGTGTTGTGTTGTCTTGTCCTTTCCTACAGGTCGTAGGTGGGGCTTGCCACACCTGGGGGGACCTGGCCAGTCCACAGGATATAAAAGCCGGCATTACTCCTCACACGTTCTCTGACCTGCATGACTATGGGTCCTACCTGGCACGGCTGCACGACTGCGCCCGCGATCCCTCGGCGCCTTGTGTTTTGGTTTAGTTAATTTATTTGTTAGTTTAGTTAGTGTTTGACTATGGTCCAATTTCCTACTTTTATATTGTTTGTAATAAAATCATGTTGCTTTTGCTATGGAAACCGTACGTCTCCTCGTTTTTGTCATGGCTTTGAGCCAGGTCGTGACAAAAGTTAGAAGAAATGTCTAAATATTGCAAAGCAGATAAACCTGATTGTATTATTTGGATGCTATAAACTAGTATCTATGGAGGGGTGACAAATTAAAGGAAAAACCAAAATAAAGTGTCTTAGCAAATTATTGTGCTGTCAGAACAGCTTCAGTCTGCCTTGGTGGTTATTCTGCAAGTCTCTGAAATTACTGGAGGAATGCAGTGCCATACTTCTTGTCTATTCTTTATTTTTTATTTTAATACTGAAGAGTTTTATCTCTTTGGGGCTCAAACAATTATTTAAATGTCTGAGTAGTTCAGAGCGGAAAAGTATCTTTAGTGAAACTTTAAGTCAAGTACAAGTAACTAAATGGCAATGAAAATGTGATGGGAGGCTCGTTGGTCTAGGGGTATGATTCTCGCTTAGGGTGCGAGAGGTCCCGGGTTCAAATCCCGGACGAGCCCATTAGTTGCAATGGTATGATGAGGGGTAGTTATGGAAACAGATCAAAAGTGTACTGAAGTATATCTATGACCTCTCTGATATTCTGACAACTCAGAAATCTGAAAGATGATCAGGAACTACATAAGGCTGTTTTTTTTGTAAAAGGTTTGTGTTGTTGTTGTTTAAAAATCAGCTCAGAATTTGATATTTTTCTTGAGATAAATGTAAAAAAAAAGTGGCTTGTTGGTCTACGGGTATGATTCTCACTTTGGGTGTGAGAGGTCCCGGGTTCAAATCCCAGACGAGTTCTTTGTTTGGAATATTACAGCAATGGCCATGAGCAACATGGTCATCATCAAATGTGACGAGGAGCCCCAACAAGACTCCCCTAATTTGCTATGGGTTTGATGAAGTAACAGGTTTTGTGGAAGCTGTTTTCAGATGAATAGTCACTGGTAAGAGGCTCGTTGGTCTAAGGTTATAATTCAAATCCCACATGAGCCCATTGGTTCCAATGGTACAATGAGGTGAAGTTATGCACAGAGATCAAAAGTGTTCTGAAGTATATCTACTCTATGAGCTCTCTGATAATATGTCATTCTAACAGTATGATCTCAATTGTACTGGCCATTATGAGTCTTTCTAACTGATTCTGTTTCTCTTTAGGCCTCACATAGTTATTTAAACAAAGCAGAAAAACAGAAACAAAACAGATGTATGCAGAGTGGAAATCTGTCTTTAGTGAAAATGCTAACAACTCAGAAATCTGAAAGATGATCAGGAACCACAACAAGACTGTTTCTTTGTAAACGGTTTGTGTTGTCTTTGAAAAATCAGCTCAGAATTTGAGATTTTTCTTGAGATAAATTTCAAAAGCAAGTGGCTCGTTGGTCTAGGGGTATGATTCTCGCTTTGGGTGCGAGAGGTCCCGGGTTCAAATCCCGGACGAGCCCGCTGTTTGGAATATTACAGCAATGGCCATTAGCAACATGGTTGGACAAAAGGTGAGGTTGGATGTCTTGCCCTTTAACTGTTCTCATAGTATGGAATGTGGTGAATTGCAGCCTACTAGCCTCTTAAAAACTACACAACTCGCCTTCTCTTGTAACAGTTGTAGCACAGAGTCCACTCCAAAGTCAAATCACCTGCAGCCAACCCAGTCATTAAATGGGACCTTGCTAATGTACTGGAAAAAGCAGCAGAGATTAGGATGTTGCTGCTGGTGGGCTTCAAGCTATCAATGTCAGTCACCCACACTATCACATGTAGTACCATAGGTTAGATGGTTGGATTTATTTCAATTATGTTTACGTAGCCTATGTATGCACAGAGAATAGTTGCAGTTGGTTAGCCCGTCAACATTTTGTGCAGCTGTGATGACTTTATTGTTGCCCTAATTAGAATCACACAGAGGACATTTTTATGGTAAAGTGAATGAGTTGGGTTTTGATTATGGGGTATGGAAATGGAAAGATACATGTAGACACTGATTAGCGCCTGTTACAAGCCTGGAGCAAACATCACTGTGGATGAACAGCTGTTCTCCACCAAAGCACGGTGCCGCTTCACTCAGTATATGGCAAACAAGCCAGACATATTTGGCATAAAACTCTGGTCAGCAGCAGACATGGAGACATGCTGAATGGCTTCCCATACCTGGGCACGGATGAAATGCTACCATCATATCAAGGTCTGATAGAGAATGTGATCGTGAGACTGATGGAGCCACACCAGGGAAATGGAAGAAATATAACCACGGACAACTTTTTCACATCCCTGACCTTCTCCAAGAACCTACTGAAAAACACTGTGGTATCTTGGCAGAGATATGAGTACAGGATGGAAATGTTATGAAGGATGCTCTAGGAGTGAAGGCCAGGTGCCAGGTGAGGGGGAGTACCTCTTTTGTTCCTCTCTCCCCTACATTGTTCAATGTTGACTTTTGTATAATTTGCCAAGATTTATGTTATCCTCTAACTGCACTCAGAGAATGACCATGTATGGACATAAATGTTGGTTCTGCTCTTCTATAGGCTATTAGGATTTAGCTATGATGTATCAAGAGAATATTCAGCCTATAAATTGTATGGGTTTGGGACAAACGAGAGAAGATCCTTTTTGGCTTTGCGTCCTCTCACAGGCTGTTTTTGATGCTTGTTCAACGATGCTGTGCCTTTTTGTAATAAACCTTTTTATATACAACTGAGCCAGTGTCAGCAGAGATTCCTTCATCATCATCACATCATTGCAAGAGAAGAAACAACACCAGCCTGGTTTGCAATGCCAACAAGGCCAGGCTTCCTCTTTCAGTCCAGCAGCAGATAGCAGAGCTGTTCTGGAACTCTACTGGAGGAATGGAGCAGTAACATGTTGCAGTCAGAAGAAATGTACGTAAATATATCAAAGCAGACCTTGCTTGGTTGTTTTTTGGATGCTACAACATAGCATATACAGAGAGGTGAGAAATTAAAGCAAAAACCAATATGAAATGTCTCAGTATTGTGCTGCCAGAACATCTTCAATCTGCCTTGGCTTTGATTCTGCAAGTCTCTGCAACTCTGCTGGAAGAAGGAGCACCTTGTCTATTTTTAATTTTTTACTTTGATACTGGAGAGTTTTATCTCTTTGGGCCTCAAACAACAGAAAATGTCTAAGTAAGGTATTGTTCCACCAGTAAAGCTTCAATGTACCTTGGCGTTGATTCTATAAGTCTCTGGAACTCAACTGGAGTGATGGAGCACCATACTTCTCCTACATTCTTTATTCTAATACTGAAGAGTTTTATCTCTTCGGACATAAAATAACTATTTAAATGTCTGAGAAGTTCAGAGGGAATGTTTAGTGAAATTCCTACAACTTATAGACATCTGAAGAGTGACAAGGAGCCACAACAAGACTGATAGAAGGGTTTGTTCTATAAAATGGATATTCCTAAGTACAAGCACCAACTTTATTACTGCATTGCAGGGACACCATTGTTATAATAAGTGGTGATAGCTACAATTAAAATAAACATTGCAAATCAACAGGGTTTGTGAGATTTCTCTTAATGTACATTGTCCATCTTAAGTGGCTCGTTGGTCTAGGGGTATGAGCCGTGATTTGGAATAATACAATGATTCTTTGGCAAAACCCTCAATTGCAAATCTACAGTTGTGCAGAGAAAGTCTATGAGCTCTTTGGTCATGTCTTATTCTAACACAACAGAATTTCATGTATCTTTCACTGACTTGTACACTGTGAGTGTTCTCTAACCACCTTTGTGTTCTTTGGAAAGCAATGGGGAGACAAACAGTTTTTAAAACTTTGCCTTTAACATCTCTCATTAAACCTACCAGAGTGTTTGTATTGGTGTCTTGTCCAGCTTGATTAGCTTCTGTTTTGAATCCTCAGCACTCGTGTCTAGTAGTGAAGGACATCCAGTATATATGTGGAGGAGTGAATGTTTGTACATGTGTGCGCTTAGAGAGAGTAGAGATGAGAGAGGAGGAAAGGCGACTCGCGGTGGAGTCGAGCCACTGTGAGAGGGGAGCGGCAGCTGCTCGGGCCACAGAGAGTGCGCGTACAGCTGGGAGGTTGTACACCAAAGTCTGATTTGTTACAGACTGTGTGACTCGTTTTCCACCCGTGGTAGCACACACAGCAGTCCTGAAAGGGGGAACACATCTCGTCTGGAGTGGTGAACATTAACATTAACAGCAGTTCCAATCACTCCTCGTAGTATTACAAAAGGACTCAGCTGTCCTTCGATAAAAGCACAAACAATAAAGTTCAAGCAACAAGAATTCAAACAACAATAACTCACACAACAATGGTTATCTGCATCTCTGTGAAGAAGTCTCTTCCTTCTGCAGGCAAACGAGATCGCTGGGCTGTGTCGGCGGAGGGGATGGGGTGGGCTTGATCGGAGGGGCGAGGAGCGCGTGATCCACACATAATCTGTATACAATTTTCATACTAAGAAATCATATCACTCTGGCCAAACCTGTCCGCTCAACCTACATGACCACATATGTAGACGATGGCCTCAACTACTTCACCTGGAACTCCCTAGCCACAGGTAAGTTTGTTCCTCTCTGCTGCTTTCCGTCTAGCCGTCTGCGCGGTGTCACCTCAGCTAATTTCAGTCACCGAATGTAAGCTCTCTACCTTCAGGCGGCCCTGAGAGCTCAACACAATGCAAATTGTCAAATTGGTGAAGATGTTTACTGAATTTGTGTGTTTTTTCTGTTTGCTTGTGTTTTCTTTAGTTGCAGTGTGTTGAGCTCTTAGGGCCACCATACAAATACACTGATTTGAGTGCTGATTTAATTGCAACTTGATCAGACTACATTTCTAACTCATCTCACCTCAGTTTGTGATTGTTTGTCAGGGCAGATAAAAATTCTCAGAGTTGCTTTTGCTGTTTTATCTTATCAATGTGAATTGCATACATGTAACATTCATCTTGGCATGCAAATCTCAGCAGCCCCAAAATCACCTCTGCCAAATAATGCAACCCCTGCTTGTATTTCACAAGAGACAATTCAGTGTTAAATACTGTTATCGACATTATATTATGGGCTGGTTTATCTTATCAATGTGAATTTCTCATATGTAACAGTTTTCCTGGTGAAAAGAACAGGTTATGTACATAATGCATCTGCATAGGAATCAAATGCATTAATGAGTAGTGTTATGACCCTAGTGGTGTTGTACTGTGTGCAGCTCTCTCTCTCTATCTCTCTCTCATTCTCCAGGTACCGCTTCTCCTCCAAAATGGGGGAGATGGGCTGCACGCAGCTGCACCCACTTACTAATTAGTGGCAGGAGTCATAGTGGAGAGTACACAGTGGCCCACTGTGTGTCAGCGAGATGACTGTGTGGCTGTGCGTGTGTCACTTTGCATGTGTGTGTTTGAGTTTGATAATAAAAGCCATTAGTTTTCCTGTCTTGCTTGTCTTGCTTCCTGATCTTTCTTTTCTGATCTTTTTAACAAGTAGGCTACATATTTTTGGCCATCTTAGCTTGACAGTGTGGATTTCAAACATTTAACACTCATTTGGTCTGAAGAAGGAATGGATGTAATGAAAAAGACCTGCATCCAAAGATAAATAGATAGATACTTTATGAATTAAATGGTTTGACAACCACTATATTGCCAAAAGTATTGGCTCACCTGCCTTGACTCGCATATGAACTTAAGTGACATCCCATTCTTAATCCATAGGGTTTAATATGACGTCGATCCACCCTTTGCAGCTTTAAAGCTTCAACTCTTCTGGGAAGGCTTTCCACAAGGTTTAGGAGTTGGAGCGCATTTGTGAGGTCACACACTGATGTTGGACGAGAAGGCCTGGCTCTCAGTCTCCACTCTAATTCACCCCAAAGGTGTTCTGTCGGGTTGAGGTCAGGACTCTGTGCAGGCCAGTCAAATTCATCTACACCAAACTCTCTCATCCATGTAGGAAGGGGCCATCCCCAAACTGTTCCCACAAAGTTGGGAGCATGGAATTGTCCAAAATCTCTTGGTATGCTGAAGCATTCAGAGTTCCTTTCACTGGAACTAAGGGGCCAAGCCCAGCGCCTGAAAAACAACCCCACACCATAATCCCCCCTCCACCAAACTTTACACTTGGCACAATGCAGTCAGACAAGTACCGTTCTCCTGGCAACTGCCAAACCCAGATTGACTCTGCAGAAAGTTGGCAACCTCTGCGCACTATGTGCCTTAGCATCCGCTGACCCCGCTGCGTCATTTTACGTGGCCTACCACTTCGTGGCTGAGTTGCTGTCATTCCCAATCGCTTCCACTTTGTTATAATACCACTAACAGTTGACTGTGGAATGTTTAGGAGCGAGGAAATTTAACGACTGTAATTGTTGCACAGGTGGCATCCTATCACAGTACCACGCTGGAATTCACTGAGCTCCAGAGAGCGACCCATTCTTTCACAAATGTTTGTAGAAACATTCTGCATGCCTTGGTGCTTGATTTTATACACCTCTGACCATGGAAGTGTTTGGAACACCTGATTTCAATTATTTGGATGGGTGAGTGAATACTTTTGGCAATATAGTTTATATTTGGACCATTTTGTCTTGACAATTTTACTTTAATTATGACCGAATAGCTAAAACATTGTATGTACTCACCACTTCCACTCAGGAACTGAGGGAGGAATCCAACTGAGCTATCAGCATACTTACTATCAAAAATACAGACTGAGTGAATATCACACCCATTCAATGATCCACATTTGAAAACCTCAATACAGCAGTTTTCTATAATTGTCTGAACTAAGAGCAGATGATTAAAATTATTGTAGATTCAATATGCATATTAAATAAGTGTCACATACTGATGCAACCCATTGTTTGATTTCCATAGAATGAAATAAAATAGTTTAATAAACAACATCATACAGATGTGTAGTTTTGATGTTTGATATTGTAAGTCCCTCAGACTGTGGCAGGCAGATATATTTAGTTGTCAGATGTGCTGCTGGTCCTTCACCTTGGAGAACTGCTGGTTTCTCCTCAGGTTAACAGCTGGAAGTTTGTTATTCTCTTGGTTATGTCCCTGTAGTGGATGTCTGTTACTGGAGAGAACTCTCTTGGATCTTTCGAATTCACTAACAATGATGATGTCACCAAAAGATGACATCATAATTTGGGTTCCTTTCATATCATATAAACATTCTACAGCAAGTGGTATACTCAGAACTGCATACTGCAAACAAATAGTGTACGGTCTAGATAAACACACACATCGCCTTCGCACCTTTACACCTTTATCCTTTATCCTTTATGCCTTTACGTTTTATTTAGTAAGACTATTAGTGTTTAAGATGGATTCCCAGGGTTTATTTCCATATGGATTGAGGAGCCTGATAGAGTGTGTTACCAGAGCAACAATCCTATCACAACCAGCTGATACACCAAAGTTTTTGGCTGATTATTTGACAGAGCTGGTCAACTATAGAGGTGCTAACCATGAAGCTGATGCCAAAGAGGTCACCTTCCTCAACCAAGAGGAGTGGGGTAAGTTTATGTTATTATGATTTACACAACCATACTCTGACAGAGAACTAAAACAATTTGATCACAGCCTTATTATTAGCATTAGCTTCTCATATCAATACAATATTTTTTCAGCTGTTTTTTTCACTTGTCCATCTCACACACATATGATGGAACACATTCCCCAAGCATTTGGTAGACTTGAGTACTTGAATTAGAAGTTATATATATACTGTATATATATATACATATATATGTGTATATATATACAGAGAGATCAGGACATGGCTGATAATAATAAAGAGTTAAATAAATTAAATTACTACTGTATTGAAATAAGTGTATTTTTGTTTATGACTCACAACTTACACATATTTTTGTAACTATATCTTTTCCAGAGAAAAAGTTTTTCAGAAATATGATAGAAACAACCAGGACCACAGAAAGACAACAACCTCCAATCCCTTTGTCACAGATGTCTATGGTAAAAGCAACAGTTCCATCTCAGGGGAGGACCAGAACAGCAGCTAGGCCTAAATTCTCAGGCTGTAAGCCCTCTTCATCTTCCAGTCATCAAACACCGAGACAACCTCCCCGTATGGCAAGACAACCACAGAAGATAGCACCATCAACTCCCCTTGTTGTAAAAAGAGGAATGAAGCCTGCACCAATTCCCTGTGATGAAAGCATAAAGACACGTACAGTGTCCTCAGTGAGGGTTCCTAGGCGGCTGGAGAGTAAAGGAACCACTGACATGTCCAGAAAACATTGTCCAACATCTAAAGGTGTTTCATCACCGAAATCCAATGTGGTCAGTAAATCATCAGCATTTCCTGTCCCTCCTGAGTCAATAGTAGCACGGAAGCCTTTACTCCCATCTATTCCACGGAAGACCAAACTCAGTGTACCCAGGCCAAAGTGCACTACTGATCTTCGGGAACCGGGACAAGAGTGCACCACGACACAACCTACAACAGCTAAGCTCCTGGGACCAGAGAGTACCACAACACGCCCTACAAAATCTACGGTCCCAGGACCAGAGAGTACGACGACACAGCCTACAAAACCTAAGGTCCCAGGACCAGAGGGGATCAGGACACAGCCTACAAAACC
Organism: Seriola dumerili; assembly: GCF_002260705.1. NCBI lineage: Eukaryota > Metazoa > Chordata > Actinopteri > Carangiformes > Carangidae > Seriola > Seriola dumerili. The sequence goes on along the minus strand of NW_019174343.1, from coordinate 4,476,732 downwards.
TAAGGTCCCAGGACCAGAGAGTATGACGACACAGCCTACAAAACCTAAGGTCCCAGGACCAGACAGTACGACGACCCAGCCTACAAAACCTAAGGCCCCAGGACCAGAGAGGACCAGGGCACGACGTATGACAGCACATGTCCCAGGACCAGAGATCACCACTACAGAGCCTACAAAACTGAAGGTCCCAGGACCTGTGAGGAGCAGGACACGACTGACAACACCTAAGTTCCCAGAACCAGAAGGTACCACGAGACAGCCTAAGACAGTTATTGTCTTTGGACCAGAGATTACTGTGAAACAGACAAAAAAACCTAAGGTCTCACGACCAGACAGTACCAGGACACGGATTACAATGTCTAAGACCGCAGGACCAGAGAGTACCACGACAAAGCCTACAAAACCTAAGGTCCCAGGACCAGAGAGGACCAGGACACGACGTATGACAGCACATGTCCCAGGACCAGAGATCACCACTACAGAGCCCACAAAACCGAAGGTCCCAGGACCTGTGAGGAGCAGGACACGACTGACAACACCTAAGGTCCCAGAACCAGAAGGTACCACGACACAGCCTAAGACAGTTATTGTCTTTGGACCAGAGATTACTGTGAAACAGACAAAAAAACCTAAGGTCTCACGACCAGACAGTACCAGGACACGGATTACAACACCTAAGGCCACAGGACCAGAGAGGACCAGGACACGACGTATGACAGCACATGTCCCAGGACCAGAGAGGAGCACAACAGAGCCTACAAAACCAAAGGTCCCAGGACCTGTGAGGAGCAGGACACGACTGACAACACCTAAGGTCCCAGAACCAGAAGGTACCACAACACAGCCTAAGACAGTTATTGTCTTTGGACCAGAGATTACTGTGACACAGACAAAAAAACCCAAGGTCTCACAACCAGACAGTACCAGGACACTGATTACAACACCTAAGGCCGCAGGACCAGAGAGTACCACGACACAGCCTACAAAACCTAAGGTCCCAGCACAAGAGAGGACCAGGAAACAGCCGACAACACATAAGGCCACAGGACCAGAGAGTACCACAACTCACCCTACAAAACCTAAGGTTCAAGAACCAGAAGGTACCATGACACAGCCTAAGACAGTTAATGTCCTGGGACCAGAGATTACTGCGACCCAGACAAAAAAATCTAAGGTCTCACGACCAGAGAGTACCAGGACACGGATTACAACACCTAAAGCCACAGGACCAGAGAATATTGTGATACAGACAAAGAAACCTAAGGTCCCAGGACCAGAGACAACCACGAAACGGCCTACAACACCTAAGGTCCCAGGACCAGAGATAACCACGAAACAGCCTACAACACCTAAGGTCCCAGGACCAGAGACAACCACAAAATGGTGTACAACACCCAAAGTTCCAATACCAGAGAGTACCAAAGACTGGGTTAATGTAAACAAGGTACCAAAGAGGAGCAGGGTTCTGTGGATTGACAGGGCTAGGGGAAGGCCTGTGGTAAACAGGACAGTAGGGGGTGGAGAAGGTTGTGTAGCAAAGGGTAAGAACAACTTGGGTTTGAATGTTACACATACTAGGTACACTTGCCCGCATTTAGCACACACTGTCGACATCATAAGGTATAAGAATTTACAGGTATAATCCTGACTGTGGGTCACACCAATCCATTAGGTAGAATAATAAATCACTATGGGATGTAATGATAATGCCAAACTTGTGATTCTGAGTAGCTAAATAAATGCAGTCATGTCAGGGAGAGAGAGAGAGAGACAAAGTGCAGAAGGAGATAACCTAGCATGATGCTAAAATAGTCCCTCATGCTGCCCACCAGGTATCTATCAGTCTAGGTAAGGCGTCCCCTCTTGTGTGGTCCTGTGGGACCCCTTCCTGGGATTATGGGTACCTGGTGGCAGCATGAGGAACTGTATTAGCATCATGCTATGTTCTCTTTCCCTCTGCACTCTGACCCCCCCCTCTCTCTTTCACCCCCCCCCCCCCCCCCCCCCCCCCAACCGGTCAAGGCAGAGGCTGCCCACCCAGAGCCTGGTTCTGCTCAAGGTTTCTTCTCGTTAAAAGGAAGTTTTTCCTTGCAGCTGTTGCCAAGTGCTTGCTCATGGGGGAATGTTGGGTTTTGGACCTTACATTTATTAAGATACTCAGAATCACACTAATTTGAGCCCATAGCTTTCCTTATATAAAATCAATTGCCAAATAAAATCAATAAAAATGAATGAAAATGAATTACAGAGTTTCATTTATACTGCATAATTTCATAAAACAATTTTGACACTCACCTACAGAAATTTTATGTGCTAAGAAACTTTATTTGTTGAATCTCACTGTGGGTTTTATCTGCGCCGGCCACAACCCGATGTTGCCCCAGACATAAACACAACCACCTTCTTCAGTGGTGCTGTGGGTGGTAACACACACACCACAGTCTATTCTTCCAAGTAACCACTGACATCAATACTGATAGCATTTTGAACACTCAGTAAACCTTTTCCAGATGACCTGAGGGATCTGGATGCTTCATTTAATGCGTTATAGACAAGTAGTAGGATTTCAGTCTGATCCCACTTTATTTTACAGTACACTAATACGATGTAATAAACTGTGCCCTTTTTCATCAAATTAGATAAAACTATAAATAATATTGTTTTATTAGACAATAAACAAACATAGTTATACCCTAATTAGACACCATAGGCTACATCTTAATTATGCTGTTATTAGAGACAACATAAAAATCCATATTAGATCATAATAAACAACACAACTCAACACAATTGCACCAAATTATACTCTAATGAGAAACAGAAATAAGAAAACCTATTAGAACAATATGTTAATTTGGCCTTTATTGAACACAGTTTCACTTTCTTACTGGGTTACATGTTGGTCATTAGAAGAAATCGGATTGTAAACTAAAGTCAAACAACATCAGTCTACATCTGGGCACTCCTCCTAACTCCCAGCTAATCCAAAAATGGGCAAAGAGGAGGAATGTGTCTGGAGCTGAGACTTTGGTGAATGCCAGTTTGTGACAGGCATATGCTCACACTGTCACTCAAAGTGGCACAACCTCAATTATGCATAAATGTAAGCCTTAATAAAATGTAAACGGATGAGTTAGATAAAAATTCACCCCCCATATAGTTGTCATGAAGGAGGAAATTAGCTATAAAGACCAAAATTGTTTTTGTACCAGGCTGTAAACATGTTTATTTCTGCTGTAAAGTTGGATATTTTAACATGAGAGTCTATGCAGATTGACTTGCCTTTTTGAGACAGCCTCAAGTATTCATTCAAAGAACCACTGAATGGGCTTCATTTTTCCCGAAGGTTGTCCCTTGGTGGATGCTGAGGATTTCTAACTTTAAAATTAGCCATGCCAATCATGCACTTTGTTTTACTTTAATTGAAATCTTCCCCTTTTCCCCCACCATCACAAACATGGCAAGGATGATGGCCAGGCTAACATGGATGCATGTTGACTAGCAGAACTTGTTCAGTTTAAAACAATATTATCCTACTAAACATACCACACCTATGGAATTAATGATTGTTTTCTCCATACGTTGTTCAGGTTTTAAATTGTGATGTGTTTAGCTCCCCTTAGTCAAACTGTTAACACTGCTACTACTTTCTCCCTCTCTATCATGTCTTATGCTGTCTACCGCAAATCATTACCACTTGTTGGAGCCAGCATGTGGGCTAGAATACGTTTGTTTAGTTTTCTATGGCTGCTGCTTGACTTGCCTCTATGATCAATGAAATAACTGTTTAACTTGTAACTGTGGAACTTGAACCTGCCTACAGACCCAGAAGCCAATAGGCACTGTATTGTGCAAAAGAACCTTACAATTACATAGTATTTAATACTTTAATACTTAAAACCTCATTGCATATAATGTGTAATACCTTTCATCAGGTCCAGCACCTTCCTGAGGAGTTTGCACTCCTCTCACAGTTCTTTCTCCTTTTCTTTCAGCCTCTTTCAGCTGAGCATGTCACGGTTTACCGTGACGGACAATTTATGTTTGAGCTTATGTATTATGTTTGGAGTTTATTAGTTTCGTCATGGTCATTTCCTGTTTTATTTTGTAGTTTCTTTCCTTGTGTGTCATGTTTTTGCTTCTTGTCTTTGTCCTGTTTCCCTCCAATTTGATTGTCTGCCCCACCCTAACATGTATCACCTGTGTTCAATCATCCTTGCCTCCCTTGTGTCTGTTTAGTCTCTGCTCCCCTTTGTCTGAGTCGGTTCGTCCTGTTTTACCCTGTGGAACATCTGTTTGGATTTTTTATGTTTCCTTGCGTCCCTTACTCCTGTGCTCCTTGCCTTTTTGGAGTAAAGTCTTTTCACTCCACATTCCAGCGTTTGTGTTTTGTCTGCATTTGGGTCCAGATAACAAAACGTAACAGAGCAGAGGCAATATCAAGTGGACTGCTCTGAAGACCTCTCCTGAGTAACTAGGAAATATTTCACACAGTAACAAAAGTTGTTGTTTGTTTTCCTCAAATGTAAATAATGTTAAACATTCATTGTATGAACAATATGTGTATGCCTGTATGAAAATTAAATTTGTCATGTCTTCTACATGTAATGTCCATTTCTGCAAAAAAAAAAAAAAAGATTTAAATATTAAAAAATATTATGATTTAATTAATTTAATATTATATAACTATAGAATAGAAGAAAACACAATCACCACTTATTAGGCTCAAACATTTCAGCACTCAAATGTGTGTAAGAGTACTCTTGAGTGTGTGTAAATTCTGTTCTTAGCTAAGAATAAATCTCAACAAAGAAAACATTGGTGAATGTAAGAATCTTTGCAAGAAGTTTGGGTTTTAAGAAGGAATTTCTTCTTAAGGATGGTTGGTGAATGAGGCCCATTGTCTGTCGGCGGGGGAATATCCCAACACAGATGGTGACAGGACCTCTTCTTCAAACAGCCGCCTGTTCCTTTTTATCCATTCTTCAGCTTTAAGGAATTTTTTCTTTGGGAAAAAAAAATATACAGACATGTATACACATGCACATGCATATAAATTAGTCCTAATATGACGTTATTTTACAATGTGGAACAACCTTTATTCTCAAGTATTTTACCAAATATGTGATCACTGCAAATTAGATTGGAAGTTAAAGCTTTGAGCAAAAACTGTTAATGGCATCACTGAAAATCATCCTGCCATTATTGTTCCAGTCAAAACCTGTAAATAATGGACAAAGAAGTGTTACTTGGGGTATGCATCGCTAAGCAACACATTCCTGATTTTGAATGTCAAACGTAAAGGGGCTAAAAAAATATGGTCAAATCAATGATAGACTGTGCAGAACAGGTGGCGCAACCTCTATACAGAACTGCCTTACTTTCTTTCTTGAGCTCTGATTCAGTTGAATACAGGTCGTGACTTGATGCTTGGTTTGTAGTTAAGTGTCTTATCTTTGAAAATTTGTGACTTTGCCTGCATAGTAGTAGTTCGTGACACTAGTAATCTCAATTAGCTAATTCCCAATTGTTGAAATTGATTATGCTGCTACTAATATTGTTAATTTATGTAAGATAATTGCATGTGACTTATTGAGTGTATTTACATGCACACTAGTATCCTGCTTATAATTGGGGTTTTTGGGTGTGCTATCCTGGTTATGTTTTGTGCATGTAAACAGCTTATCCAATTTTCTGAAAAACATCATAGTGGCTGAGAAGGTTAGAAATCAAGACACACATATATTAAAGTCCCCAAGAATCAAACCTCTGTCAAAACTAGGCATGATCTGTGACAGGAAGTCTGTAAGTTGTGGAATAAAGTTATGATTTTCACTTAGGGTGCAAGAGGAAGAGGGCCCAGGTTCAAATCCCAAACGAGCCCGTTGTTTGGATTATTACAGCAATGGCCATTAGCAACATGGTCGGACAAAAGGTGGGGTTGGATGTCTTGCCCTTAACTGTTCTCATAGTATGAAATGTAGTGAATTGCAGCCTTGGTGTGAATTGCTCCCATGCAACAAAATAGTGATAAATTAAAGTAAAAACCAACATAAACTGTCTCAGGAAGGTATTCGTATACGTGCCACCAGAACAGCTTCAATCTGCCATGTCATTGATTCTACAACTCTCTGGAGCTCTAGTGAAGGGACGGAGCACCATACTTTTCTTTTCTATTCTTTATTTTAATACTAGAGAGTTTTTTCTCTTTCGGCCTCAAACAGTTATTTGAATATCACGATCTGAGCAGTTTAGCGTAATAAGCAGGGTTTATGAGATCTCTGTTGACAGTATTTTTCAACCATACGTGGCTCGTTGGTCTAGGGGTATGATTCTTGCTTTGGGTGCGAGAGGTCCCGGTTTCAACTCCTGGACGAGCCCGTTGTTTGGGTTAAAATTGGTAAGTCTCTACATGAGAGCTTAAGTATGTCAGGGCAGATTTACCATCTGAAGTTGTTGAAAACAGAATCTCATGTTTGTTCCTCTGACTTGTAGAAGGCATTATGAGTCTCTTCTAACTGCTTTTTTAGACAATGACAACGCTTAAATGAGTATTAATGTCAATGAAAATGAACGCTGTAAATCAACTGCTGTGTGAGATCTTTCTTGTCATAGCTTGTTGCCCTAGGGGTATGATTCTTGCTTAGGGTGTGAGAAGTCCCAGGTTTAAATCCCAGATGACTCATTGTTTGGAATGCTACAACAACATGTCAAAGTTAGAAGAAATGTCTAAATATTGCAAAGCAGATCTACCAGATAAACCTGGTTGTATTATTTGGATGCTAGAAACTAGCATCTATGGAGGGATGACAAATTAAAGGAGAAAACAAAATGTGTCTTAGCAAATTATTGTGCTGCCAGAATAGCTTCGGTCTGCTTTGGTGGTTATTCTGCAGGTCTCTGAAACTACTGGAGGAATGCAGTGCCATACTTCTTGTCCATTCTGTATTTTTTATTTTAATACCAAAGAGTTTTATCTCTTTGGGGCTCAAACAGTTATTTAAATGTCTGAGAAGTTCAGAGCGGATAAGTCTCTCTAGTGAAACTTTCTTAAGTCAAGTACAAGTACCAAGTTTACTACTGTGTTATACTGCTGTCCTTGTTATACTGCTGTACCCCGGTTTTTACAAGATGGCGCCGGTGCTGCTGTAACTTTGTTTGGTGTGTTTTTTATTTCTGATCCTCGGCACTACACAAATTAAGTCTCTGCTGGTGTATGATCGCCAATCGCTCCTGGACATTCGATCAAATGTCGAGTTAGGTTCATTTGATTATGGTGGACAGAAAACGTTGCCCCCGTTCCTGTCGGGAATCCCGACTCACCTGTACCGGCCCATGAGTCCAGCCCCCCGGCGGAAGCGCCTCCGACGCTGCGGTAAGCACGGTGGTCGGCTGGTGAAACTAAAGATCTACCTGGCACGATCGTCGTCCTTTTCCAGGAAAGGATGTGGATTATCCTTTCCTTTCACTGTGCACCGTCGTTTCCTGGATCCTATTGACGCCTGCCTGCTACCTGTCTCCGGCTCTGGCAAGCATTCTGGGCCCCGCCGGCCCTGCTCTCCCTGGTTTTCTCGGCGCGAGGTGAATCTCCGGAGCTTGAAGACGCTGCTCTGGGCTCCCCGATCCGCCGAACCACAGGCCCCGGCTCCTGCCAGGATTGGCCTGGTGAACGCCAGATCACTGGCAAACAAGACTTTCATTCTGAGGGATTTCCTCAGCTCCCGCGCCCTGGACTTCCTCTGTGTGACAGAGACCAGCCAAATATATGTGCCACTGAAAGAGAAAGATGCCTTCTCTCTGATTCCACTTCTAGCATGTCTTGATGACATTAAAGCCTGGATGGCTTTAAACTTTTTGAATTTCAATGAGAAAAAAACAGAAGTGATGGTGCTTGGTCCCAATAGTTCATGTGATCCCCCTCCTGTTGATTTGGGCCCTCTGGCATCGTATGTGAAGCCAACAGTTTCTAACTTGGGTTTTAAAATGGACAGTAACTTTAAACTAGACCAACAGATTAGCATATAATATGTCATTCTAACAGTATGATCTCAATTGTACTGGCCATTATGAGTCTTTCTAACTGATTCTGTTTCTCTTTAGGCCTCACATAGTTATTTAAACAAAGCAGAAAAACAGAAACAAAACAGATGTATGCAGAGTGGAAATCTGTCTTTAGTGAAAATGCTAACAACTCAGAAATCTGAAAGATGATCAGGAACCACAACAAGACTGTTTCTTTATACAGTGTTTGTGTTGTCTTTTAAAAATCAGCTCAGAATTTGAGATTTTTCTTTAGATAAAGTACAACGGTAAGTGGCTCGTTGGTCTAGGGGTATGATTCTCGCTTTGGGTGCGAGAGGTCCCGGGTTCAAATCCCGGACGAGCCCATTGTTTGAATATTACAGCAATGGTTATGAGCAATGTGGTCAGACAAAAGGTGGGGTTGGATGTCTTGCCCTTTAACTGTATGAAATGTAGTGAATTGCAGTGAAATGTAGTGAATTGCAGCCTACTAGCCTCTTAAAAACTACGCAACTCTTACGTTTATTGAGACAGAGTGGCTTTCTCTTGCAACAGTTGTAGCACAGAGCCCACTCCAAAATCAAATCACTTGCTGCCGACCCAGTCATTAAATGGCACCTTGCTAACGTTACTGTGCCCGTCAACATTTTGTGCAGCTGTGATGCCTTTATTGTTGCCCTAATTAGAATCACACAGAGGACATTTTTATGGTAAAGTGAATGAGTTGCATTTTGATTATGGGGTATGGAAATGGAAAGATACATATAGACTCTGATTAGCGCCTGTTACAAGCCTGGAGCAAACATCACTGTGGATGAACAGCTGTTCTCCACCAAAGCACGGTGCCGCTTCACTCAGTATATGGCAAACAAGCCAGACATATTTGGCATAACATATCAAGGTCTGATAGAGAGTGTGATTATGACACTGATGGAGCCATACCAGGGAAATGGAAGAAATATAACCAGAACAACTTCAATCTGCCTTGGATTTGATTCTGCAAGTCTCTGCAACTCTCCTGGAAGAAGGAGCACCTTGTCTATTTTTAATTTTTTACTTTGATACTTGAGAGTTTTATCTCTTTGGGCCTCAAACAACAGAAACTGTCTAAGTAAGGTATTGTTCTCTTGATGTATATTGTCCATCTTAAGTGGCTTATTGGTCTAGGGGTATGAGCCGTGATTTGGAATAATACAATGATTCTTTGGCAAAACCCTCAATTGCAAATCTACAGTTGTGCAGAGAAAGTCTATGAGCTCTTTGGTCATGTCTTATTCTAATAAAACAGAATCTCAAGTATGTTTCACTGACTTTGTACACTGTGAGTGTTCTCTAACCACCTATGTGTTCTTTGGGAAGCATTTGGGAGACAAACAGTTTTCAAAACTTTGCCTTTAACATCTCTCATTAAACCTACCAGAGTGTTTGTATTGGTGTCTTGTCCAGCTTGATTAGCTTCTGTTTTGAATCCTCAGCACTCGTGTCTAGTAGTGAAGGACATCCAGTATATATGTGGAGGAGTGTATGTTTGTGCGTGTGTGTGTGAGTGTGCGCGCGAGCATGTAGAGAGAGTAGAGATGGGAGAGAAGGAAAGGCGACTCGGCACACATAATCTGCATACAATTTTCATACTAAGAAATCATGTCACTCTGGCCGAACCCGCCGTCTGCTCACCTACATGACCGCATATGTAGACGATGGCCTCACCTTACTTCACCTGGAACTCCCTAGCAACAGGTAAGTTTGTTCCTCTCTGCTGCTTTCCGTCTAGCCGTCTGCGCGGTGTCACCTCAGCTAATTTCAGTCACCGAATGTAAGCTCTCTACCTTCAGGCGGCCCTGAGAGCTCAACACAATGCAAATTGTCAAATTGGTGAAGATGTTTACTGAATTTGTGTGTTTTTTCTGTTTGCTTGTGTTTTCTTTAGTTGCAGTGTGTTGAGCTCTTAGGGCCACCATACAAATACACTGATTTGAGTGCTGATTTAATTGCAACTTGATCAGACTACATTTCTAACTCATCTCACCTCAGTTTGTGGTTGTTTGTCAGGGCAGATGAAAATTCTCAGAGTTGCTTTTGCTGTTTTACCTTATCAATGTGAATTTCATACATGTAACATCCATCTTGGCTAAAAGAATAGGACATGCAAATCTCAGCAGCCCCAAAATCACCTCTGCCAAATAATGCACCCTCCTGCTATCACAAGAGACACTTCAGTGTCAAATAGGGTTATCCACATTATATTATGGGCTGGTTTATCTTATCAATGTGAATTTCTCACATGTATCAGTTTTCCTGGTGAAAAGAACAGGTTATGTACATAATATATCTGCATAGGAATCAAATGCATTAATGAGTAGTGTTATGACCCTAGTGGTGTTGTACCATGTACTGCTCTCTCTCTCTCTCTCTCTCATTCTCCAGGTACCGCTTCTCCTCCAAAATGGGGGAGATGGGCTGCACGCAGCTGCACCCACTTACTAATTAGCGGCAGGAGTCATAGTGGAGAGTAGGAGCTGAGTTGAGGCCAGTGGCCCAGTGTGTGTCAGCGAGATCACTGTGTGGCTGTGCGTGTCGCTTTGTGTGTGTCTTCTCTTTGCCGTGAAGGAGGGTGCTTGGTGTCCCAATTACCTGTTTTCTTTTGTTCTCTGATTCCTGGTTGTTTAGTGTTTCTCAGTTATTAGCAAACCAGCGCTTTTTGTTACCTTTTTCAGTGATTTAGTTGTGTTTGAGTTTGATAATAAAAGCCATTAGTTTTCCTGTCACACATTGTCCTCCTTCCTGATCTTTCTTTCCTGATTTTTTAACAAATAGGCTACATATTTTTGGCCGTCTTAGCTTGACAGTGTGGACCTCAAACATTTAACACTCAATTGGTCTGAAGAAGGAATGGATGTAATGAATAACACCTGCATCCATAGATAGATAGATAGATACTTTATGAATTAAACGGTTTGACATATACTTGGACCATTTTGTCTCCACAATTTTACTTTAATTATGACCGAATAGTTAAAACATTGTATGTACTCACCACTTCCACTCAGGAACTGAGGGAGGAATCCAACTGAGCTATCAGCATACTTACTATCAAAAATACAGACTGAGTGAATATCACACCCATTCAATGATCCACATTTGAAAACCTCAATACAGCAGTTTTCTATAATTGTCTGAACTAAGAGCAGATGATTAAAATTATTGTAGATTCAATATGCATATTAAATAAGTGTCACATACTGATGCAACCCATTGTTTGATTTCCATAGAATGAAATAAAATAGTTTAATAAACAACATCATACAGATGTGTAGTTTTGATGTTGTGAGTCCCTCAGACTGTGGCAGGCAGATATATTTAGTTGCCAGATGTGCTGCTGGTCCTTCACCTTGGGGAACTGCTGGTTTCTCCTCTGGGGTTAACATCTGGAAGTTTGTTATTCTCTTGGTTATGAACCTGTAATGGATGTCTGTTACTGGAGAATTCACTCACAATGATGATGTCACCAAAAGATGACATCATAATTTGGGTTCCTTTCATATCATATAAACATTCTACAGCAAGTGGTATACTCAGACCTGTATACTGCAGATACATAGTGTAAAGTCTAGTCGCCTTCGCACCTTTATACCTTTATCCTTTATCCTTTATGCCTTTACGTTTCATTTAGTAAGACTACTAGTGTTAAAAATGGATTCCCAGGGGTTATTTCCATATGGATTGAGGAGCCTGATAGAGTGTGTTACCAGAGCAACAATCCTATCACAACCAGCTGATACACCAAAGTTTTTGGCTGATTATTTGACAGAGCTGGTCAACTATAGAGGTGCTAACCATGAAGCTGATGCCAAAGAGGTCACCTTCCTCAACCAAGAGGATTGGGGTAAGTTCATGTTATTATGATTTACACAACCAAATACTGACTGAGAACTAAAACAATTTGATCACAGCCTTATTATTAGCATTAGGCTTCTCACATCAATACAATATTTTTTCTGCTGTTTTTTTCACTTGTCCATCTCACACGCATCTAATGGAACAGATTCCCCCAGTATTTGGTAGACTTGAGTACTTAAAAAGTTAAGGCAAAAAAATACAGGGAGATCAGGACATGGCTGATAATTACTACTGTATTGAAATAAGTGTATTTTTGTTTACGACTCACAACTTGAACATTTTTGTAACTATATCTTTTCCAGAGAATAAGTTTTTCAGAAATATGATAGAAACAACCAGGACCACAGAAAGACAACAACCTCCAATCCCTTCGTCACAGACGTCTATGGCAAAAGCAACAGTTCCATCTCATCTCTCCATCTGGAGGACCAGTACAGCAGCTACGCCTGAATTCTCAAAAACAGACTGTATGCCCTCTTCATCTTCCAGTCATCAAACACCGAGACCACCTCCCTGTATGGCAAGTCAACCACAGAAGATAGCACCATCATCTCCCCTTGTTGTAAAAGGAGGAATGAAGCCTGCACCACCTTCCTGTGATGAAAGCATAAAGACTTGTAGAGTGTCCTCAGTGAGGGTTCCTGGGCAGCTGGAGAGTAAAGGAACCACTGACATGTCCATAAAACATTGCCCAACATCTAAAGGTGTTTCAGCACCGACATCCAATGTGGCCAGTGAACCATCAGCATTTCCTGTCCCCCCTGAGCCAAAAGAAGAAAGGAAGCCTGTACTCCCACCTATTCCAGAGAAGACCAAACCCAGTGTACCCAGGCCAAAGGGTACTGCTGCATTTCGGGAACCGGGACAAGAGTGCACTACAACACGGCCTACGACAGCTAAGCTCCTGGGACCAGAGAGTATGACGACACAGCCTACAAAACCTAAGGTCCCAGCACCAGAGAGTACGACGACACAGCCTACAAAACCTAAGGTCCCAGCACCAGAGAGTATGACGACACAGCCTACAAAACCTAAGGTCCCAGGACAAGACAGTACAATGACAAGTCCTACAAAACTTCAGATCTCAGGACCAGAGAGTACAGCGACACAGCCTACAAAACCTAAGGTCCCAGGACCAGACAGTACAAAGACACAGCCTACAAAACCTAAGGTCCCAGGACCAGACAGTATGACGACACAGACTACAAGACCTAAGGCCCCAGGACCAGAGAGTACGACGACACAGCCTACAAAACCTAAAGTCCCAGGAACAGAGAGTACAACAACACAGCTTACAAAACCTAGGGTCCCAGCACCAGAGAGTACAACGACAAATCCTACAAAACCTCAGATCTCAGGACCAGAGAGTACGACGACACAGCCTACAAAACCTAAGGTCCCAGGACCAGAGAGTACGACGACACAGCCTACAAAACCTAAGGTCCCAGGACAAGAGAGTACGACGACAAAGCCTACAAAACCTAAGATCCCAGGACCAGAGAGTACGACGACACAGCCTACAAAACCTAAGGTCCCAGGACCAGAGAGTACGACGACACAGCCTACAAAACCTAAGGTCCCAGGACAAGACAGTACAATGACAATTCCTACAAAACCTCAGATCTCAGGACCAGAGAGTACAGCGACACAGCCTACAAAACCTAAGGTCCCAGGACCAGACAGTATGACGACACAGACTACAAGACCTAAGGCCCCAGGACCAGAGAGTACGACGACACAGCCTACAAAACCTAAAGTCCCAGGAACAGAGAGTACAACAACACAGCTTACAAAACCTAGGGTCCCAGCACCAGAGAGTACAACGACAAAGCCTACAAAACCTCAGATCTCAGGACCAGAGAGTACGACGACACAGCCTACAAAACCTAAGGTCCCAGCACCAGAGAGTACGACGACACAGCCTACAAAACCTAAGGTCCCAGCACCAGAGAGTACGACGACACAGCCTACAAAACCTAAGGTCCCAGCACCAGAGAGTACGACGACACAGCCTACAAAACCTAAGGTCCCAGGACCAGAGAGTACGACGACACAGCCTACAAAACCTAAGGTCCCAGCACCAGAGAGTACGACGACACAGCCTACAAAACCTAAGGTCCCAGCACCAGAGAGTACGACGACACAGCCTACAAAACCTAAGGTCCCAGCACCAGAGAGTACGACGACACAGCCTACAAAACCTAAGGTCCCAGCACCAGAGAGTACGACGACACAGCCTACAAAACCTAAGGTCCCAGGACCAGAGAGTACGACGACACAGCCTACAAAACCTAAGGTCCCAGGACCAGAGAGTACGACGACACAGCCTACAAAACCTAAGGTCCCAGGACCAGAGAGTACAACGACACAGCCTACAAAACCTAAGGTCCCAGCACCAGAGAGTACGACGACAAAGCCTACAAAACCTAAGATCTCAGGACCAGAGAGTACAATGACACAGCCTACAAAACGCAAGAGCTCAGGACCAGAGAGTACGACGACACAGCCTACAAAACCTAAGGTCCCAGGACCAGAGAGTACAACGATACAGCTTACAAAACCTAAGGTCCCAGCACCAGAGAGTACGACGACAAAGCCTACAAAACCTAAAATCTCAGGACCAGAGAGTACGACGACACAGCCTACAAAACCTAAGGTCCCAGGGCCAGAGAGTACAATGATACAGCCTACAAAACGTAAGATCTCAGGACCAGAGAGTACCACAACACATCCTACAAAACCTAAGGTCCCAGGACCAGACAGTATGACGACACAGACTACAAAACCTAAGGTCCCAGGCCCAGACAGTATGACGACACAGACTACAAAACCTAAGGTCCCAGGCCCAGACAGTATGACGACACAGACTACAAAACCTAAGGTCCCAGGCCCAGACAGTATGACGACACAGACTACAAAACCTAAGGTCCCAGGCCCAGACAGTATGACGACACAGACTACAAAACCTAAGGTCCCAGGCCCAGACAGTATGACGACACAGACTACAAAACCTAAGGTCCCAGGCCCAGACAGTATGACGACACAGACTACAAAACCTAAGGTCCCAGCACCAGAGAGTACGACGACACAGCCTACAAAACCTACGGTCTCAGCACCAGAGAGTACGACGACACAGCCTACAAAACCTACGCTCCCAGCACCAGAGAGTACGACAACAGAGCCTACAAAACCTAAGGTCCCAGGACCAGAGAGTACAACGGCACAGCCTACAAAACCTACGGCCTCAGCACCAGAGAGTACGATGACACAGCCTACAAAATCTACGGTCTCAGCACCAGAGAGTACGATGACACAGCCTACAAAATCTACGGTCTCAGCACCAGAGAGTACGATGACACAGCCTACAAAATCTACGGTCTCAGCACCAGAGAGTACGATGACACAGCCTACAAAATCTACGGTCTCAGCACCAGAGAGTACGACGACACAGCCTACAAAACCTAAGGTCCCAGCACGAGAGAGTACGTCAACACAGCCTACAAAACCTAAGGTCCCAGGACCAGAGAGTACAACGACAAAGCCTACAAAACCTAAGATCTCAGGACCAGAGAGTATGACGACACAGCCTACAAAACCTAAGGTCCCAGGGCCAGAGAGTACGACGACACAGCCTACAAAACGCAAGATCTCAGGACCAGAGAGTACGATGACACAGCCTACAAAACCTAAGGTCCCAGGACCAGAGAGTACGACGACACAGCCTACAAAACCTAAGGTCCCAGCACCAGAGAGTACGACGACACAGCCTACAAAACCTAAGGTCCCAGGACCAGAGAGTACGACGACACAGCCTACAAAACCTAAGGTCCCAGCACCAGAGAGTACAACGACAAAGCCTACAAAACCTAAGATCTCAGGACCAGAGAGTATGACGACACAGCCTACAAAACCTAAGGTCCCAGGGCCAGAGAGTACAATGTCACAGCCTACAAAACGCAAGATCTCAGGACCAGAGAGTACGATGACACAGCCTACAAAACCTAAGGTCCCAGGACCAGACAGTACAACAACACAGCTTACAAAACCTAAGGTCCCAGCACCAGAGAGTACGACGACACAGCCTACAAAACCTAAGGTCCCAGCACCAGAGAGTACGACGACAAAGCCTGCAAAACCTAAGATCTCAGGACCAGAGAGTACGATGACACAGCCTACAAACCCTAAGGTCCCAGGACCAGAGAGGGTGATGACACAGACTACAAAACCTAAGGTCCCAGGACCCGAGAGTACCACAACTCGCCCTAAAAAACCTAAGGTCCCAGGACCCGAGAGTACCACAACTCGCCCTAAAAAACCTAAGGTCCCAGGACCCGAGAGTACCACAACTCGCCCTAAAAAACCTAAGGTCCCAGGACCCGAGAGTACCACAACTCGCCCTAAAAAACCTAAGGTCCCAGGACCCGAGAGTACCACAACTCGCCCTAAAAAACCTAAGGTCCCAGGACCAGAGATTACGACGGCACAACATATGACAGCACATGTCCCAGGAACAGAGAAAACCACAACAAATCCTACAAAACTTAAGGTCCCAGGACCAGACAGTACGACGACACAACCTACAAAACCTAAGGTCCCAGGACCCGAGAGTACCACAACTCGCCCTAAAAAACCTAAGGTCCCAGAACCAGAAGGTCCCACAACACAGACTAAGACAGTGAATGTCATAGGACCAGAGATTACTGTGACACAGACAAAAAGACCTAAGGTCTCACAACTAGACAGTACCAGGACATGGATTACAACACCTAAGGCCACAGGACCAGAGAGTACCACGACACAGCCTACAAAACCTAAGGTCCCAGGACCAGACAGTACGACGACACAGCCTACAAAACCTAAGGCCACAGGACCAGAGAGTACGACGACACGACGTATGACAGCACATGTCCCAGGACCAGAGAGTACGACGCCACGACGTATGACAGCTCATGTTCCAGGACCAGAGAGCCCCGCAACAGAGCCAACAAAACCTAAGGTCCCAGGACCAGACAGTACGACGACACAGCCGACAAAACCTAAGGTCCCAGGACCAGACAGTACCACGACACAGCCTAAGGCAGTTAATGTTCTAGGATCAGAGATTACTGCGACACAGACAAAAAGACCTAAGGTCTCAAGACTAGACAGTACCAGGACAGGGATTACAACACCTAAGGCCGCAGGACCAGAGATTGCCACGACACAGCCTACAAAACCTGAGGTCCCAGGACCAGAGAGGACCAGGACACAGCCGACAACACCTAAGGCTACAGGACCAGAAAGTACCACAACTCACCCTACAAAACCTAAGGTCCCAGAACCAGAAGGTCCCACGACACAGACTAAGACAGTGAATGTCCCAGGACCAGAGATTACTTTGACACAGACAAAAAGACCTAAGGTCTCACAACTAGACAGTACCAGAACATGGATTACAACACCTAAGGTCGCAGGACCAGAGAGGACCAGGACACGGCCAACAACACCTAAAGCCACAGGACCAGAGAGTACCACGACACAGCCTACAAAACCTAAGGTCCCAGGACCAGAGAGTACGACGACACAGCCTACAAAACCTAAGGTCCCAGGATCAGAGAGTATGACGACACGACGTATGACAGCACATGTCCCAGGACCAGAGAGCACCGCAACAGAGCCTACAAAACCTAAGGTCCCAGGACCTGTGAAGAGCAGGACACGACTGACAACACCTAAGGTCCCAGAACTAGAAGGTACTGCGACACAGCCTAAGACAGTTAATGTCCTGGGATCAGAGATTACTGCGACACAAACAAAAAGACCCAAGGTCTCAAGACTAGACAGTACCAGGACAGGGATTACAACCCCTAAGGCCGCAGAACCAGAGATTGCCACGACACAGCCTACAAAACCTAAGGTCCCAGGACCAGAGAGGACCAGGACACGGCCGACAACACCTAAGGCCACAGGACCAGAGAGTACAACAACTCGCCCTACAAAACCTAAGGTCCCAGAACCAGAAGGTACCACGACACAGCCTAAGACAGTTAATGTCCATGGACCAGAGATTACTGCAACCAAGACAAAAAAACCTAAGGTCTCAGGACCAGAGAGTACCAGGACACGGATTACAACACCTAAGGTCCTGGGACCAGAGAAGACCAAGGCGCGGCCGACCACACCTAAAGCCACAGGACCAGAGAGTATCATGAAACAGCCTACAACACTGAAGATCCAGGGACCAGAGACAACCACAAAACGGCCTGCAACACCTAAGATCCAGGGACCGGAGACTACCAAAGAATGGGTTAATGTAAACAAGGTACCAGAGAGGAGCAGGGTTCTGTGGATTGACAGGGCTAGGGCAAGGCCTGTGGTAAACAGGACAGTAGGGGGTGGAGAAGGTTGTGTAGCAAAGGGTAAGAACAACTTGGGTTTGAATGTTACACATACTAGGTACACTTGCCCGCATTTAGCACACACTGTCGACATCATAAGGTATAAGAATTTACAGGTACAATCCTGAACCGTGGGCCACACCAATCCATCAGGTAGAATAAAAAATCACTATGGGATGTAATGATAATGCCAAACTTGTGATTCTGAGTAGCTAAATAAATGGAGTCATGTCAGCGAGCGAGAGAGAAAGACAAAGTGCAAAAGGAGATAACCTAGCATGATGCTAAAATAGTCCCTCATGCTGCCCACCAGGTATCTATCAGTCTAGGTAAGGCGTCCCCTCTTGTGTGGTCCTGTGGGACCCCCTTCCTGGGCTTATGGGTACCTGGTGGGCAGCATGAGGAACTGTATTAGCATCATGCTATGTTCTATCCTTCTTCACTCTGTCTTTCTCTCTCTCCCTCTCTCTCTCTACCCCCTCTCTCTCTTTCTCTCTCTCTCTCTCTCTCCCCCCTTTCTCCCCCCCCCCTCTTTCGCCCCTCTCCCTCTCTCTTTCTATCTAACCCCCCCTCTTTCTCTCTTTCCCTCTCTCTTTCAATCTATTTCTCTCTCTGTCTCTGTCTCTGTCTCTCTTAACCCAACCAGTCAAGGCAGAGGGCGCCCACCCAGAGCCCGGCTCTGCTCAAGGTTTCTTCCCGTTAAAAGGAAGTTTTTCCTTGCTGCTCTCGCCAAGTGCTTGCTCAGGGGGAAATGTTGGGTTTTGAACTTTACATTTATTAAGATACTCAGAATCACACTAATTTGAGCCCATAGTCTTCCTTGTACAAAATCAGTCGCCAAATAAAATCAATAAAAATGAATGAAAATGAATTACAGAGTTTCATTTATACTGAATAATTTCATAAAACAATTTGAACACTTACCTACAGAAATTTTATGTGATAAGAAAGTTTATTTGTTGAATCTCACTGTGGGTTTTATCTGCGCCGGCCACAACCCGATGTTGCCCCAGACATAAACTGTTCTTCCAACTAACCACTGACATCAATACTGATAGCATTTTTTAAATAATTGTTGGAGAGTTCTGCTGACATGACACAAGATTAAAAAGACCTTACATATATTATTTATTGTTAAGCCACAGCAAATAGTAATGCTTTAAGCCCTGATTTCAATGAGCGAACAGTTTCAGCAGCATTGAAGCTAAAAACTGCTTCATGGCTTAGTTTTTGTTTCTGGGAACACTCAGTAAACCTTTTCCAGATGACCTGAGGGATCTGGATGCTTCATTTAGTGCATTATAGAAAAGAAGGAGGATTTTAATCAATCTGATCCCACTTTATTTTACAGTACAGTAATACGATGTAATGAGCTATGCTTTTTTTCATCAAATTAGATAAAACTATAAATAATATATTCTTTATTAGACAGTAAACAAACATAGTTATACCCTAATTAGACACCATAGGCTACATCTTAATTATGCTGTAATTAGAGACAACATAAAAATCCATATTAACACATTCTCAGTTTTGGTATTTTAGTGTTCTTTTAAAAGTACTTTATTTCAATCCATTTGTCACTTTCACATGTGGATTGGCCAAGATTTCTATTTCAGCAGAGGTATATATGTTTATCATGCAAGAACATCTAGCACACGTAATATCACATTGTCAAAAAAGGCAATAAAAGGTCACCTATTGTGCTGCTTTACCACTTTGTCTGCTGCCCAGCGACTTCACTGTCATGTATATTGAACAGGTGGCAGCAGGGCACAACTCTGACAGCACTGCTACTGGCTTCATCCGATCACACTTAACAACCTGAAGCATACACTACAAGTTGATTTGTTGGTTGATTCCCGTTCTAGAATCCTATCATGCAGCTACGTAGAGCAAGTTGTAGCTTAAAATAGAGGCAATAATTAGAAATTAGTTATGTTTAATGTAGCATGTTTAACTATCTAATATTGTAAACATTGTTTATTAGAACATGATTTGATAATAAAATTTGCAGATGTTGCTCCAGTTGTTTTTTTTTTTTACTGACTGTGATATTATTTCTTCATGCCTGGTAAATGAGTTGAATCTACTGCATCAAAGTACCTTACAGACATATAAGAGTTGTTTTCTTAATGTACTGGCTGTAGAAACATTAATCCTAGTCAGGTACTGCAGGTTGATCTTTATGGAGAGAAATACTTTATATAGAAGTAAATGTAAATACTAGTTAGCAAGCTGGGTCCACTAAAGAAAGTGACACAGAATCTCCATCTTATTTACTATAGGCCTATATATTGTTTGACATAGATAAACTGTACAATTAGAAAAAAAATGCCTTTCACTCTTGGAAATACCACATGAATCTGCAGTGAATGCAGAAAAGAGTGGCCATATGTTCATTCCACAGTATATTAGAGGCATGCAATCCCCCCATATTAGGATGTCAGTTACCTGCTGTATCTCTCCAAAAAGGCCCTCAGGTCATGTCTCATTTTGTAGAAAACACTAATTAGTTGGATCTGCTGCAATGAAGAAAATGATTCCACTGAGACTCACAAACAGACACTGTTTCTACAATTATTTCCAGTGTTTTCACAGTTGGTGTACAATCAGTGTATTCCATTGTTTTTTCATCTACTTCAAATTTGTATTAGTTTTATCTTTGGTACAGTGCGTTGTATCACATTGTGACTGCTGCTTACAACAACTGTAACATCAGTGGTATAAGCCAAAACAATGAATGTCAATAGTTCAAAAAAATATTCCGATAATAATATGACTAGGAAGAATATCCATGCAGGACATATAATGTTACTTGATGAGAAGAAAACAGCCGAACTACAAAAGTGCAGCACAGTTTACAGCTCAAACATGCCAGGTTTTTAGGAAAGGCAGAACTCATCTGTGGCGGCACTTTCTATGCCATCAACCAGACGCTACTGGAACGGGGCAGAGCAGTAACAAACAAGTCACACACTGCAGCCCGGTTGTTTGGATAATGCTCTCAGGAAAGCTGGGAGCTGGCTTAATGCAGGCCGAGCAATCAGCGCCTGCTGACAGGATCATTTTGAACGGGCCCAGCAGTAGTAATAATAATAAAGTCAAGAGTGCCAGAAAAACTACTTACAAAATAATTGCTGATTTATTTCTTAAAATCTTGTCTGTAATTTGACTAATGTAGGTGAGCCTTCCTGAATAGCCCTTAAAGTGATAGTTCAGATTATTTGACGTGGAGTTGTGATGTAGTTATCTTTAGTGTATTACCTGCAGTAGATACGGATCAGCACACTCCCAGTTTAGAGAAACAACCAGGAGCACCAGCACAGAAGCTGAGCAATGTGCTGCTGTGGACGGGGCCATCAGCAAAAGTGTTTTAACCACTGCGAGCCAGCCTCCTGTGACTAACTGGCCACTGGGAAGAGGGGAGGACATCTTTGAAGCCGTCATAAGATGGGACACCTCGCTCCTGGGAGCAGCTGAGAGGAAAGCAGCAATATTTGGCCTCAATAACTAAATGGATGGAACGTGTGGAACTCATTTTGTTTGTTAAATCTAATTTAGAAGATACATATATTGTATATGAAATAACAGTCAAAAGTGTTGCAATGTAGTGCTGTTGTGAAGAGAATGATCACTGGGAGGTTCTTCCTCAAAAATGTCTTCAGTAAATGTAAAGAGAGCAAGTTCAGACAAATACAAGTCAGTTGCAGTTTTACAATTCAAAGTTGAAAGGTTGACAAAATGTGGTTTAATGCGTCTCCACACACTGATCATCACAGCTTGTTCTACTGTTACACTGAAAATAATTAAAGGTTCTGAATAAACCTTCATGGCTAAATACTGGATATAATAGTTCATTTATCAAAATCCAGACTGCTAATTAGTCAGTGAGAGGTGGTTGCTGATTACAACTCTCTACTCATACAGAGCAGACAGACTTTAATGTGCAATGATATTTGATTTGATGATTTGAAAGCGACAGTAACAGTATCTATTTTAAGCACTGACAGTTAACTAATTTCTATCAGGTTATTTATAAATACACAGTACAGCAAATATTTTTTATATTTTTAACATACCTCAATTATCAATTTAAACTCTTGAAATTTAACATGATAATGACTCGTTAACCTGAAATTTAATCAGAATTGTATTTTGAACTGTTGAAATGCTAATAATACTCAAAAAGTAGAATGAAGATAACTTATGGATACTATGGTATAATACTGAAATACTAGATCTTCAGTGCTGAGATGAAATGAGTGAATTTTTTTTTTTTACATTACCTGCATTATTGTTCTTGCCCATATAGAATACATCATGAACACATTAACAGTGTAGGTGGGAAAAAATGTGTGAACGACTTGGATCCTCTTTGACATCCTGAGAATATGTCTGAGCTTAAGCAGCTGAAGAATGGTTCAAAATTCCTGCTGAACATTGTGCAGGTCTGATCCCCACCTACTGGAAGAGCTGGTTTGAGGTTGTTGGTGCCAAAAGAGGTCTGACCAGTTATTAAATCCAAGGGTTCACTCACTTTTTCCACTAGCACTGTGAATGTTTAATGGCTGTGTTCGAGAAAGAAACTAAATTTTTGAATTTTTTTGTGTGTTGTTAGCTTAATCACGCTGTTTTTGTCCACACTTGTGACTCAGATGAAGATCACATTTTACAATCAATTAATGCAGAAAACCTGGTTATTCCAATGGGTTTAATTACTTGTTCTACAGAAACATGGCTTCTGTTAGTGGTATATTATCATAAGTTTGACTTAACTCTGACAGTAGCATTTTATTGTTGTAGCTGGGTGAAGTGCAGCTAGTTTAAACTACTTTATATACAGTTAACCAAGAGGTTGATTCCTCTGCTAAAGGTCACAAGATCTCAGGGGTTATGAGATGAACAACAGGAGAACAAAGACAAAATAACAAAATTTTCTTACATAAATTGGACTTTTTTCAAATCTTTACTATTGTTGTGAAATATCAGATGATTTTATCTGTTTGGCCCTGAAATGGTTATTTACATGAAACCATGTGAGAGGTTTAGAGGAGCCCCGCTGACAGCTTGAAAGGCTGGCAATAATGCATTGTATTGTAAGATGTATATCATGTATTTTTATGTAAAATCTTAATCTGAAACTGATCTGTCAGATGAATGCAAGGGAGTTAAAAAGACAATATTTCACTCTGAAATGGAGTATAGTAGAAATTTAAAGTAACATAAAATCAAAGTGATGAATGTTCTATATGTTTATTTTTTATTGTGATAGACCAAAAGTCTAAGCCTAAGATAGTATGCAGTGCTCACCCCTACAATAGGGTGACGTGCATCCAACTTAAAAGTAATATTTAGCCGAACTTACATGTTCTTCTAGATCTGGGAGAACTGAAAAATCCCCTCAGAAACAGTGGGGCAGTGCAGGGTATTGTTTGGCCCACTGAAGGTGTTTTATCATGGCAATGCATTTGAAAGAACTGCCTCTTTCCATGTCGCACAAAGCATGAATGAACCAAACTCACAACCCTCAGGCCAGTCATAACTCGCACTGTTTTTTAAATTTTTTTTTGAATGTGTGTGTGGGTACAGGATAATACCACAAGGGGGCCTGAATCACTTACCCTGCACTGTGCTTCTCTAACTGCTGCCATTAATCATCACTTACTTTAGCGAACACACACTCAGTGACCTGCTACAACTGCTCTTTGTTTAATCAAATGCAAATGGTCTCTGATGGTTGTTGATTCACCACTGACAGAATATGTTCTGTATATCTGTAAGTATGTCTGTGTGTGTGACAGAGAGAGGGCTGCAAATGAGAGCTGGGGGTTAGATTACCACTGAGCCCAGGCAGGTAAGGTATGTTTAATATGGCATACGGCACATTCAAGTGAAAAAAAAAGTCTTATTTGAAATTAAAAGTATCTTTAAAAGCCTCAATTCAACATGGTTTATTTGGACTGGGCAATATGGCCTTTCATTGATTCTCGGTGAGGCAGTACTTGTGCTAAATGCTCAAATCAGCATGCTAATATGCTCTCAGTGAAAATGGTAGCATGTTGTGCTGTTTTAATTTAGTGCATTAATGTGCCAACATTTGCTAAATAGCACTTAACACAAAGTACAGCTGAGGCTGACGGGAATGTCATTAGTTTGTAGGTATTAGGTTATAAACCAAAGTACAGAACAAAGTGAAGTTTTGATCGTATGTTGTCACCAAAATGAAAAGTCTGGGGATCATTCTGAACTGCAACTGTCAACCTCATGGTGCCACTAGAGGAAAAGTCAGGGGATCCTCAAGGTCTGTCCGATTCATCCTCTCTGGACCATGAATGTCTACAGAAAATTTGTGACAATCAATCAAATAGATATTGTGATGTTTCAGTCTGGACCAAAGTGGTGACATATTGACATTGCCACTTAAATGTTTATGAAAGTGTTTTGTTCTTTTGGTTTTTTTACAACAATGAATCATTGTGAATGTAACTAAACTATCAACTAAAGCACTAAAACGACAAAGCAGGAGACATTTTTCACAACCTGGTAAACCAAAAGCTGAATAATGGCTTATAACTGATCAATAAAGCAAATCAACCATTGAGCATAGGTGTAGTGCTGCCGGAGCGAACCGGAATGATGCTCCGGTACTTTTATTCTCCAAGTGATGACATAAAATATCTGCAGTTTGCATAATCCAGTTGAAATTCATTTACATTTTTAAGTGGTTGAGATCCAATCATCAAATCCGACGATCAAAGTTGTTATATTGACATTTAAAGTGTATTGATTGATTTCCAAATGTGCCAATCATGCCTGCCAAGTAGCTGCCACTAAATGGTTAATTAGTAAAGATGAAAAGACAGAAAACATCCTTTCATTCATCTTTCACCCTTCTGACAGTTTCTTTATCTGCATTTACACAGAAACACGACAGAGTCAGTCTGTTACATCTGATCTCTAACATCTGATCATGTGATCATAGTTGACTGCATGTAAACTTGCCATCAAAGGAAGAGTGATTACATAACCTTCAAAACAAGCCACAACTTAACTGTCCACTGAACAAATAGCCTATATATACTGTATGTATATTAATATATACTGTAAATACATACCAGCCACTTAATCATGGCATGGTATACTTTATGAGAAAACCCTCTAAAAATGATCCCGTTTTACTGAACTAAATCTAACTGGTACCCTTGCTTTATCATCATTACCCATCACCTGTCAATTGTTACATTTCAGCCACAACACTCAAACTTCAGAGCCTCCTGTGTCACAGCAACAAGGGAAAGTGAAAATTGCTCAAATTGCCACACTTTCAAACAAATGACAAAGTGTGAATTATATCCTGGATTCAGTGCTAAAACCCCTGTCCTCAGTCGCCGTGCTGCACACAGAGCTGTCAGCAGAGGTGGAAATCACATGTTCTCTGGTCTGGGAGCTGTAAGGTCGACCTCACAAGTGTTCTGCACCAGAGGTGAGAGTCACAAAGACACACCCCTATGTGCACTTGAATTCCAGGACCTTTTGTACAACATACTGTTTTTGCAGGACATGCATTAGCTGCATGTTTAACACTGCTGCTCCTATCTGCAGGTATTTCATGCTATCAGCAGCCGGTCTATTTGTTTGTTTTTTTTAAATTGTCACACTGTTGGACTGTTGCACTGTTAATGGAATGTCCAACAGAAACACTCATGTCATACCAGGTGAACAGCAAATATACAGCTGATGGAGAAATGCTGTACTGCTAATAAAGGAAACACGAAACATACACACACATAACAACAAGCACACTTTCACTAGAACAGTACGAGAGCATTCTGATATGTACATTTATCCACCCACAGTAACACGTGCAGGCTTCACACATTCATGCACACACATAGTATACCTCCAAACATATGCTCACACTTGCAGACATCAATACTGACACACATATCTGTGTCAGTATAAATGCACAAATGCACACAACACACACACTCACACACACACACACAGACACACACGCACACACACACACATAAGGGTGTGTCTATACATTCTTTCACATACACAAACATACACACATGCCTTCATGGCTCTTGCTGGTGTGTGACTATCCTGTCAACACCAGAGGCTGACTGGATAGGAGGAGGTGGAGGAGGACAGAGAGGAGGAGGCTCGTGTTATGCCAAGCAGTGATTGGTCGTTGCCATACCAACGAGGGAGGGCCGAAGTCAGAGATTGGTGGGGGAGGAGCTGCAGGCTGATTATAAAACCCTTCTGAGCAGCAGTTTCTCCTCTCTTGAGCTGTCTCCACTGTGTCTCTGTCTCTTTATTTAGTTTTTCCTCTTATCTAGCCAGTGAGGCGACTCGCAGTGCTCTGTGTGGAGGACAGAGGGAGGGTGGAAGGGTGAGCTGTCAGAAGGACTTGTGGACAGGTTGGTCCATTTCCCCTTCGTCTCCTTGCCAAGCTAAGCTGTCTATCACTGTAATAGAGCTGCCTGCATCTTGTGGATTTATCACTCTGTGACTGACACCTGGGAAGGCGAGGGAAACCTGAGGCTGGAGTTTGCCCCGCCACCACCACCACCACCACCACCACCCCTCCTGTGTGTGTGGATGACCTCTGCTCCTCTGTAAGTAGCTCTGCTGCAACAACATCCACTCACATTTTTCATTAAGAAATACCAACCTTATGGCAAGAGTCAGGGGAGGCTGAGACACGCAGGTACATGTTGCTGATCTGGGGAGGAAATTAGTTCATTATTTCTCCCTCGGGCTTTCTCATTAGCTCACTGGACATCTCATTAAGTCTTCCTGTGCTCACCTGGAGCGTGCTAATTGGCCACATTAGGTGTTACTTTAGTCTCTTTTGAGGTTGAAGCTTCATTTTGAGGTTGATCTTTAATGGAGATCTTTATATAATTTACAACCGAGGTTACACGACAGTTCAACTATCAAATTGATGTAAACTGCACAGCATTGAGAAAGGACATTCACAAAATGAAGACTTTCCGCTTACAGGTACAACAGGTACTGATATGAGGAGAGATAAGACATTGTTATTCAAAAAGTTTCATATTTCCATAACTGTTGCTTCTGTTTTGTGTCCAGCAGTTCAGTAAGAACATTAGGACATGTGAAACCCCCGCACCAACCCACTCACTCATCCACGGCTCTGCTCTGTGATGAGCCTCATGCATTAGTACTCACACGTAAACTGACACTAGAATAGTAGTAATGTAGGAAGGGCCGCTCAAATACACAGAAGTCTATCCATAACCACTGCACACACAGCACTGTTTACCTATAAGTGCCTGCGTGTGTAATTGTGGTGTCTGGTGTGTGTGTGTGTGTGTGTGTGTGTGTGTGTGGGTGTGTGTGTGTGTGTGTGTGTGGGTGTGTGTGTGTGTGTGTGTGTGGGTGTGTGTGTGTGTGTGTGTGTGGGTGTGTGTGTGTGTGTGTGTGTGGGTGTGTGTGTGTGTGTGTGTGTGGGTGTGTGTGTGTGTGTGTGTGTGCGTGTGTGCGTGTGTGTGTGTAGTGTACATACACAAAACTGGTTCCCTTTTCTGTATCACTGTCATGCATTGTTGAATCATGCAGAGTTCAGGCTGCTCTATTGTCATCACAAAAGTAACAGAGTCTAATGTTAGTGAGAAGTTACACTTATTTTGAAAGGGTTGGGTGTTGACACACTGAGCAGTCTGGATAAATGTGTTACATTATTATTATAATAACGTTTTAGGATTTTCCAATGCATCAAAATGTATCGTTAAACTTTTTTTTTTTTTTGCAGTGTGCAGGTTTAACTCAAATTAAGCTTCATTTTAAAGCAGCTATGACATTTGATAATCACATAGGCAGATTCTGACATTGACCATTTGATGAACCTCTCTAACAGCAATTGTTTGGTCATGGCATAGCAACCGCAATAAGGCATGGCATGTCTGTCAAGCTGTAGCTTTCAACATGCCAAAATTATGTGTAGACAATGGGACTTTGTAAATATTAAGTAGTGTTCTTCTTCTTACCTTTCCAGAATCAGTACACAAGAGCAAAGATATAACGCATGGATTAAACATTGCGTTTTATGATTTAAGCATTAAATGTTAGCATGCTTTGCTAACTAGCTTACTGCCTAGAGTAGTAATCTAGTATCATGTCACAGAGTACCATGTCATTAGTTAACTATTTTGTGTTGTCTCTGGTTATGTCATTGGTTTGACCTCATCCTTAAATCTTTTTCCTTTGTAAAAGTGAAAAATATTGTTGTAAAATTAACAAAAAGTATATAACTTCTTAATTTTGTTTATCCAAGTATATTTTCTGTGGAGAGCATCAAAATAGGTTAATGTTAGGAAAAACTAACTAACTTCTATTTTTCCTGCTAATAGTATAATTATTATGAAAGTGGCTGAACTTGGTCTAAAATGCAATACAAGAGCAATTTTGCTCCTGTGTTTCCATTGTCTTGTAGGCTATATGGATCATCCCCTGGTGACGATGCTAACTTTTACCTTTAGCCTCAGTCTTTTAGCACAGTATCATGTATGTAGTATGTGTGTAGGATTCTTGTTTTTAAATTAGTCAGCTGGAGACAGCCTTTTCAAACATTGAGTTAATGTTATTTAGCTAGCTAGCTAAATAATCTGCTAATGACAGTTTCAGCTTGCAAACGAAGGGGTCACTGACAAAAATAGGGAGGGTGCTTTTGTCTTCCTCTGTCCAAAATCATTGACCCATTGTATCAAAAGAAATCCACTAATTACCAATGGCAATGCTGCCACTGTTACTATGTAAACTAAATACATGCTGTGCTAAAATGAAAGGCTAGATACAACAGTAACTATGGGGGGTTGGGCCTTAGAAAGCATATGGTCATTGGTGAAAATTAGAAGATAAATCAAATAAAATGAAGTAAATAGTATTAAGAAATTAACACTTTAAGATGTTAAAGTTGTTATTGAGACTAGCAAGTTACAGTATAGTGTAATGAATTTGGGCTGCATCTATGATTTAATAAAAAACAAGACAAATGGAAAATACTAAACATAGACATTGTGTCACTAAATGTTTCATTCATGCTGTCATGTGTCTTTTTGTCATTACTAGTCACATTAGGGCACCAGCAGAGTCCCTGTATGCTGCCTCACATGGTAATTGTTCAGTTCCATTTTTTGATCAGTTAGCTCTTTGCTTCAGAAGATGTTAGTGTAAGTGTGAGTCTATGGTAGCATTCTTTTTGCCTTGGCATTCTGCAGCTCAGACACAGTAGTAATGTTTACATAAGCGGGCTTATTATTGAGTCCCTGATTCATCGCACAGCCCCAGGCCCACTCAGCCATGACAATGTGAAGATAGACCCTAACATATTCAACAATAGCCCTGGCACCAGCACTAAACACCACTCACAGATGAGCAAACACATGCAAACATTTTGTTAAACACACTAAATGGAGGGCAGTTTGCATTTCAGCAGCCGATCTACCGGCTACTGTGATGAAACACTGAAAGGTTAAATGCTTCAGCGGGCAAGCGTCTTTTGTGAAAATAAAGCCATCATCTCCATAACCTGAGACCATGTGGGTCCATTCCCAATTATTCTATGATGGCTATGTTGTAGCTGCAGCACATGTTATCCTAAACAACACAGAGATCACTAACATTAGATATGTTGGCTCTGTCATTGCATTAGTGTTTATGTGTGAAGAGATTATAGAATGGCTGTGTGGGCAAATGTGAGAGAGCTATTTGCAGGTTACCGACATTATCGAATTTCTAAGTACAAGCAGTTTGCCTCTTCTTGTTGCCATTTTGAGATACCGACATACAAAATTACCAGTCTTACCACAAAACACTGTGTTCCCATTGTGGTCTTGTTGCTTTCTGCTCTTCACTTTTTAACAGCAAAAAATAAACACAGGCTATATCATTATATTATTGCTCTATTTATTGGTCAGTACACAGTTGAATAAACTGGAACAAAACCACAGTAAAGTGAGAGTTAGTACAGTACACATAGATAAAGTAATAACCACAGCAGCTGCCGATGAACACACACACACAACTCAGCCAAAACAAAACACTGCCATACTTTGAATGTTCAGAAATGCACTTTGCAGTCTTAAAGGTTGTTTTCTTGTTTACTGTCAATGTCACCAAAACTCAATGTGTGAACACATTGCCTTCATCATAAAAATGAGCAAAACTGGCCTTTAATAGTGCATCATTAACATGCATTTGTGCTAGCGTTCAGTTGCTTCTTTGCATGTTACCACAACCAAGTGCTGATCAGTGGAAAAACAGGAACCCTGCAGCAGGAATTTGTATCACTTTGCAAATGTGAGTGTGCTTGGTGTAAACATGAGGGGCTCACCCATTAAAATATTGCTTCATAGCACAACTAATGGTCAAAAACTCTACTGGGTGCTTTTAAGTATCAGTGTAATGAATGTCATAATTAGACAGATACAGTGTGTAAGCATCTGGGAAAATTTAAGATCACAAACTACCACCGCAGGTTGTTGTACTTTTCATTCTGATCAATATGTTTCTCACTGACATTTTACCCAATTTGCTAAAAGTCCATTATATTCGAAATCTTATTTAAAGGCTTGTACTGATATGATCTTAGCATGATGCCTTTGATGGTATCTTTAGATTTCTCTGAGAAAGCATAGTGGAAATATATCACAAAATCACCTAAGCTCAAAGGTCCACTTACTAGGTTTAAGAGCTTTCAACCCCATCCCACAGTTTTTATTCAGAGACTGGAGAATGCATTTCCACGGTCAAATCATAGAAATAGAACATCATAAGAAATCACCACTGGTACATTCTGTATATGACATAGTCAGGTTTTATCTACAGGACCAGAATATGGACAGATTTTGTCTTTGTGTGCACAAGCAGCAGGCACATGCTTGCTCCTGTTCCACTGCTGCTGCCAGGGTCACATTAAATCACTGAAAAAAGCCCCAATGGGCCTTAAGTGTTGCTGGGCATGCTTTCCTTACTCATACACAATACACTTTGAAAGCTCCTCACAGGTGGGCGCGTGGTGCATTCACAGCTGAACCATCCATCTAATTTAAAATTATCCAATCTATCTGAGGCAGCCAATGCTATATAGAATACTGTTGTTTTCAGGGAACACTGGACAAACACAGGCGCTGTGTGCCAGGCACTGTCTGGCTGAGAGAAGCTGTTTGATGATAGGCTGGGGCATCCTGAAGTCCAGGATTTGCCGGCAGGAGGGTGGCCAGTGTGTTCACTTTTAATTGCCATGCTCAGCAGTGTTTAGGCGCTCTTCATAATTGCAAGCCTCATTCTCCCAAGGTGTTAGTCTAGTGCTGCAGCTGTGGTGGCTTATTAGACGTCAGCTTGCACACTGACACAGGCAGAAGCCACCTAGGGAAATGTATCATGCGTGCTGTCCGAGTGGTGTGAGGTAAACTGTGAGTCAGAGTTGCTCCTGTCTGAAGCAAGGCCGTGAGGGAAAAGTCAAACTACCAACACATCAGAATAATCCCACACGCATAATGTGACATAAAACAATCTGACAGATGTAAAGGTCTAAAACACTGGTGCACTCTTCTGGCATTAAACCATATTTTCCTCTTCTCATGTTTTATTTGAAGTGTTGATCCATAAGAAGATATATTTGTGGTTTTAAGAACCAAAAACTATGTTTTAATCTCCTCTCTCAGGCTTCTCTCCGGAGCTCTAGTAACAACAGGTCAGTGAGCCAATCAGAAGAGAGGAGGCTCTGAGACTGTTTTCTCAGTGATCCAATAAAAATGCAGCAGATTTCAGTCAAACACTCAGAGAAACCAAATCCTGTAAGGTTGGACGGTGGGTGGGGCTTGGGGCATGGCTGAGAGCGGTGACTGCTTTGTTGTGACATCACAAAGTTACAGAAGTCCTGACGGTTGGTTTTAAGGCTCAGTTTCTGAATACAGGCTGTGTGCATTTCTCTGTGGACTGAGGCTTTGATACTTTCACTGTATTAATATAGAACCTAGACCTGCTTTATCATCAAAAAAGACATGGACATCTACCTTTATACTATATAGACCTTTAAGTAATTCTGATGTAAAAGCTCAGGGAAGCTGCTGTGCACTGCTCAATAAGGGAGGTAGGTAAGTTACTCAGACAAACATTTGCATTTCAAACCAACTGGTTAGACTTCATACTTGGAGTCTTTTGTCTTGCAAAATCAAAACCAACCCAAACAACGGTGAAAATATGTTTCGTTGATAGTGTTTTCAATCAATACATTTTTCAATTTTACAATTGAAAACACCAGTGGTTGTTAAGACAAATGTAGATCTGGTTTCCTATCCCAACTACAGAGCAGTGTACAGCCCCCCCCCTGACCGGGCTGATACACTTCATGGATAATACTAAATCGCTAACATAGCTGCTGTAATACATATCAGGAGAATCGTGTAACAGCAGGTAGCGATATCATCAAGAGTAGTACACACACAGTCTTATTGTGAAGCCCAAAGCATGCCTTAGTTAAGTCCACAAACATGGACACTTCCAGCATTTATTTAGTGTTTGCAAGGAGTAAAATGAAAACGACCCTTGTGGTGTTTTGCAGGTTTCTGTAGATAAGGTTCACTTTAGAAAACTCTGGCTGAACTTAATATTTCTCCCTGTCAGCAGGAAGTCTCCCAATCTAATTTTACAGTGTGCCCTTTTGGCCTCGCTGCGGTAATTTCATGCTTTCAGTCACAACAAACGGACGTCCATTATACTGAGCCTGTCTGAGGATGATAACCATCTGTGTCACTGCTACCTCCTCCAGAGAAAAATCCCCTCCTGCTCTCTTATTCTTTTCATCCACTGACTCTTCCTCTTTGGTTCTGTGTCTCTTTCTTCCCTCTCTTTACTCAGGAACCGTTTTCCTCTCCTACTCTTGCTTTACTTTTCCCCAGTGCTAATTTTGCTAAATCACCAGCAGAGACATTTTTAATTTCGTTCACCATCGGCATCCTACCTCGCCTCTGATGTCCCTCAGCATTTAGTGTGTGTGTGTGTGTGTGTTTACGTGCATGTTTTAGTAAGTTGAGTTCAGGTCGTAGAGAGGGAAGAGACTTGCCTTGCCTTGTCCAGGAGCTTTTCTAACGGCCATTCTGCATCTTTAAGAGTGCTTCAAATGTTACCAGAAGACCTGAGGCTAAATGGACTTTCAGACAGAATGCGACAAACCCATTATTTCCAATGGCTCCCCTCCTTCTTCTTATTAGCAAGGCTAGTGCTAACACTTGCTTTTGAGCACAGGAAAGTTACATTTTTGTTGCAGGCAACAGACTACAGCTAGGGCTGGGCGATATGGCCAAAACTATTATCACGATAAAAATTTCCATATCAGTCGTTATCGATATTTATCACTATAAATGCCACATCGTTATTTGAAGAAACCAGACAGTCGACTGTTTTATTTAATCAGAACATGACGAACACTTGCCAAACAGCAGAACATTTAAAACCCTGAGGTACAAAGATTCAAAATATGATAAAATATGCATGATTAAAATCAAAATCCTTTTCAGTCCTTTTTACTAAACAAAGTAAATAGAAACTTTCTAGTAATAAGTTCTGCAGTGTGATACAGCAAACATATATGTAGCGTACATACCTGGCCTGGCATCAGCCACAAGCCATTAAGGAAGTTCATTATAAGGACATGCAGAGTTACGGACCCACAACTGACACTTTGCGACTCTTCCCACCATCAAACTATCAAATTGATAGGAAACAGAGACAAAGGACCCTTCTCCCACAAACAGACCATGCTTTTAGCAGGACACAGAACCAGACCAAAGGTCAAAGGGTCAGCTCCAGAGGATTAACCAATGGACACCAGGCAACTGGAGAATATAGGCAAAATCTCCAGTTTGTAACAATAAGACTTTGTCTAATGATATTTGATTGTTTCTTGTATAGGACAAGTAACAGCAAAAGGACTGATTAACACTAAGGTGTGAATCCTGGCCTGTCTGTACCATGCATGAACATACACACACATGCACACACACACACACCAACCTCCCTTCCTCTGTCCCTCTCTAGATAAGAGTCATAAACTACAACCCACGTTCCAATCCTGGGTAGTGACCAGCAGAACACTCTTCACAGACACAGATCTGAGGAAGAATGTAAAATTAAATATCTAGCTGTTCTGTAACTCATGAGATGTTTCTATGCAACAGTTTAATCCCAAACTTCTATCCCATAGAATGTTTGAAATGTAACATGTGGATTTTAAGACAATGTCCTTCATGTGACCATACTGTCAGCATCCTTCACACGAGGTAACACACACTACATGACATCCAGCATGTCCATATTATTATTATTACAGTCAAAGAACTGCTGTGTAATCCACATGTATAGACTATTAGCTTCGGGAAATGTTTATATTGTTGTTTGATCAGTTAACCACTTGTATCATGATTAATTCCAGGTTTGAAGGATGTAATATGAAATCAACACTCCTATTACTCCTCTCTGCCATTATTAGTGCAAGTAGTTTTATATGTTATTTCATTTAATGTTTTGTGGTTATGGTGGAAGACGGATTTGCGAGTTTATAAGTAAACTCTAGAATTAAATTATTCCAAAATTCAGTGGAAAATTACTCTACAGGAGAAGACAGGTGACGCCCCTGAAACACGCGCCAGGCCCCAGGGGATAAAACAGTCGTGAACAATTCACTGAAGGCCAGATGAAGAGAACGTCAGAAGTTCAGTTCAGAGATGACAAGAAGTCGGAAAAGCCAGAAAGGTTAGAAGTCAGAAATGTTAGAAACGCGAAAAAGTTAGAAACTCGGCGAGATGCTAAGAAGGAAGAAGATGCTAGAAGCTGAGATCTTTGCTCAAAGCTCAGAGTCCCGGCTCAAAGCCCGGCTCTGTAGCCATGTAAACTCTTAGCTCTAAGCTGCTCGCCACAAACTCATGGCTCTTAGTCATTTTTGCACTTTTCGCGTCTTTTATTTTTCTTTGCCACAAGCTCCAAGTAACATCATTTTTGTCTCCATGCGCGATCTTTTATTTTTATAAGCCAAGTCAAGACTAATTGAACCAAAGCAACAGAAGTGCCTCAGAGTCATTTTGTAACTTTTAATCATCATCAAGTTTTCCTTTTTGAAGATTTTGACAACTTTAGAGTCATCTGGTCAACGCCAGTCTCCTCTAAAGTTTTCCAGCCAAAGTGAAGAGCATTAGAGTTTATTTCGCATCAACCCACAAGAGACGCCAGCAGATAACATCTGCACGACCGCCTGCAGAGAAGCTGAGCAGAAATCAAGAGTTCCCGAGACAGAAAGTCTCCTGGCAAACTCCACCAGAGCTGAACCGCTGAGACACCGGCAGAATCCGTCACCGTGATAACGGGACACGGCCTCCAGGAGAATCCACCTAGATCCCGCGTCTCCGGGGTTACCACGGCAACCACAGCCACCTGGCTTCCAGCCGAGGGTCTCCAGCTACAGCGCAACTCAGAGTAGGCCGGTCTTAACACTCTGCTCATGACTGGGTTGATGTCGAAATATAGCAATATTTAATCATCAACCCTAATTCATCATTAGCTGTATAGCCATAGTGTATAGCCATAACATATCCTCTCCCACCATTGCCAACTCATCACACTGCTCATTTCATTATTATTTTCATCTTTATGATTATTACACCTTGCATTTACTCTGTAGATAGTAGTTTAGTTAAATAAACTCCTTTATTTACACCCAGTTGTTGTCCTGTTGTATTCTTTTGACGTAGAGACTGGAGATCCATTGAATCGAGAAGTCATGGCTTCCGATATGAGATTGATAAATTTGGCAATGAAGTAATTCATTGTTGTCCTCCCAGAGGACTGGTGCCCCATTTCATCGAGAGTAAATTCTAAAATATGGCGTTAACGCTACATGTAACATGATCAGACTGCAAAGTAAATATACAAAGAGGATGCGCACTGGCTGCTGGCCTGGCGCTCGTCGAGGATGAACTAATGCTCATTTTGTGCCTGTAATTTCTTTCTTCTTTCACACTTTCTGTGTGTTCTAACGGGTGATATTGTTTCAAATGATGAAACAGGTTTGTGGTGTTGTCTGTCTTTGGTGGAACATTTCTCCGGCAGAGTGTGCAGTGCACATTGCTCTGTTTTTTGTCGGACTGTAAATAGCCAAAATATCTCCAAACTACTGAAGTTGAGTGTCCTCTCTTCTCGACGACATCGTCATCTTCCGAGCTGCTTTTTCTGGGATGTCGCTCATTTTAGCGTATTTGCTTACTTCTTCAGTCCGTCAGCCACTGCGTGTGTCTGTGAATAATATCACATGCCTGTATTTATACTTCTCACTGTGCATCCTAACTTGCACAATGCAGACCTCTATTCCTGCGACATGATTGGCCGTTCGTGATTCATTTGTGGGCGTGCTATAAGCAATGATTATATCAAACATTTATCGAACATTTTTTATGTTTCTTTCCGGGAAAATAATTTTCCAATAAGTATTGCTATAATTTTATCGCCCAGCCCTAAGTATAGCGCAAAGTCCAAAAGGATGAGACAGCAGGAAGTTACACTCACATCTGCTCGGCAGTTGTTGCCCTTTAAATACGTATAAAGTATGAAGATGGACGTATACACACCCACTCACATGAAACTACATGGTGGGTGTGTGTGTGTGTGTGTGTGTGTGTGTGCGTGTGTATGTGTGTGTGTGTGTGTGCACTGCAAACATCCCCTTGAATATATGTGGGTCCAACACTGCTCAAAGTTTTAAGCTACATGGAACCTGTTGGTCAAATTTTTATTTACTCCTCATCTTCAGTGTTAAGTTCTTATGAGTGTCAGTCACTCACTGCAGACAGAAATGAGACATCCTTCCAAACAGCCACCATTAAGAATTTGTTCCTGTAGCTCTGTGGTTAAAATGCCAGAGTACATGTGCTTTGTGGACATTATCTTGTGGGACCGGCTCCCAGAAGACAAGCTGGGTCGTTACTACAAGCCACTTTTTTGGAGCTGATTGAGACCTGCATCCATATTCTCAGCAGGAAGTCGAGCACACATTCTGAGTGGGAGTTTGGCTACATCAGGATTGTGCCTTGTTATCATTTCTGTCTCCAGTTTTTATGGACAGAATCTGTAGGTACAGGCAAAGTTTGGAGAAAGTCCAGTATGGTTGTTGCAGGCAGTGGCAGTCGGGGATGTTTTGGATGCCCTTGTCTTAAGTCTAAACGTGATGAGTATGGGGCAAGAGGCATTTTTGACCTTGCACCCCTCCCCTTGCACAATGACACCCATGGCAATTGTCTGTAGTGCATGTACCACGAGCTGCCACCACCTGCAGGATTGCATCTCTTATTTTTGCAGATGTTGTCAGTCTGCTGGCTTTATCAGACTGTGACCTCCAGTTTACACAGTGGCAGTTTGTAGCTGTGTGACACAGCACCTGAATTGGGAGTGAGTCAGTAGCCAAGTTAAGGAGTTCAGGCATCATGGGGTCTACCAAAAAAGTAACCAAAAGAATGAGATTGCCAATTAGTGACAGACATGAGTTTTCTTTGCTGGACATGTACAAATAGGAGGTGCTCATGTGCTACCATGCTGAGGCCCTGTGTAGACAGAAAACAGATCTGTGTGAAAAAAATAATTTGAGGCTACTGCTTTTGCTGGAAGGCCATGAGACATAGTCCAGAATCACACTGTACCAGACGGTAAAATGTGCAAGTGCATATTCCTGGTAGATTAATTTGTAACATAAAAGCCATAATTCTGCTGTTTACCTCCATATCACTGTGACAAAAGACACAATAATCATCATTGTGATCAACTTCCAGAGCAATAAAATTCCTCAGTATATTATTATAAGCTGTTTTCAGATTTTTTCCATCTGATTAACTCTTATACATCGAGTATATGACAGTCTCCTGAAAATAATTGAATAAAAACTGTTAAATAAATGACCATGAATATTTAAGAACCTGTTGCTTGATGAGGCTGGCAGCTTATTTTGTGTATGGGCTGCAAAAAGATTTCTCATAATCGCTTTTTTTTTTATATCATTTGGTCACAGAAATGAGCAAAACAGACAGGAAGCTGTTACCAGTTAGACTATTAGTAGTGTATGTACTGTATGAAATTCCAAGCAAAACTACCACAATGACGTGAGTGGCCTGTTGCACAAACCGTGGTGACCTGTGATACAATAGGCTGGTCTGATGCTGACCCCAGTGTTGTTGTTATGCACTGGCGGCCCCTGGGTACAGTAGGCCTACTGTTCACACAGGGGCAGAGGGTGACATGTAGCCAGAAACAGACGTAAAGACAGAGGGATTTATTGTTGCTGTCAACACATTTTCGCTGTTAGTGATGCCTTAATTATCAGTGTTTCTCTGAAAGAAGTCAGAGAGAAAGTCTGAGAAGACGTGAGCTGGATGAGGACTGAGAGAAAAAGTGAAGAATAATGTCAGGGAGAGAAATGGGGAGTGTAATGTACTGCCATATAACAGAGCATATAAGGCAGTGATTGTTGTCTAGTGAGGCCTGACTCCAAGGAAAGATGGGATGGAAGGAAACAAAAGGTCATCGTTATTACAGCTTCAGCTCAGGGACAAAGAGGAGACGAGAATGTGACATCATTTCTAACTACGCGCCTTGTGTAACAGTGGATTTTTCTGAGTGAAATGGAATCTCAAGGTTGGTTCACTGTCTGTCGAGGCTTAACTTTTCTCTCCACAACCCTGCAGAGAGAGATGTCTGACAGGGTTGATTGCCACCGTGGGGCAAGGGGGGAAAAAACCACCTCTGGGTTGCTTCTATCTCTCAGACTAATCACGCCTGTTGCAGACAGGCCTTAAACCAATGCTCTTTACTGAACAGTGTTCAGGGTGACATTGGTTTTTCACTGCAGCACGTAGAAAGGAAACAGGAGGAGCTCAAAACTGGCTTTCGTCTATCCCAACTTCCTAAAAGGTCAGACAATGTTGTTTAAGGCAACAATCAGATAGTTGTCTCTCTTCGAGCTTTGTTTGGAGTTCATGTGAATATTAACTGACTGTGATCCGAGCCAACTACATAAAACACTAGATATGGACTGAACACAGATATGATTCTCAGGCTTTATGGTTCTTTAGTTTGTACGAATTGTCCTGTAATAAAATCCTGTGTAATAAAGAAAATGTGCTTTAAAGCTACCTCATGAAATGACCATGTTTTATGTGAAATGTTGCATTGACAAACTAGATAGAATAGAAAACCTCCTCAATCTTGTTTCCACCTTAACGCTACCTGCCCAGCATCAAACAACAGGATTATATGCTAACATGCTAACAGAACCATCAATTAAAGCAGCTTTAAATGTTGTTGTGTGTATTCAAAGCAAAGCTGAAATTCAACAATTATCTTTATTATATCTTTATTTACCTTAAATTATTTAGGAGTAAACCATATTACCTTAGTACAGCCAATTTTGAACTTTTATTATTCTGCTTTCCCAGTCCTAACCAGACTTTTTGAATAAGACTTAAGTTTACCTGCAATTCATAAATGTTATTTTACAAGTTAAATAAAATGTTCCGCTGTTCACCTCCGGTTCCCTTGTCCTGAAGTTTTTGGGTTTTTTGAATAGGTTTTTGGTGCCTGACATGGTGCCAGGGTGATGCAAACTTCCAGGCTGGCCTACAAAAAATACATCATTCCTGCAGCTATCTATTAACACTTTATATCTTGTTTGTTTAGCAGGTACAAAATCGGACAGAGCCAGGCTAGCTGTCTGCTGCTGCCTCTAGTCTTTATGCTAAGCTAAGCTTGCATATTCAACATACAAACATCAGAGTGGCGTAGATCTTCTCATCTAATTCTCAGCAAGAAAGCAAATTGGTTTATTTCCAAATGTTGAATTATGTGAGTAAATCCTGTCTCAAAGGTGTGAAATCTTTTATATCTGACAACAGATGAGAATGCAGTTTACACATTTGTTTTCTCCATCAATCCAAGTCGAGATTAAAAATACTCATATATACTGTATATTTAGTCAGACTAGTTTTACCACAGTGGCTTTTGACTTCATCTTATATATCTAATCTTACATAGTCTGGACAGAAAAAAAAATGCATTTGAATGGAATAGGTCTCACAAATCTGCAGATTCTAAATAGGATTTTAATGTACAATGTAGTTTCTGTTAGAGCTGTTGTAAGGACCAGGTTTCACCCAAATTCAGGTTCATACTGTACAACTCAAATTGGGACTTTATTTCAGGTTGCCTACAGAAACAGAAGCTCTAGCTAACCTATTCACTTACTAGCATAGCTTGTATAAATCCAGGCCTGTTCACATTTAGCTTAGGATTTCACCCAACACTTCAACGGTACAAAGGTTTGTAATATCTCCATTATACGTGTCATTGTTGTTAGAACATGGCTGGATAATGGCAGCTAAAATTGGATTAGCTGCATTGCAGACTAAACACACCAGCTGTTTAACAGTGATTCTCTCTTAACCACTCTGGTTTTTATCTGTGTGTGCACACGCACCGTTGTAAAAGCAAAGCTGTTTTTTTTCCCGTCCATATGAACTACTGGAGCACACAGTAATGTAACCCCAGGCCCAAGGTCAGTTTTAGAGCATATGACCGATCACACACATACACAGATGACACAGACAGTTGAGTGCATGTGCCTCTTTCTCTCGCTCTCTCTGTCTCTCTCTCTCTCACACACACACATGCACACATACAGACACACACACACACACTAAGTCTAAGTGCAAGGAAAAGCACATAATTCATGTTGAATTCAT
Organism: Seriola dumerili; assembly: GCF_002260705.1. Classification (NCBI taxonomy): domain Eukaryota; kingdom Metazoa; phylum Chordata; class Actinopteri; order Carangiformes; family Carangidae; genus Seriola; species Seriola dumerili. Next base: position 4,435,625 of record NW_019174343.1, on the reverse strand, counting down.
TTCTAATGTGATGTTGTAACCAATTAATGTTTTGTGCTCTTGCTCCAGAACTTGATCTGTGTTCTGGAAGAAATAGATAGAGTACCTCTTCTCTGGGTATAGCCAACCCATCTCTGATATGTCTCATATGTTACTGAGATGCCAGGTTACTGTAAGATAAAGTGTTGTGAGCAGTGTGGCTGCTGTGCAAGATTATAGTTTGATAAAAAAACCTTATGTGAAGAAATCCCTCCTTATCACTGACAGAAGTGGCTAATTAGTAGCTATTATTAATGGGACTTAAAACAAGACATCAGCAGTGAAAAAATATCCTGAGTTTCTTTTTTCTTGTCTTCCCTCTGCATTTCACCTTCTCTTGGGGGTCATATCTCCAAATAGCAGATCAACCTTTCTTTTATTTAGTTTGTTTCTGCGTGTCTGCTGTTGCCCCCCCCCCCCCCGCCCTCCTGACCCTCCTAGAGATCACAGCTTGTGCTGGCAGCCTGTCCGGCTGTCAGGAACAGGAAGCTGCCATGCCAGGTTTCATTGGACAAACACAGCAGTTGGATGAAGCTGTGGTCTCCCTGTTAGCTGGCTAATGGTCTGCGCTTACACTGTGCCAGAGCTGCTTTTCAGTGGCCTCTCAGGGTCATTCATTCATTCCATCTCAGCAAACTGGGCGGAGAGAAAAAAAAAAAGTGAAAGAGAGAGTCAGAAAATATTTGCCCGAGGTTTTGAATCTGAGCATGCGCATGTGTGACCCGATCCCCCAGCATGAGTCACAGTGGTGTACCTCTGTGCCTGTGCTGCACGCCTTATATGTAGATGGATTGTTAAATGTGTATCATATTTTCTGATGACTGTGCCCACTGACCTGTAGAAAATCAAAGCCCATCTAAACAAGCCCCACATCTTTTCCTTCTGGCCCCATTCTGAATGAGTACACATGAGGGGAGTGGAGCATATTCATTTAGGTTCACTTGACCACTGACATATGGCTTTTTGCTGAATCACACAGAGCCCCCCCCCGCCCCCGCCCCCCGGAGGCAACAATCACTGAACTGCTCCAGTGGATTTGGTCACTGGCCAAAAGGACAATATTTTGTCTGCACTGGGCAGGTCATGATTTCACAGTTATGACCTTTAAGGGAAGGGAGAGCCGGAGAGTTCAAAATGGAGAAGGTTAGCTTATTAGCGAGCTAGTGTTGCACTATACACTTTTCTTTAACCTCCTTTGCTGGAGTGCAAACTACTGAGAACATGATTCATTTTTTTCAGAAGAAAGGCTGAATGAGAGATTGTATTGAGTTAGTTACAGATGCTGGAGGAACAGAGGCTAGCGCGGACGTGATGCCACAAATGGCTCTCTGTGAGCTTGTTGACTGAAGCATAATATGCTTTTCATCACCTCTCTAGCTACAGTACTTCACTTTGGTCACTACAGTGCACTACAAACTCATTGTCAGATTTCCTTCATCACCTGCTTTCTCACAATAACCTGTTTTCTTGTGTGCATGTAAACATACGTAGTGTGGTGGGACCAGTGAGTGAGTGAGTTGTGAAATGTCTTTATTTATATAAAGGAAACACAAAATGTAGCCACCATGCAGGAGACAATTCAAATATAATGAATGCAATACAGTAAAGCTCTTCAATTCAAATGATGCACGCTGTCAAAAAAACACATGTTGCTGTTCTTTTGATTATCCTTGCTATTGTTAGATTAGCTTGTCTGCTGCTATCTTAACTAGCTAGCAAGCCTTTATGGGTATGGCAACATTACCTTTAAAAAGAAACTAAAACAACATCACAGTGGCTCACAACTTACTTGGTTTTAAGACTTTTTGAGAAAAATGGCCCAATATCAGACCTCCTCCTCCTCCTCCTCCTTTCCCATCTGGCTCCATGGTTATCAACCTGCCTGCATGAGCGCCAGAGGAGAGGAGGAGACACTGTGCTGCTCCTGACTGAGATCACAACGCTATGTGTGTGCGTGCTGAGGATAATTGCGTTTGCCAGTAAAGATTCAAAAGATTCAGTGGTTTTCTGAGCTCATAATTCATATTCATATTTTGGAAGTTAAAAAAAAGACCCAGTGCTGAATAAGAAGAAATCCCTGTCCCTGTAGGAGGCATTGTTGTATCTCTGAATAATTTTCTAGTGTTTTTTTTATTGGGGTGGACAAATGCTCTTAATATTGAGGGGGACGTATCCACTGCATCTCCCCCTAAAATCTACACCTATGGGTGGGATTGAACTTTTCATTTCAGCCAGAGCCATAGCCACAACATCATTTGTTAGGGCCTTTCAAAAAGTCTAAGAAATGAGCTTTAAAAAAAAATGATCAATGTTTGCTGAGTTTTGGTTAGTTTTAGGCACAAAAACTATTTGATCAACATTATCATTGTCACAGTAAACGAAACCAATGTCGACTTTTGGTAGAACACAGGAAACTAATGAGGTGTTGCTGTGACACTGTCATGATACTTCCGCCTCTGCTCTTCATCAGGTAAACACAGATGCAGGTTACTTTAGTGCTTTGAAGAAATAGCATATGATCAGACAGTCTCAACAGCCTCAAATTTCCACCAATCATTCAGAGGACATGACTCAGTGTCCTGGCTTGTAGCAGCTGCAGCTCCACAGACGCTTCTGTTGGCCTTTCCAGGCATCGTTCTAACTGTTGTCCAGTGGCCCAACAGGAGAACCGGGACGACTGAGGGTCGTTTCGTCCTGCACCGTGAACAGTCAACTTAACCAGCGATAATAATTCATTAATAAATAATAAATAGTTAACGGCCCTCTTCCATCACCTGTGTATGACGCTACCTCGCTGAACTGCGGCAGCTGGCAGTGTGTGTCCACGCTGTTGCTGCTGTGGCGCTGCTCCTGCCTGCCCCGTCTGTCTACACTGAGTTTGCCTTTGAAAATGGTAAACAATAATAATAATTATCCATTGTTGCCGAGCGGTCGGAAAAGTGAAGAGTTCAGAAATCAGTCACATGATTTTGGTTGACCTTCGTTCAGAGAGAGAAAGAGAAAGAGAAAGAAAGGGAGAGAGAGCACTGGAAAACTACTGCCCTTCACCTAATGTTCTGTTGACTTATTGACATAATATAATGTACATGTTGTAGCCTCCATTTTCTCCTGTAAGAATTGCAAAAATTCAAATAAATGAATAAATAAAAATAAATAATATTAATTGAATCACTTTTTCAGATTTAGTGATTAGCTACAACCAATAAACCAATAACCACAAATAACCAACTACTCTGGTGCCCGTGACATCAACTTGGTCACATCATCACATCATGGTTTGTGG